>NC_056732.1:261109966-261315564 GCF_019279795.1 Protopterus annectens | reverse complement strand
AGCCACACCTGACACATCGAACAGGCTGAGGAAAACCCATCCCAGTGGATACCAAGGTATGTGTTGGCCTAGGTATACTAGCCACAGGTACCTCCCAAAGCACAACTGGGGATATCATGGGGATCTCACAGGCATCTGCATCCAGAGTATTGCACCAGTTCACAGACACCATGTCACCACATGCCAGTGAGCACGTACATGTCCACAACACAAGTGATTTGTTGACCAGCAATATGCATCTCTTCCACCAAATGGCTCTGGGGTACTGGGTGCTATAGCCTGCATGCACGTACGCATCAAAGCACCACCCGGTAAGTGGGGTAGGGCCTACATTAACTGCAGGGGCATACCCTCCAACAGCTAGGCCATATGCGATGGCCAGGGCATTAAACTGAATGTGTGTGCTGTCTGCCCTGGAAGCTATGACGATTCTGATATATGGCATCTGACGCAGCTGTACCACACCTTTGCCAATATGGACATCCCCTACAGTCTCCTAGTGGGGGATGCTGGTAACCACTGGAGTCATGGCTGATGATACCCATCAGCAATGCTCACACACCTGAACAACTACACCATAATGAGGCAGACGCACAGGCAAGACATATAATTGAGCATGTGTTTGGGATGCTCAGGTCACGGTTCTGGTGTCTGGACACATCCGGTGGAGCCTTGCAGTATTCACCAGCTACATGCACCCAAATTGTTATGGTATATGCTATGCTACACAATCT
The DNA here is from genome assembly GCF_019279795.1 of Protopterus annectens. Lineage (NCBI taxonomy): Eukaryota > Metazoa > Chordata > Ceratodontiformes > Protopteridae > Protopterus > Protopterus annectens. Next base: position 261,314,830 of record NC_056732.1, on the reverse strand, counting down.
GATCCTGCGGTAACAGTTGCAGCAGGAACAGCATGGGGCAGGGACACACAGCCCCCCACCAATGTCAAGGCCTGTACAGGCACAGTGTGACTTGAAGGAGGAACTACCTGAGCTGGGCCCATAGGTGAAAGGGGTGTGCACAGTATGACCTGTCCTTGGCAAAGAGGCAACACATGGCATATGCACTGACACAGTAGGTACCCAAGGATTTCACCCTCTCTGACTCGCACAGACAGTACAATGGATGCCAAACATGACACTACCTGTGCTCAGCCATGTATAGGAAGTGCACTGTGTGCATCCAACATAGGCAGCCCTCCAGCACCATCCTCAGGTCTGGAACACCCCCAAGGTAAGTCAATCGACCTACCAATTGGCAGTTGTATTATGTACTACCTGTAGCTATGGTATGGATGTGAGCATACAAGGGAATTTGGTGGCCTACCGTTAGGGCAGCAGACAGTACATGTCCATAGTGGCACCATGACATCTGTAGCACATACCGGGGTCACAATAGTAGCCAGTAGTACACAGGGTGTCCTAACCCACTGCAGGTTATGGGCTGAACATCATGTGTGTCCATACAGCCCACACAAGTCTCATACAGCTGGACAGGTGTAGACCAATACAGACAAATGCTATACAATGGCCTCTAGATATGCCCAATGAATGACCGCAACCCCCACAGACACACACACAGACTACAGCAGGCCAGGCAGTTGGATGTAGGTTGTGAAGTCTAAGACGTCTGAAACCAATATGCTGGCAATTAAAGCTAGGATCTGACGTACACTGGTATGCCTCCAACCAGCAATTTAGGTAGGTCCCCACACTGAAATGGAGTTCCTGGCATACCAGTACAGTAGTAGCAAATGTGTACAACTGTCTGCTGTGCCCCCCTTCCAATGAACACATGTGAGAGTCATGTGTGCCACCCCTGGTGCTGTGTAGGACTGTGGATACAGTTGGATGTCCCCCCATGCTGTGCAGACATGTAGCAACAGTCAATGCCACATGACCGTTAGCTACCCTGCAGACACAGCATGTCACCTGTTGGTGTACAATGCAGGGGTCGGCACCACAGTACTGACTATCTGGACATGTGACACATGCGATACAGTTGACCATACTTGGCATGCTCAAACACATGAAGGTATGATGGTAATGTCAGTCGACAACATGCGTAACAGTCATACTGGGCATGCTCACACACTGAAATACAGGACAGCCAGGTCTGCAAACACCAGTGGTCTGGACATATCTTCCAGTACATTGCTATACTGTTGTAATACTGTGCTGTATGGTATGTGTGTGGTACTGTCTATTGTCTGTACATATGCCATGGTGTATTGGTAATTCACATGAGCTGTGTGCGCAGGGTATTGCTACCAACATGTGCAAAGGACGGTTCTTTGTTTGTGGCCAGAACGACACCTTTGGATACGGAGTGGGTAAGGCACATTCCAGCAGGTGGGAGTGGTTGTGCGTGGGTTTGCACGGTGTTAAGCACTGCTGACCTCTGGTTACAGCTCTTTATACTTGTTAAGACTCCACATTTCTTTAACAGTGCAATACTGGCATACTGGTAGACAAACACGCTTACACCTGCTCGCTCACTCACTTGCACGTGCACCGACATTTGTGCTTACATTTGTCACTCACGCTGGGTGAGCACAATCCCTTGTGATGCCTATTACATTGGACTACATGATTACAGTATCGGGTATGTCTAACCATTAGGCAACGGCAGGCGTTCGACTGTACGGACTCAGCAGCCTGTCCAGTGACATAATCATATTATATGCATGTTCTTCATACAATCTGCTCCCATCTGGCTGATACATGGGAACCAATACTCTGCAATGCTGACATGTAAATGTTTTTTTGGGAAACGCATCTCTCTGCCGGGTCATGCTACCACATACCTATTGTAGGTTTTCCACCTTTTAGATTGGCCGACGTGAGACTCTAGGAGTAACACCTTTCCCACTTTGCATGGGACAGTCCCTCATTAGGCATATGTGTCATGCCAGAATACTCTAGCCATAGCAACTGTCCTGATTAGAGGACATTATTATATTCTACGTGTCTGTAATAGTTGCATGTAACGGTTATTGTATACATGACATGTCGATATGTTATGTGAAGTAGCATAAGCAACTTGACTGCTGCTAGACTAAGCTTTGATTTGCGCTAATATGTATATTTCTGTACTATGCATGGCTGTAGATATGTTCTGACCTGGTACGTCTGACATTTCTACAGAGCAGGTCCCACTTTGGCCATTCAGAAAGGAGGCAGCCCTATAGGACCTATATGCAGAACTGTCACATTTGGCAAGGCAACACATACCCACAGCCAGTAGTAAATTGATTACTTCACCGGTTTGCATACGTTAAGGTTATTCTTGTAGCACTATAGTTGCTAATACTGTTTACTATAACATGTAGCTGTTTCTGATACAACAAAATCATTTTATGACACCACTACACACAATATATGACCTCCTTTCCCGAAATCACAAGCCATGTGCCGTAACATTCATTTTGCAGGACACAACTGCCCAGAGTGGTGTGTCCCTCACAAAGGCAAACAGGTGGTAATCCAAAACTATTATGCTATCATCTACCTAAGGTGGTCGGCGGAATATGCACTTTCCGTCACTAGCGGACCTCACATACCAATGGGGGAGAATAAACATTGCATCAGGGACACTGCATAACACCCTGAGGGACACATTTAGATGATTGGTTCGATTAACCTGACACATTGACATTCACGGGTCATATGTATTCATTCACATTCGTCAAGGTAAATGCTGTTTATGACTCATACATGTTGTCATCAGTCATTACCTGTATTCCACCACCTGTCCACCTAATATCACTACTTCTGGAAGTGTTTAGTTGGACTGTGTTACATTCTGATTCATAAATATGGACGTCCATGCTAATCAGGTACATGGCACTGATATAGTCCTTATGTGTTCCCCCAATGGTTTACGGAATATCCAGTAGATGTGCTCTTCAGGTTTGGGAGGTATAGGCGTCTGCTATGCCCACATAGGAATATTAATTACTTCCACTGGGCGGGCCTACTACATTTCTGCCAACCAACACCTGCACACTTAGGCCCATAACTGCATACCCATGATTCACCTACCTGACACCCCTCTACAGCACTCATGACAAATACTTACTGTGAGCGCAGCTGGGGTATGAACACACCCCTACCCATTTCCCACTCTCCCCGTCTCGGGACAGATGTCGTACGTTTTGTCAACCCATGTGTTATTACACTTGCACAACCTACTGTTCCATGTACACCTACATCCTGCTCGCATCGATAACCAAGGATTCACACGTAAAGTGAATTTTTGGTGTCCCGCAAGGGACCCTGTTATCCATGTTTAAAGTGTAGACCTTGCAGATCTCTCCCACTGGTACTTTACTGCTGGTGGTTTGGAAAGCAACAGTGTATTTATCTTTATTGCCTGTCTGTATGTCTGACCGGCCTAGCTGGGCGGTGTGGGAGGTAAACGTTTGTTTATTGGACCTCCCAGTAACATATGCCCGGTCTGAACATATGTTACCCATAATTGCTGTAAAGCAACCTAGTTATGTACATGTGTATATCTACAATGACATACATATATTTTTTTGTGTGTATATGTGTATATATCAATAACTGTTGTATGTGTATATATCTATCTATCTATCTATATATAAATAGATATATATATTTGTATGTGTGTGTGTGTGTGTGTGTGTGTGTGTGTGTGTGTGTGTGTGTGTGTGTGTGTGTGTATGTGTGAGTGTGTGTGTGTGTGTGTGTGTGTGTGTGTGTGTGTGTGTGTGTGTGTGTGTGTGTGTGTGTGTATATATATATATATATATATATATATATATATATATATATATATATATATATATATATATATATATATATATATATATATATATATATATATATATATATATACATCTGTGTGTCCGTTGATCAATACATTTCCTGGACAAACACACTTACACATGCGTATTGGGTTTTATCTCTGCTTCAACAGCATACTATTGCCTTAGTCATTATGACACCGACACTTCACTCCGGTTAACTTGTAATCAGTATACAGCACGTTATACAGCAGACAGATGTCACACTTTGTTCATGTATGGAGTACCGCTGATAAGTGTGATGTGATACAGTGCCATTTGACCTATTCCTTGTCTGCACAGCCTATTATTCCTGCTACTGTATTTGTTTCTGTGCACATTCATATTATTTATGTTAATAAATGGAGTGCATGTGTTACAGAGAATGTACGTCAACATATTGATGCTTGCATGTTGTTGTGTCTTTGGCTTTTCCCGGTTAGGGGACGCCACAGCGGAACTCCGGTCCACTAATGATTGGCAGATAGGTTTTACGTGCCAAGATGCCAGCCCTGACACACAACCTTCAATGAAGGTATGCCCATTCACGCATGTCTCCTCGCAGAAGACGCTCTAGCTGGGAATCGCACCTATGTACTAGCTGACCTACACAAGCCACTCCATTGCAACTGGCGCAACCAACCCTGGCACTCCTGTGTCCATAATCATATAGCCATAGTTTCTCCAGCCCACCCGTGTTGAGTTTCCACGTGTAACAGCCATTATCCACCTGATATTGCAGCCATGACACACCTTTACACATTGCCCTCTCCAGAGCATTAGGGGCCCTACACACATTTTGTACTGCCTCGTGTATTCACAGGGTCTCCCTCCATTTATATTTGCACATACGTGCCTTTCCTGATGTTATGGATTACGAACATTTGCGGGTTACAAGTGTAGGTGGTCACAACATGAGCTACATTCCATTTGTGTGTAATGTTGACGTAGCAGTTCAACGATATTATGGCCACTGGTATAACCCTGCCTCTGGTGTGAATAGTGGTGCTCTGCTCACTCCTGGGCAGCTTTATCTGACATACGCTGCAAGCACTATATAATACCTTAGTTGCTCTAGATTCCCTTCACAACCCTTGTGTATGCTTTCTTCTTTAGGCGTTCATTCTATAGATATATATATATATATATAGATATATAGATATATATATATATATATATATATATATATATATATATATATATATATATATATATATATATACACACAGACACATCATTTCATATATTTCTTTATTTTATGTCTGTGGATATTTATCTATACACACATTATATATATATAGTATATTTACTATGCTGGGAGCTGCTTACACCCGCACTGGTGCACTTGCATATCCTTATTGTGAGTCACATATGTTTACTGCCACTTCTTTGTGCTTACGTGTGCCTTATTCATCATGACAGTACCACTTTGATGGAATCTGGTTAATGGCACCATGCGAAACACACATTCACCTTTACATGTTTAAATGTTGGCTTTACAGCACAGAGGCATTCATTACACAAGAAACTGATATGTGCTATAGTTGTATTTGAACCAGGAATGCCTTTACGTTAGGTGGAAGCTCTAACCACTACACTATTGGTGTTCTGCCTCATTTATATGTATACCCATGGTTTATAGCTACCCTAACATATGCCTCACCACTTCAATTACACAGCAAACATCCATTATCCTGCTGGAAAAACCACAGTACTACACATGCGACATTCCCTATTCATTACTGCTCTGAACCTGTGCTGCATGTTTACTCACTCCAAGGATATTCAGAACTCCAAAGCTTATAGTCCTGGCACATACGTGTGTTTGATTGTCAGGGTGTTCATGTGGTGGTCCGGATTTAGGCTTGTCCAACTGGTGACCGGAACTGCCCTGTACCTGTTCAAATGTCAGACATAGCACATGAACAGAGTTGGTCCCAATTTTAACATTCTACCTGTGTTTACAGACGCAGGAGTTTGGGCACCTCTGACGATATTATTAGGTTGGCACTACATAATACAGGGTGGGGGGTGGTTCCACTACATAATACAGGGTGGGGCGGTGTTTCCACTGGTGTTTCCCTTCACATTTGATTATTTAATTCATTCATATATATGATGAATATTATTCTGGACATCACTTATGAATTCACTACAGGTATGCAATAGTACTGTCAGCATATGTGACGGTTGGTGCACATATGTGTACGGACCTCTGTAATACTCAGAGACTAATTTCAATAGTAACAGGGACAAGGCAACGACAAATCAGAGACAATCATGGACACTTCTACAATATTTGTACTATTAACTTGAAACGTGTTGACAGTTTCAGAGCCATATGTATTAATACTTATTTTCTGCAGTTAAAAGTGTCTATTACTCTTAATTATTGTCATTAGTCATTCAAGTGTCATTCAACACCTTTCCTCCAAAGGTCACTGGTTTTGTGAGTGATTAAGAGGCTGGCCAGTTATTGTGCGAATGCTCTGACCATTGGTAGGGTTGCCACATTTTCATATGTACAGAATGGGAAATATTCTGGACACACCAGATTGTTTAGGCCAACACATACCCACGGTCAGTACAGGGTTTAGAACATTCATTATTTTCCTAGATGAGAGCCTATTCCTGTAGCCCTTTAGTTGCTTATTCTGTTTCTTGTACGATTTACGTATTTTACATCCAGAAATAAATGCTTTAGGCAACTGTTACATGAAGTATGGTACATAGTTATTTCCTACAATCACAGGACATTTGCCATTGTATCATTCTTGGTCAGGACACACCTACCCAAACAGTGACTGTCCCTCACACAGTGGGTCAGGAGGTACCCTGTTTATGTCAGTGCCTTAATTACCCTATTTCCAAGTGCCACTATGCAACTGTGTACAATATATTCTCTCGATTATTCATGTGGGGAGACGTGCGTCACGGGCAGGTGTTTGATCCTGGGTAGTAGGTTCTGCATGACCGTCTACAGGCTGAACAGTCTCGTGAACCACTACTGCACATACAACTTGTGTCCAGATGTCTACAGGACTGGACATCGTGTCGTGATACCAAGTCTGATGTTTACACAGGATACTTATCCCATGAGGGATATCCAAAAATTGAGCAAGACAATGACCGTCCATTCTTTTGGATTTACGAAAATGTGTTAGTGTTTTACATGCAAGGGATGCATAGTTTGCAATCCTGACACTGCCTAGGGTGACACTGCCTACTACATATGAGTAGTGGTCACTGTGTGTAGATATGGCTGCGCCAAGCTAGTAGCCCGAGTATGGCTGGATTTGGTGGACATTCAGGAATGGGGGCAAGTTGTGTGCTGTGGAGGGGATGATGGGTATTCAATTATGCATCCAGGTGTGTTACATTTGGATGGCCCAGTTCCATCCAGACCATTCTGTGGGTATGTGCTGGTGACGTTTCTGTACATGTGTATCACACATTTTAATATTCATATGTTTGTATGATTGTGTTCTACAGTATGGCCTGTCAGGTTGTATTGCAGATGTATATGCTTGTTCTTTGTGTTTCTTTCTGATTCACTTGCTGCTCCCTTATACACCACCAGTTCACCTATTGTGCATCCAACACAGTCTCACCTTTGTGGATTATACCATTACCCACCCCCCACACATATTCCTGACACTCCATCCATCCCTTCTTTGGTTGATGGCCCATGGCACGGTCAAGGGAACACATTGCATACACTACATATGTCAGCTACCTGTATGGTTGTGAGGACTACCCTGGCATTTTTCACCTTCCACATGCTGTACATCATGCACATAGGTACACGCAAATACTTATCTTTCATGACATGGTAGGTACACCCAGGTAACACCCGTTCAACTTTGACACATCCTGACAAGAAAGGCTTGGACCGCATATGGGCAGATTTTGGCCAAATGCTCTGACGATTGGTAGGGTTGCCACCTTTTCATATGGCCAGGATGGGATATATTCCAGACACAAATCAGATTTTACAGGACAACACATACCCACGGTCAGTACTACAGATAATACTTTTGTTTTATGCCTACATATTAGCTTATTGTTGTAACAGTTTATATGCTTCTTCGGTTTCGTTTACTTGCTTGTTCTATTTCTTGTAACATGTGGTATGTTACATACAGAAATAACTATTGTATGTGACTATTACATGCGATGTGTGACATAATTATGTCATACGGTGGCAGGATATTTTACATTTATAATGGTTTTGGTATGGACACAACTGCCCAGCTGTGTACTATTCCTCACACTGTGGGACAGGTGGTAACCCTGACCATTGGGCTAGACGTAGCTATTGTTGGCACATTAACATGATGCATTTCACTTCCACTTGGTATAACTATCTACAATGCATTAGAATACGGGCACACAGTTTTAAATGTCATTTGTTTGAGGGATGGAGACTCAATATTCGCTAACGTGCATTTGTGTTTGCTTCTTAATTTTGTGTTCGCAAGAACTGTCTTGTATGCTTTGCATATGTTTCAGTATCCACGGACACTGACAGGTGTGATTACTATTGCAGGCAGATTGTTATATTCAAGCACGTCAACAGCCGACATTTCCACGCCTCCATGCGGCACTTCGACACCCCCTATGCACTCGCGCTCGTTTCCTATGCACGTGGCTGTGGCGGCAGTGCGCCTTCTTTAATATGCATATGGCGCTACTGCGCCATCTACACGCCACATGGTTGGTGCAAGCCTAACCCCGGCCTTGCGCCGAGCTTCATGAATCCCGGGGATTATCTAGTTATCAGTAACTATGGAGTCCACATAACTTTTACAAGTATAATTCCAGATATTAAGGAAAGTATAATTGAATAAGAGGCAGTTACAAAACTACACAATAACATTTAATAATATTATGAAAGGTTGACAGTCTAATCATGAAATCAACTAAACAAATGAATGATGTTTCAGCAACCAATTCTAAATTTTCATAAAATATTAAATGCGAAGGTGCTTAGAGGAAGAAATGAGATCAATATTGTCTACTTAAATCACAGTTAAATAATAAATTGTATTAAATATTATTGTATAATGGGTTAAATGTACACTGGTACCCTATTGGAGAATGAACCTTCTCCTGCAGGTTATTGTACAGATATCACCCAGTAAAAAATGTCTGCCACTTCACTGTGGTATGTAAAGCTGCTGTGAAGCACAGACTGAACAGATGGCTACCATTTTGTTTTACACTAAATGCAGCAATGTTCTTTAGTAAGTATACATGAAAAAGAAAAACATAGTAAAATGAAATAAAAATAAAGTTTAACTTGTAGAAGTATGTATGTCTATATTTATTTATTTATTTATTTATATTTGTTTAATAGTGTAGTGCAATAATCAATACTGACCAAGTTCTGGCTCAACCCAAGTAAAATACAAAACATTTCATAAACAAAATGGCAGAAGTCTAAGCAGTAAGAGAGGGGTTAAGATTAATTATATAGAAAATGTTATATATACATTATAGTAAACAAGCATAGTGGATGGTATGATATTTAAGTTCGTTTCTAAAGTGTGTAAGCTTTCAGTAATTCTGTGAGAGAAGCAAGAAGATGAAAGAGAGAGAGCTGGTGTGTTAGGTGATATGTCCTGCAATGTAGTGGGAGCAGTGGGCTTGAATGAAGAAGTGCATTTTGAGTTGTTTTTTTAATTTGGAGTGTTGATTTCCTTTAGGTAGAGCAGGATATCTTGTCAAAATTAGGTATCTGAGAAGAGAATACATATGTAGTGCTATGTAGTTTTGTTCGAAGGATGACGAGAGGTATACTGGCTTCTAAGCAGTGTGTCAGATTTTATGAGGTGGATTTTTATGAGGATTTATTATTTGAGTGCGAGAAGTTTGTAGAGTTGGAATCTAAATCATAGGTATGAGCAGCAATTTAGCCTTTTCTATGGTACTACTGTGATTCTCATGGAGGGGTGAGTTTGTAATGAATCAGCAGATGCTGAGATTGTCTTGCCATAACATCCTTAGGATCTGAATTAGCCTTTACAAGAACTTGCTGCTTTATTTTCCACTCACTAGGCATGGCTTAAAAAGCTATGTTTAGTGAGTTTAAAAATAAAGAAAAATTGTGCATGTGGCTCCCATACATAACACATCCCACAGTTTCTATATTACAAAACTCATATATTACTAGATTTAATTATATCATGCATATGATTATCCAAACCGTATAGCTGTGTTCTCATTTTTTTATTATTTCTTATGAAATCCTTTTAAATTCACACATACTCGGTTCTAAAAATGACAATAACTAAAAAAAAAAACAATCTGACACAGTTGTACATCCATTTAAAAACAAATTATTTCTCTGGAATCAATTAATTAATCATAAAAGGCTCAAGTTATGCACCTGTCTCATTAGCTACTAATTATAGGTGCAATCTGGTATATTGATTGGTTCAACTATTCCATGACATTTACTACAATAATAGCAAATAAAGTTACCATTCTTCATTAACTTCTGATAAAAATCTGTCAAGTAGCACAATAGTTAAAGCTTTATATTTGCTGAAAAAAGTTGTTAAACTACACTTTTAAGCTTTCCAAACATAATATTCAAATTCTTAATGTAAGAATTATTGAAATGTGACTTATAGTAATTGAAGACCTTCTTGTGGTATTTACTTTTTTTTGTACTCATCTGAAGTCTTCCAATTATCTTTTTAAGAATGTATTTTTAAAGATGAATAGTTCAGTTCCATGTCCACTTAGTTGGGAATTGGATTATTATTTCTGACATATGAGGTTGTGGTGTTAAGGATCTCTTTTTCTGCAGGAGAAATTGCATAAATATTTTGTTCTTTTTGAAAGCTTTGACCACAAGACAACAGCCTTTCCTTTTTTAATAATCTTCATGGAAAACCATTGTCAAGCCAAATAGTGTTAGTACCCACTTTGATAAAATAACTTTACTAAGAAGTTCTCAAAATGAGCTTCTCACGATAAGAACTTGGCAATTATGGACCTTGATTTAGTAAACATTTTATTACTGTGGTTGTGTACTTTTTCTGTTCATAAAGAAAGTTCCTCTTGTAATTTTAATGTTTTTGAAGCCAGGCTTTAAAAACCTTCCCTCGGATTCAATAAATTCGGTGTGGGCTTTGTGTGAAGCCTACACAGCGTTTACATGTCTGCACGGGGAGCAGCAGCGCTTAATGAATATTCATGCTGCGGCTTATCTTCAAACATAAGCAAGCAGGGATCCGTGGCAGCCAGGAAACTTAGTAAAGCAACATGGATAGCAAACTTAGTTACAGCATAGCAAACTGGGTTTAGTGGGATGCTAGAAGGACGACCAGGATTTTTCTGATATTACTGTATAATGTTGCGGGAACCAGACAGGAGAGTGTATGTGTACACTTCAGCATACTAGGTGAGCAGGATTGCATGGAATGCCACAAGGACTACCAGGGTTTTTCATATATTAATATATTATGTTGCAGGGACAGGACAGGACAGTGTATATGTACACTCGGCATACTAGTCTAGCAGGATTGCATGGAATGCCATAAGGACCATCAGAGTTTTTCACATATGAATGTATTATGTTTAGGGACAGGACAGGACAATGTATGTGTACAATCCAGAATACTGGGTTAGCGGGATTGCATGAAATGTCACAAGGACCTCTAGGGTTTTTTATATATGAATGTATTATGTTGCAGGGATGGGACAGGACAGTGTATGTGCACACTCCAGCATACTGGGTTAGTGGGATTGCACAGAATGCCACAGGGACCATCAGGGTTTTTCATATATTAATGGAATATGTTGCAGGGACAGGACAGGATAATGTATGTGTATACTCCAGCATTCTGGGCTAGCAGGATTGCATGGAATGCCACAAGGACCACTAGAGTTTTTCATAGATTAATGTACGTGTTGCAGACACAGTATAGGACAACGTATATAGTGATGAGTATTGTGGAATCCCATTTCAAGAAGTCTGTACAAGTTGTGTCAATGATATGTAAGAGTACATGGACTGACATTTATAAGAAACAGTCATGGAAGTCTGTTACTTGAATAGGGACACACAGATGAAGTTTTGGGATGAACACCAGGAAGGAGGACAGGTGGAACATTATAATGTACCTCACATAAGTAAATGTAGAAGGAAGACAGTTGCAGCAGGAACACTAATCACATCTGCACATGGCACAGCACAGACTGTACAGTGACAAATATATATGATGTGACTGTCACACAAGGTGACATGACAGTGGAGGATGTCTGTGTGATATCAGCATCCAGACATGAACAATGGGGAGGACATGTGTCATGAATGCTAAATATATTTGAGGCTGGGTGCATATTGTGGAGCTGTGCAAACTGGTTTGCCTGAGTATGCCTGTATTGTTAATAGAGGCCTCCAAGTAGGACACAGATACAGGTTCATGGCCATCAGTAAAACCATCACCCGCAATCATGGGCAATATCAGAATAATACCACCAGTAATACCCATGTCTCTTGACACAACATATGTGTTTCTGAGTGAGCATAGATGGTCCTGCACCAGAACACTTGCACAACTATTAGGACATGTAGGCAATCTATGAGTGCAATCAAGCGTACTCTCCTGACACTAACATATGTAGGAGGGGTGAGGAGACACACTTGACATTATGATTACTACAAGCTAGTTGACTGGTGTGCATGGCAGAGATATATATGGCACAGTCCACACTGTCATGAATTTAAACCATGTCATCAATGTCATTAAACAGCTATGTATGTCATGAGTACATCACTGAAACAGATATCACCATGCATGTGGTATTACACCTTGATGGGGGTCCCGTGCCATCAGACAATAATGTTTATGCAACAAAACTAATACCTAGGTATGCACAAATAGATGTATGACAGCTCACAGTCACAAAGGTGGCACATTTCAGTTACACATCATTGGAAGATGTGTATGGAGGGACATGAGGAAGGGTGCATTGTACTCAGGTATTGGTGTGGTGAAGGCTGTGAACTATGAAAGTATTATGGTCTGTCATGTGGATGTCCTGCTCATATTCAGTAGTTTTGTTACATGCAAGGGGGTAATCACTACCGTGGACACATGCTGGTGAACATTCCACATACCATATACCCCAGAACACAGGACATATAACAGCTGGTCTGCTGATAGGGTGTGACATATACATGATCCTTGGTTTGTGCATTTGTTTGCATAATGAAACAAATCACCACATTTTTTTTTCATCTGATGTGTTATCATGGCTGTGTCAGCAATATTTGATGTGTGCTGATACTGTATTGATACTGTCTGTATTACATCAGTTTCACAGTTGGGGTCAACAATTGTCCACAATCTGTAATTCTCCAGACAGCTGTTGGGACACAGAATTTGTATGTCATTCTTGATGTCTGTGATTTTAATCATGGACTGGAAAGGGCCTAGCAAACAGTAATGATGTACACACTTGATCACTGGACACGAGATAAAGATCACTTCACATATTTCTACATATTTAGATGCCAAATATGTGATGCACTGTTCTACCCAATTGGTGATATAGGTGTTAATGGCCACAGCTGTCATTGTAGAGTGAATACCTCAGTGGAGACTCCTGTTGACTGCCTTGGCCTTTTCAAGTTATACAGGATAATGCTCTTTGAGGACATCTGACAGATGTAAAAGACACAGATGTAACATCAAAAGCTCAGACATGTCTGTTGCACACAGCTGGGATATTACTAGTGTCCATTTAGAGAAGGTCCATAATGACATGTTGGTCTACCTCACAGATCAGGAGATTCAAGATGTGTCTTTACATGCATACATCAGGCACTGTCCCCAGCCCACTCAGATGGATGAATGTAGATGTACATCCTTTTAAAGGAACACAGTCCATCTGGAGGGAGTGTTAGGGTGTGCATCACACCATGTCAGGTAGGTGTATATTCTGATTCATGCTGTAGGTGACCTGTGATGTTGTCACAGCACATTTCTTCTGTGTGATAGGTCTGCATAAAGGTAACATGGTGCATACTGCTTATTTCAATCTGTCCTAGGTTTTGGACACAATCTCCCTACTCAGGTATCATTGACAAACTCTACCAGCTGGGGATTAACACTTATGTCACTAGATGGTTAACCAATGTCCTCACTGACAAACCACATACTGTGAAAGTTGCTGAATCAACCTCTACCATTGAAGCTGTCACCATCGGTGTACTCCAAGGATCTCTGCTGAGTCATATACTGTTTGGAATCTATTTCTGAATAATCCAGGCTAGAAAATACTGTGGCTTACCAAATTTGTTGATTTGTGCATATTGGTTGCAATCATTGAGTCCACCAGTGGTGTGACTATAGTACAAGAGGGGCTAACACACACACAAATGATTGGTGTCAAAGCCACACAGTCTACTAATAAATACAGAATGTGTCAGGATTTGTGCCTTATGCAAAGTTGAATTTCCCAGTAAATACATCATTGACAACACTACCCCATATGCTGATACCAGTGTTGCAAGAATTGGGAATGTGCATAGATAGAAATCTGATCTTTGACCAAGGTCCACAGTGGTATGGAAATGTTACATTGTGCACCTCAGAAGTCAGGCCATTGTATCCAGATCTGAGGAGGATATAACAGCACTGTATTGAAACCTCATCTGTACAGTAATACAGGATAATACTTCTTTTTGCATGTATCTCACCAGACAATTGCAGCAGCTGGACAGACCACAAGGTTTCACACCAAGAAAATACAGTCTCTACAAACCATGCCATGATTTACATGGAAATACTGAAAGCTCTGTTCCTGAATCTGTAATGGAAAGGATGGGGTGGCTTGTGCCTGGATTACATGGCACCTCTCACCTTGCCCTGATGTGTATACTGCACATCCACAAATCAGCAGAGTTTGTTGAGAGGAAGACGGTAAAACCAATGTCCCATGTGCTGTTATAAAATGCTTTCTCTACTGTCAAGCAAATGCACATCCACCCACATCCAGTTGACAGCAGTGAGAACAATATACCTACCTATCTAAGGTACACAGACTACAGAACACAGAAATTCATGCAAGTACCACAACTAAAATCCAACTTGGAATGCCTCACACAACACTTTTTTATAGCTGATGATATCAATAGTGTCTGTTGAGAAGAATAACAGTGCCCTGCATGTTGTTGTAAATGCTGTCTGTAATGTCAAGCAGCAGCTCTCTCTTTCTCAGACACACACACACACACACACACACACACACACACACACACACACACACACACACACACACACACACCATTGACTGCAGTAAGAATCGGACCTCTACCTAAGTGCACAAATTACAGAACACAGTACTTTACACAAGCAATGCAGAATAGTCTGTATTATACAAGGCTGCATGTCAACTTATAGTGGATGACATCAACAGTGCATGTTTGAGAGAAGAGGTTGGGAGGCTTGCATGAAATGGATCTATACGCATGTGCAAATATCAAAATACTATCAACACATGGGATTGGGGCAGTAAATGGAGGATGCACACTTCTGCCCTTTTGGTTAGACACACACACACACACACACACACACACACACACACACACACACACACACACACACACACACACACACACAAACACACACACACACACACTTGACTATAGTGAGAACAGAACCCCTGCCTATCTAAGCTACACAGACTACAGAACACAGTATGTTATGCAAGCACCACAGCACAAGTCTGACTTTTACATGACTGAACGTGAACTTATAGTAGATGACATCAGCAGTCCATGTGAGAGACAAAATGTTGGGAGACCTGCATAGGCTCATATCTTCATATGTACATAGGAGGCTACTAACCTAATGGTCCTATTTTTTTTAGAAGCCTAGCTGTGTAAAATCACAACTACACTTATTAAGCATAGTTGGATGGTTGTTGTTAGAGCAATATTTTGAGCAGCACCAGCTGCCCTGTCCATGAGGGACATAGATCCCACCCCTGAGGTGAATTTACAATCACCCAACCAGTAGTCAAGGTTGCACTTGAACTGGCTCATTGATTAGCAAATCACTGATTCACATACAGTGGAGCCTATTACAGAGTAGTGTGAGTCATTGGGGGATATATCTGTCTCCCCAGCATGTTCTGTTTATGTCAAAGGCTTGGTTGAGAACCTTAGACCAAGTTATTCTTGTCCCATTTGATTTGCAGATGTGCAGCATTTCTAGTAGGCCAGGGTCCGAAACTGCTCCTTAGCACAGGCATAAGTCATGTCTCAGCAACTTGCATGATACTAAGTACACTGACAGGTCTTTTGGTCTTTCCATGGATGTTATGTTTGGAGACCCTGGAGTCTTCCAGGCACAACCCTGTGTTTTCTCCAATTGCTGCAGTGTCTGGTGAGGTACAGACAGAAGAGAGCATTGTGTGCAATTAGTGGTTTGATAAGGGTAGAGTACAGCAGAGGGATGACCACACTGGTCTTGGATGTGATATCAAAATGTATAATGTTTGCAATGTAGAATGTGTGTGTCAACACTATGGACATATAGTGATGAAGGTGTAGATTGCTATCAATTTGTGTTCCCAATTCTTACAACACTGTGTTTGAGTTTAGTGGGGTGCTATGTATATTATAATTAGCAGGGGTACTTAATTGCCAAAGGAGACAATGAGCCATTTTATGCTTTAAGTTTCAGTCTGTGAGTTTGGCACCAATCATTTGTGTGCGGCAGCTCCTTCCCTAATATGTTACCATCATTGGGGGACTCTATATTAGTGTGTCCATTTAGAAGTCATCTGCAAACTTGGTAGACCACAGGCCATCAACCATTGCCTGCACTTCAGGGAAGTAGTTTGCCAACAGTTGAGGGCCCAGCACAGAACCTTGTTGTATTCTAATGATAATTAGCTACTGGTGGAGGTGCAGTCCCCAACATTGAGAGTGTGTGTTATATCAGTGAGCCAGTTGCCTATCCCTGTACTACTGTATGGATTAATTCTGACATGGGAGATCTTCACTATGACACAAGAATGGGGGTAATGCTGAAGACCTTGGATAAGTAAACATAGGTGGTATGTCCTGTTATCCCTCATCCAGGTCTGTCGGGTCAGTAGCCAAGAAGTCCACAAGGTCCAATAAGCAAGATGTACCCTTGACAAAAACAGAATGGGTGGGGTGAAGTGTGTTGAATGTCACCTATGTCCCTGTGGATATGGTCCGTGCTGATTCCTTCCCTAGCCTTGCAGATAAGTGTTTATAGTCATATGGATCAATATTCATAGTTCTGCATGTTACCAGATTGATGTGCATTGCATAGCACACAACTTTTAATATTACATGTTGTACTGTGGTTGATATATGTATGGAAAATGTATTAAGATACCAGGGTTACAGTGCTTGGGGGGTGGCAACAGATGGATATACTGAAAATATGTGACATATTGTTAGATAGGGCCTTCAGTTTGTAATGTTTATACATGTAATTGCATGTCATACTCAGGAAATGGACAGTAGACAGCAGTAATACAGCATAATATAAACATTTCCATAGCATGGTGAGCAGTGGGTTTGAGCGATGGTTAGCAAAGTGCAGACACATGCAAGATACAAATTTGTGTGATGGTAAGCAGTGTGCAAACATGAGCCACATTGCTAAAGCCTGACAATATTGAGTCTATGAAATACACCTGATGCTTAGCTTACTCTGTAGCAGTAGGTGTTAATGCATTGATGTATTCCTTTTTTTAGTCTAGATGGTTCTGGGTTTGAATACAGGTGTATCTAATACTTTAAAATACTTTTCATTACAGACTGATAATGCAATGATATGAATTGTTTATATGAGATGTGTTGCTGCATTTTGCCGCCACTCATGTTTCTGCGCATTGGTGTATGATGTCCACCTCCTCACAAACATGGACACCAAAAGTGAAGGGATCCATTGCTTTTTCTGCTACTTATGCTTGTTGAGTGTGATTCTCTTTTGAGCAGATTAAAGGTGTTAAAATGGGGTGGATAGGAAAGAGGTGAAATGGGGAGCAAGCAAGGGAAGAAAAAAGTCTGACAGTAAGTATTGGGTCTCTGAAATACACCTGCTACTTAACTGACTCTGTGGCAGCACATGTTAATGCAGTTAATGCAGTGATACATTTCTTTTTGGGTCTAGATGGTACTGGGTTTGAATACAGCTGTATGTAATACTGTTAGCTACTTTCACATTATTGTTACTGTGCTTTGATGCACGATGCACACTATCATGCAATAATGTATTAAAGAAAAGAAATGGGGAAGATAGGACAGTGGTGAAATCAGAAGCAAGGAAGGTCAAGAACAGAGGGAAAGCAGGACAAAGATGTGCAGGATGAAGGTAGGAAATAGAAACACCTACCTATTTCTTTAACAGTGTTAAGGGAACATATTTGCCAAATATTAACTGAATTTGGACTGTCACCACAATCATGTTATATAGCCAACTTGATCAAATCAAGTGTGTCAAGTAGACATATGCGCGAAATGGAGTGCTATGTATTTGACATTTTTTTTGGGACAGTTCCCTGTTTTTTATTTATTTATTTATTTATTTTGTTTATTTGAGAGAGAGAGAAATGTTGGGGAAGGGATGTAGGAATGTCTGGGTGAGGTAAGTTTGGTAGGTGATGAAGCAATTGCAGACAAACAAGACAAACAAGACAGAAGATGGACAGTGATGAATACAAAAGTTTGGGGGACATCATGATTGGGGGGACATCACAAACCCTTTGTCATGAAGCTAGGTGACAGCGAGAATCAAGTTCTCTCCCACTGGACTATCATCACTGGCACCTCACTCCTCCACTGGCAGGAATGCCTGATGTCTGTGTCCCCTCCTCCTGGTATTACATAAAATGATGGAGAATAGAATCTCTAGCTGGCATAGGCATGCACCAACAGTGTGGCTCACAACCCTATGCACCATCCCTGGCAATTCAATGCAGGTGATAAAATCACCACATCTACCACTGCTCCTGGAGGGTACCACTGGACCAGAAAACAGGGCAGGACTACCTGAGGGGGCAGGTACTGCAGGGGCTCAGAGGTGCTGCTGCCTGGTTGGCTCCAAGGGCACCGGTGCTGGAGACAGTGGAGGGGTAAGGCAGATCCTGTGGGGCAGGCCTACCCTGCTGTGCTGTGGAGCATTTAGTGATGTGGTACACATGGATGACATGAACACATTTTGATGACACATAATTTAAAAAAAACACTAAAGTAAAAATAAAATAAAAAAGATAAGATCAGGGTTGGGATGTTAGAAAAAAAGAGATAAGATTAGTACCTTCATATGTGACATACAATGCATTGATACAATTAATTGATTTTATTATCTTAGATTTTACTTTTAAGACTACCAACTCCTAACAGATAACGTTTGTTTTTAAGACTACCAGGTCCTAACAGATGCACAGTGTACTGCAGACTGCAGCAAGTACTCTTTGACATTGCACACATGCATGTTCCAGGTATAAGGATTTTAGTTTACAGCAGGAATTCATACCTCTCAACTGTACAGATTTCTGCAGAATGTCCATATTTCTGCCTCATATTTTTGGACTGTTCCTCATAAAAATTGTGTTTTTGACAAATTACTGGGATGATCTAGGATTAAAGTCACTAAATAATGACATCTATTTGAGTTTCAGACTTCATATTCTTCAGAAAATGCATGCCAACACAAATCCTGTTATTCCAGCAACATTTTAGTTTATAGGAGCATTATTTAAAATGTGTCCCTATTTTTGAGCCATTGTTGCCCCATTATGTCAGGCTTAGTCCAGATTTCTTTTGCTAAGAGCTTAAGAGGTATGAACAGGACATGTCTGCCACTAGTATAGAGCTTTTACTTTAAACCTTTAAATTGCACATAATTGAAGAATTAACAGTATTGCATAGTTGAGAAGTGTTGTCTTTGAACCCACAACCACCAGCTAAAGTCTATTGTTGTACTCTTGGTTTGTGCTATTGACTAATGCATGCATACATGCTTTTACAGCTGAAATATGCATGCTCAATTTGATATTGTAATATTGGACTGTTAGTTTGTGCTACAGACTAATGAATACATACTTGTTTTTACAGTTGAGATATGCATGATCAGTTTGTTACAACTCTATAAAATACCAAAAAAGCTATCTTTAATTTTTAATGCTAGAATACTACTACTACTATTCTGCTGCATACATACTACCTGCTTCCCTCATCCTTGCCAGTCTAGCCACATAGGCTTCTACACTGACATCGCAGTCCCTGTCAGCTGTGGAAAAACAGAGCAGAAAAGAATACCGTGATGAATACCCCTCTTGCCTATTTTCAGCTTTTAAGTCTTATTTGAAAGCTTAACTTGGAGTCCAATAAAAATCTTGGACTCCTGGACACCCCATCTCTGTCCCTGTACCTGACACCTACTCCACAAATGCTTGCCATGTCTGCCATGGATCTAGAGCAATGGAGAATGACGCTTTCCCACTAATTCCAGTCATCATGTTTACCGGGAGTGCACACACTGTTTGAAAATGTTGTGCTCCACTTACTATTGTGCAAACACAGTGCTGAGCAGTGTGCACCTCCAAGCACCATGCTAGCGTGATAGTAAGTGGAGCGTAAAATTAGCAAGCAAAGCAAATTCAAGGTTATTGGATGTACAAGCATTTGTGTATGTATGTATGCATGTATGTATGTCAGACACATGTGAAAGCCATGGCAGTCCAGATGGCAGAAATATACTTACAGGAATATAGTACACAGGGATCTGGACACATGCTCGACTAGCATATGTACAAATCACAATACATCGAACACACATACACGAAAGCGCTTAACATCGACAAGCGCTTCCGTGTATGTGTACCTGTTTCGTAGATCGGACTACAGTGCAGGTAAGGAAAAATTCCCTTTTCCCCACTGTAATGTGATCTTGGAGTGAGATTAATAAAGTAGGGGGTGGGAGGTGCAGGGGGGTGAAGCCCCCCCTGCAGAAACATAGATTGTTTTTTTTAACTACACATACACGGAAGCACTTTTTGATGTTAAGTGCTTTCGTGTATGTGTGTTCGATGTTTTGTGATTCGGACATATGCTAGTCGAGCATGTGTCCTAGACCCAGTGCACAATATACCCACAGTCATACATTTGAGAATAAATGTGATAATACATAGATAAATGAATACATAACTGATGCAATACTAGTGCCTCAGCCCTCATACATATAATTAATATCAGCCACACCATATCAAGTGTTATAAGTGAGAGTGACTACAATGTGAAGTGGAACAGCAGTAAAAGTGTATGGAATATGCTATATTTGAACCCAGGACTATGTGTATGGCAGTTCTACACTTACAACTGTTGCCAGAAGAAGGTTGAGAAAACACTTATCTGTGTTGCAGTTCATTGCTATAAACTGCAAAGTCACAACAGTAAAACAAAGGTTACACCCTCTGTACTAGAATGCAGGACCATCTGTACTCCAGCTCTACACTTAAACCTACTGTCACAGGAATAGCTATATGGCATTCCCTATTTTACTAATCATTCTCAAGGTCTCATCGTTAACTGCCACTCAAAGTCTCTTAGTGGGTGTTCCCGATATCTAGTAGTATTGATTGAATGCTCCTTTTTTTCTGTTTTTGACTGTCTGGTTCTGTCTGGCCAGTTTTCCAGTTAGCAAACAAACAAAAAAAGGCAGAGGCACTTGAAGTGAGGAAAAGCAATCTATGACATACACACCAAAAAATGTTAGTACACATGAAATATTTCTACAAGGGTCTGGATTAGACCTCTCACTCCACTGCACATTCAGAACACAGGGTGGATGCCTAATCTCTTTTGCCACACAAACAGCTTTTCAGCAAATAACTTAAATGAATATGCACACAACCAACTGCAACAGCATCTACATTGTTACCAAACCATACAAGTGTTATTTCTACATGTATTAGCTTGGGATGTAGTGCTCCTAGTGATCACACAACCTGTCATAATTATTGCTTGCAAATATACGTCTCTGCCTTACATTTCTGTGTTTGTTGGCTATTCTTCATTTATCTGAGCAGTAATCTGAAACATACAGTGTGTAAGCCATTCTATATCATTGACCTTAAAATTTGTGAAGATATTAAGTGGAAATAATATCATATGCAGTTGCTAACAAATGAAGGGCAGTTTGGATGTTAAGGAACACAACCTGTGACTTGTGTGCTGCTTACTTACATTTCCAACCTTACATCTAACACTTTGCAGATCTAACTTGACACACCCAGTGGAAGTAAGGCAGCCTGTAGTGCTGTTGCATTTTCCTTCTCCCAACCATTAATTATTCACAGTTGCAATCCATTAAAAAGCAAACACTGAGGGAGTGTCTGCACTATGTTTACATCTCCTACACAGGTCCATGTTTCAGGTTTTGACAATTCTAATGAGTTTATTCCTCATTTGCATAGTTACTATGCTAACAGCCCTGAGTCTACACCATATAAAAAGGCAACCATGTAGGTAGGCAAACTGATGGTGAGAATGGCTGTATATGTTGGGAAGATTGCAAAAAAAACATTTTCTTCAGAATATATCTGTACAGAGGAGTTCTAAACATCTGAAGCAAAGGCTTTTAGAGTTTTATCTCTATGCACTGGTTAAAAGTGTACTGATATCATGAGCATGCTTGATGAGCCATTTCAGAGGTATACATGATTGCCAAAACATGAAAATGGAATGTTGTGTGATACATATGTTACATTTTTAGGAACTGGCCCTTTAAAAACACTTGTAACATTTCAAAGACAGTTATTAAAACATGGGTCATTTGCCTGTTGTTTTGGGTGTTGAGAGCAAAGCGAAGTTACTGTTATGGCACAAACAAGGAAGGACTGCTCATTTGGGTGGAGCAAAGGTGAGTTATTGTTATGGCACAAACAAGGATATGTTGCTCTTATTGTTTTTCATTCTACCTGTTATTAATATTTCACATATCTAGACTGTTTGGAGTTTCACCAGTGGGCAGTACTGACTGGATACTTTTTCTGTTTTATCTGAAATTGTTATTTTGTAGTTATGTGATACGTATATGTATTATCCTTCTGTTGTCTTTTAGTACACCTACTGGTATCCCACCCAGGTGTGTCAATCCACAGAGACCCTCCCCCTTCACCGATGCAAAGAACCAAGTGATTGTAGATGGCTTTAGGCAACATGGTGCTTTTCTGTTGGAAAATGGAGGGGGAGATATGGCATGCAGGATGTGAATATGGCAGCAGATAGTAGATGATGTCAATGCCAGGTCCCTATCAGACGATTGAAATGCCATTTCTGCGAATACGAAATGATCGACACGTATTGCACGAACTACATAAATGCCGAACGTCCAAAACAGCGAAATCCAAAATGTCGAAGTGTTTTGGTTGGCCCATCTATGGTATAACTCCGTAAGGTAAGTGTGCGATAGGTATGGACCTTAGGGTAGGGTGTGGGTTAAGGTAAGTGTATAGATAGGTAATGTATGTAAGATTTAGTGTAGTGTTAGAAGTAGGGTTTTGTTAAATGTATTTATGTGTATTATTTATTTTGTTAGGATATATCACCATAGGGGAAGTGTGTGATAGTTACGGACCTTAGGGTTAGGGAGGGGTTAAGGATAGTGCATAGATAGTTGTGTATGTGGGGTTTAGTGTAATGTGAGAAGTTCGGTTTTGGTGCTTTACTTTAGGGTTAGGAGTAGGGTTTGGTTAGTGTTTGTATGTGTTTTATTTATTTTGTTTGGGTAGGTAGTATGTAGTGGGTGGTGTGGTTGGCTGACTATGACCGTTTGATGTTTTAAATTTCATGGTTTAGTGCATTTGGTGTATTTGCGGTTCGATTAATATGTGTCAATTTTTTGGTATTCGCTGTATTAGATTTTCGCAGAACTGATATAGACCCATCAATGCCATGGGTGGCTACTGCAGGGCATATTAGGATGTGCACCACAGGGATACTGACATGACCACATCTGCACAGAGGAGCACAGAGAGTGGGGGTTGGTGCAGTGGTTAATGTGTTTACCTCACAGGCACAAGGTCAAAGGTTTGATTCTCATCTTTGAAGGGGAAATTCCCTATTTTTGGGTGGGAGGTTGGCTTAATGGTTAAGGTGTTTGTCTTACAAACACAAGGTGCAGGGTTTGATTCTCACATGGGGTAATTGGTTAGGCTTAAAATGGCCCACAAAGGCAGTTAGCCTAGTACTAAGCTATGACCTATAAACCTATGATAGTTACTGGGGGTGGGCCTGCTAAGGGAACCACCATCAACCTCCAGTGAAGAGTTCCTTGCCAATATCAGAGATCCAGATAGCTTCCAGGAGTATAGCAGTACAGCATGTCCTGGATGTTGGAGCAACAATTTCCAAGACAGCAAGCACTTCCCAGGAGGAGCTTCCAGTTAGGTTTTGCTATCTGAACAGTTGCATACTGTTACATAGTAAAACAATTGAAATCAATAAGTTAATTCTGTGTCAGGTCTTTTTTCATGGGAGATTGAAGATTGTTACAGTTATAAGCTTAGGTTAGATGTGTCAGCCACCTTCTTGTTGAAATTATAGTTAATGGACATATAAAGGGGTGAATGTATTACCATCTGTGCTACTGTTAATTGTGATAATGCCACCCTTACCTATCCCTTTACTTCTTCCATTACTGTCTGGATTACAGAGGAGCATCTTATCTGCAGATGGTAAGGCAAACATTTTTATGTCAGTACAGATGAACAATTTAAAGAAATATTGCAGTGTGTGATGTTGACCTCAGGCCTGTTGTGTGTATTGCTGTACTGTCTGTAAAAGTTGCAGCACTATTAGTTTGTTAGCATATATTACACTATATGCACTATAGTAGTGCAGGTATTAATTTATTCCTGTCTTTCTTGCTTTTTATCAGAGGTGATCATGACAGTAGGAGTGTGGACCCTGTGCCACCTGATGCTAGTGCATCAGCAGACTCTGATTATGATGTTGGCCAAAGTGAGGCACAGTTGGGAGGTGCAGAGGTTGAATCCAGCATTGGGATTAACATACTGCCATCCCCTGTACACAGCCAATGCATGGGGAGGTAAAGGTTGTATGAGTTGCCTGTCATCAATGTTACTATATATATGTTAGTAGGAGAAAGGTTTTAGGATACTAGGTAGTGAGTGAGTGCGCTATGCATTATTGCTTAGGCAGTGCAAGGACATAATGAGAATGCCTACATCTGTTTACACCCACAACAGCTGGTGGTCCCCCTGTGACTCCTCATCTGCCTATGTTTGTGGTGACCTTGGTATTGGTGGTGGGATGTGTGCCCCTTCCCCTTGCTGATCCAGCTGAAGCTGTTTTCTTAGGATTATGTTGTGTACTGTGTCACATACTGTGAATATTGTTGTACATGTCTATGGATTGTACTACAGGGCTCCCCCAGATGTATCAAAGCACCAGAACTGTGACTTCAACAGCCCAAACACAAGGTCTATATTTCTTGTTTGAGCGTGTGCCTCATTATGGCATTCTTCTGTGTGTGTGTGTGTGTGTGTGTGTGTGTGTGTGTGTGTGTGTGTGTGTGTGTGTGTGTGTGTGTGTGTGTGTGTGTGTGTGTGTGTGTGTGTATGTGTGTGTGTATTTCTGATGGGTATCATCAGCCATGATTCCAGTGCATAGCTTGCATCCCCCATTAAATGCCTCTGTGGGATAGCTCTCCTAGCAAACATCTGGGACTGTTGGGAGGTGTGCCAGATATGTGAGAAGTGGTAACTGTCAGGGTTGTCTGTACATGCATTCAGAATGATTCTCTTGGCATTACACATGAGCTGGCAGTTGATAGAGTGGTAGCCTTTTCTGTTAATGTAGAGCCTAACTTCTTCCCTGGGTGTGCCTTAATTTCTACATTTGTATGATCTATGGCAGCCAGTACTTCAGGGGTAACGTGCTACATGATAGAAATCTTGCATACTTCTAGCCCTCTCGGTGGAGGATCCTGGATGCTGATGCCTTTGACACCCTCCAGCATGCCCCTGTTGGTCTCTGAAAGTACCTGTAGTTAAGAGTCTAAGGGCTACACATACCTTTGTCTCCACTGGAATGGGTTTCCCCTGGTTGGCTCTGGATCTGAGTTGAGGACAGCAGAGGTCACAGAGTTCCTCTAGTGTGTCTCTCTCCACCCTGTAGTACTCCACATTTTTTACATCAAATAGGTTGTGAAAAGTTAAACAGGGCCTGAAAACTCTTCACCTTCTTAGCCTAAGCCTATTAGTAGTAGGAGCAGCACTGGCTTCAGCCTGTATCACATACAAATTAATTAAAGCAGCAGCAGCCCATAACATTCTGTCTGTGTAGACTCCTTTCCATGTCTGTATTCCAAAAATTTTGGAACCCACAGGAAAAACCAGCACAGAGTCTACACGGTTGCTTTATAGCTTGTTGAACAGCTAAACTGCATTGGATTGGTTAATTACCATGCAGTTCTGCTGCATATACTGTAATTAGCATGCTACTGTGGTTACCTTGTTTGCATGGTGTGTGCGCTTCAACACCATGCTTACTGAATCTAAAAGTTTCTACTGCCATGTGCATAGCAAGCTGCGACTCGCACATAGTAAAAATGACCGTGTAGGCTTTATTGAATCCCCTGATTGATCATATTTCTAGCCTCCATTTTTTTCAGGTAGCATAAATTGATAACTTTATTATTGTTCCCCATTTTATAAGTCCTCAAGTTTACCCACTAACTATATTTGCAAGGACTTTGTCTGTTTTTCTATTTATTTTAGCCTGCCGTTAGTCTCAGAAAGTGAATTCTAAATTCCCTTTCATTATGTTCCTTATTATTGTACAGTGTTTTTCAAATGTTCCGTTTGTTTATAGTAATTCTATTCTAAGAAATTAATTTTATTATCAAACTGATCTCTCTTAAGAATATATCTCTGATAGAAATGACCATGAGGTATATTTTTATCTTTTCAAGAAGCAATTTGTGTTGAGAAGTCTTAGTGCAACTTATTTTCAGAACGAATTTAAATTTACTTCTTTCAGCAAAGTTAATATTTTGCAAAATTCCACAAAACGAACGAATCTTAATAAATTCAGATATGAAAAGACTTCTGAATAAAAAAACTAAAGTGACATAAGCATAAACAAACATTCCAGTCAGAAATCAAATGTTTCTTCATAGAACATGAACAAGCAGCAGTTATGGGGAATCCATCTTGGATCTTCTCACCAGAATGCTTTTCATCCATAAGCAGAGTAAGTATGAAAAAAGGGAAGCTTACTCCTGCAAAACAGTGGCATAGTCTGCCATCACTGTCTGATGGTTACATCGAATGAGAAACAGCTGGCTTGCATTGGGCTTTGTTAGGCTGAGGTATCTGTAAAGATAATTCATTCAGCTATACATAATTTCAGTTGTTTTCTTTAGATATTTCAGCTCATCTCTATTAACCCTATACTATCAGACATGAGAACAATCCACTGATAAATCCAACAATTATTAAAAGCTACCCAGTCGAAATAATTCCTTATGCAGATGGCTTAATTCTAACTTCATCTAATATTTCATCTTTTTTATCTTATTTGGTGTCATTTTTTCACACTGTCAGTTCACCAGTTATATTATCTATTTCAATAAGTCAAAGCTACTGTTCACACTTCTTGCATATACTGGCTGTTAAATTTAGGCTGTATATATTTAAACAGAACAAAAACAAATGCAATTTATTTGTGATAAAACAGAGAAAATAACCAACATCTAAAACAAAGTTAAATTACTACTTGAATGAAGAATAAATTTGTTCAATTAAAAAAAACTGTGGTGATCCTTTTTTTTCAAAATATGTTAATCTCCCCTATAAGTAGATATTACCAAAAAGTTTAAAGAATTTGGGTAATTTTTTTTTTTAGAGAGGTGGCTCTGCAAAAATTACTTGGAGATGCCCCCAAAACTAAGTATGACTACAGTGTAAAAGATCTGAAAATATCTTCTCTTTTTTCAAATTTGAATTACACACATTTGAATATTTTTTGATCAGCTTATTATGTTTTCTGTCAGTTATATTTGCCAGTCTGGATTGATCAACTAGAGTCAAGTGTACCATCTAAAATTAATTTACAAAATCTGCAAATTCTGTGTGTGTATGTTTGCATGTCTGTGTGTGTTTATGCTTGTATCTATCTATGATGGGGATTCAATAAAACTAAAATGGTCATTTTTGACCATGTGTGCATCATGGCACAAGCACACAGCCATGAATAGTCTAGGATTCAGTAAACTCCGTGGAGCAGCGCACATTCAAGCACAAACAGGGAAACTTCTGTGGTATGAAAATTGCAGCAAAAGTAGCTGAATTGTATGTTAATGAAGCAAATCTACACAGCGGAGCGATTCAACAAACTGTAAAGGAACCTTGTAGACTCTGTGTTCGTCTTGTCCATGTATTCAAAAGTTTTCCAAATACAGTCATGGAAAGGGGTCTACACGGAAACAAGACCAAGTAAAAGTCAATAGATTTGTACAGAACTGACGATAAGACATAACCCTACACACATTATGACATTATCAGACATGGTAGATACTAGGAAATTAGATTAACAATAGGAACAATTCCTTTTTAAGTGCCATGACATAAATGCAGATTTGCTCCCCCACCCCCAAATGAAGAATGTACTAGTAACTAATGTAGACAGCTAAAACTCTAAACCCCATGAAAAATACCATTCATACTGTCATGTAAAGCTTATGCAGTATGTATCTAACAGAATACAATCAAATTGTATCAACACTTGCATTCCTCTGTGCAGATATATACAGAAGTAATACCCTCCCTTGAGTGTACAACATTGGGCTATCCTTCAGTTTCCTTGCCTACACAGTTACAAACTGTATAGATTTAGGGCTGTCACCATGGTGAAGATGCAAATGAGGTCAAAACTCATTAGAATTGCTGAATCCCCAAAACTTGTAACTGTGTGGAGATGTTCACTTCTTGTAGGCACTTCTACAGTGTACATGTTCAATGCATGGCAACAGTGAATGATGACATCAAGAGAGTGTGTCAGGTTACACTTACAGAGGTGTACATGATATTTCTGAAGTGTAAAAGTGCATGTATGTAGTACACACTTCACAAGTTCAGTTTCATTCTCTTTATAGTCTGTTAAAATGTGTCATCTCTGTCTGCTTTAAGTTAAAATTTATTTTTTAATTTTTGTCATTGCTTGTGCAATATGGTACTTAGCACAACCACAGGAAATGGAGGAAAGAATGACAGGTTTCACAGTGCTTGTTACATAACTATTCATGTGGCAGCATGAGTATGTGTAGGGCTAAAGTATATAAAGTCCTGGGTTCTAGTACAGGTTCTGCAACCTTTCTTTCAATTTTGGGCTGCATGTTTGCATGATATCACAGGAACTGAGAAAAGTAATAACAAGACCACCTGTGTTTACTTTATGTCAGTGTCTGTGCACATCATTCACTAATGAGCAAGAACAGAATTGATATATTCAGTAAAGTTGCAGATGTTTTTCATATGTGCTAATTACAGCATAAGCAGGTGATTTTCTGTGCAGTGGAACTATTCAGCAAGCTATAAAGCATCCATGAAGCCTACATTCTGTTTTTTTCCTGAATACTTCAATACCATGGGAGTAGAGATAAAGAAATTTTAGGCTCGAAATAACATTGTGTCCACTACTGCATTTGGAAGGTAAATCCTGAACCTAGAAAGAATATTTTAATAGTATTATGGCATATCCATGTATTTCTTAACTTGGGGCAGTAATGAAGTAAACAGTGGTGGATTTGTGCAGAAAGTACTTTAACATGTGACAGCAGACACGTATTTTACGTATATGTGTCTGTTACTAAGTCTTTTGTTCTTATTCTCAATTTTAATTGCACTTTTTATGTGATGTGCTGTATAGCACAAACAGTAGAAGTGGGGAATGGCTGTGTTCATCTGGTTTGTGTGAAGCATGGGAGGCCACCTAGGAAGCAGACAGCCAAAACTAGAAACTGGATGCATTCAATTAATGCCCTTGTCTATCGTGAAAACCCAGCCTGGAGTACAGATGGTACTGGGTTCTAGTACAGAGTGTGCAATCTTTGTTTTAATGCTGTGACATTGCAGTTTACATCAATTGTTTCCTCAGTACTCTTGTGGCAACCGGTGTAAGTGGAAAACTGCCGTACACATGGTCTTGGGTTCAAATGCAGCATATTCCATATAGTATTACTTTTACTGACAGAGTGTTCTATGTATTATTACATTTATGTTCAAATGTATGACTGCAGGTATACTTTGCACTATAATCCTGTAAATGTATTCCTGCTATCTTGACCGTTAGTGCTTTAACTTTTGCAAAAAACACATGCATATACACCTATCCATACAATTGCTTGCCATTGTTGCATTCTGTTTGGCTGACATTAGCAATGCAGCTCACATTTGCACACTGCCTACCTATATACAAACTGGTGTAACTCACATGCATGCATATTTTGTTAAGCATTGCGCAATTCCGCTGCTCACTGCACTATGGAACTGTATATATGATGTTTTCCTATTGGTGTTTATTTTTTATTTTAATTTATTTATTTATTTAACATTTGCTTACTGTTTAAGTCCAACTGGGACAGAGCCCATATTCAGTGGAGGCCAGGGGAGAAATTCTCCCAGTGCATGTCTTTGGGATGCGGGAGGAAACCAGAGCAAACCCACATGAATACAGGGAGGGCATGCAAACTCCATACAGTGGGCACCCCTACCAAGAATCAAACTGGGGAACCTCTTGCTGTGAGGCAACAATGCAAATCACTGCACCATTGCATCCATTTCTCTTCTATAACATAAAAGTACATGTGGAAACATTGCAAATTGAGGGCACATTCTAAGTATATGACATATATTCACAATACATACATGTGTTGCCCTCCCCCAAGCAGTACAACTCTGGGGTCTCAGTATTTTTTACACACATATATCAAACTCAGTACAAAGTCTAATATATAATGGTGTGTGCTCCCTCATGGACAGGGTCAGTCGGTGGTGCTGACAACCTTGCTCTACTAAAGTCAAACATCCAGCTTTGCTCAGTAAGGGTACTTGTGTTTCTATACAGCTAGGCCTCTACACACCATAGTGCTATTAGGCTACTGGGCTCATATGAACCTATGAGTCTATTTGCCTATGTAGGCCTCCCAACCTGCTGTCCTCCACATGGCTTGCTGATGTCTAGTATAAGTTCACCTGCAGCCATACAAAAGTCAGATTTGTGCTGTGCCACTTGCATAAAGTACTTAGTTCTGTAGTCTGTGTATCTTCGACAGATAGGGGCTTTCTTTTCACTACAGCCAACTGTGTGTGTTTATCCAAAAGAGCAAGTGTGTATCCTATAGTTACTGCCTCAGTCCCAAAATTTGACAGTATTTTGAAACTTGCACCTGCCTACAGATCCATTTCAGGCAGGCCTCCCACCTTCTTCTCTCCAACATACTCTGCTGATGTCATCCACCATAAGTTAACCTGCAGCCATATAAAAATCAGATTTCTGCCATGGCACTTGCATAAAGTACCATATTGTGTAGTCAGTGTACTTAGGTAGGGGTTCTGTTCTCAGTGCTGTCAAATGTGTGTGTGTGTGTGTGTGTGTGTGTGTGTGTGTGTGTGTGTGTGTGTGTGTGTATGTGTATACCCAGAAGTGCAAGTGTGTATCCAGAAGTTACTGCCCTTATCAAATATATTGACAGTAATCTTGCACTTGCCTACAGATCCATTTCAGGCAGGCCTCCCTCCTTCCTCTTTCCACTTTGCACTACTGATGTCATCCACTATAAGTTGACCTGCAGCCACATAAAAATTAGACTTGTGTCATGGCATTTGCATAGAATAGTGTGTTCTATAGTCTGTGCAACTACATAGATAGGGGTTCTGCTCTCACTAGAGTCAACATGGTGTGCGTGTGTGTCTACTCAGCAGAGTAGACATGCTATCCTATATTTACTTTTCCAATGGAATGACTTGCCAGTATTTTGATAGTTGCACCGGCCTACACATCCATTTCAGGCAGACCTTCCACCTTCTTCTCTCTAACATGTAATGGTGATGTCATCCACTGTAAGTTGACCTGTGCCATGTTCTGTAGTCTGTGCACTTAGAGTGGTAGGGGCTTTGTTCTCACTGTAGTCAACTTGATATATATGTGTGTGTGTGTGTGTGTGTGTGTGTGTGTGTGTGTGTGTGTGTGTGTGTGTGTGTGTGTGTGTGTGTCTACTCAGAACAGACATGCTATTCTACAGTTACTTCTCCAATGGCATGACTTTGCTAGTATTTTGAACTTGCACAAGCTTACACATCGATTTCATGCAGCTCTTGCAACCTCTTGTCTTCTACATGGCCTGCTGATGTCTTCCACTATAAGTTGACCTACAGTCATGCAAATGATAGACTTGTGCCATGGTGCTTGCATAAAGTACTGAGTTCTGTAATCTGTGTAATTATATAGGTAGAAATTCTGTTTTCATTGCAGTCAACTGTGTGTGTGTGTGTGTGTGTGTGTGTGTGTGTGTGTGTGTGTGTGTGTGTGTGTGTGTGTGTGTGTTTAGCCAGAAGAGCAAGTTCATATCCTGCAGTTATGGCCCTAATCCCCTACACTGACAGTGTTTTGATACTTGCACAAGTCTATACATCCATTTCAGGCAGGCCTCCTAACATCTTGCCTCCCACATGGCTTGCTGATGTCATCCATTTTAAGTTGATCTGCAACCATATAAAAGTCAGACTTGTGACATGGTGCTTGAGTAAAGTACTGTGTTTGTAGTCTGTTTACTTAGATAGGTAGGGGTACTATACTCACTGCAATCTACTGGGTGTGTGTGAGCGGACACTTGACATTACAGAGAGCATTTTACATCAGCATCTAGGACACTATTATTACCATTAGGAATTAGGAGTTTGTCAAGAGGAGTGGCAATCTCTGGGAGACATATCTGTCTATCTAGCATGTCCTGTTAATGTTGCAGACTAGGATAAGATTCCTGGAGTGAGTGAATATTATCCCACGTAACATGCAGATGTGCAGCATTTCCATAAGGGCAGGGTCTGAGACAGCTCTGTAGGCCAGAAACAAGTCACCTCTCAGCAGCCTGTAAGATACAGAGTACAATGACAGGGCCTTCAGTCTGTCCATGGAGGTCATGTGTTGACAGCCATGAATTGTCTTGGTAAGAAACCTCTGAGGTCTCTCCAGCTGCCACAGGTGTCTGATGAGGTACATATAGAAGGTTGGGTTGAACTCTATTAGTGGTCTGATGAGGGATAAATACAGGGGAGTTATAACAACCTTAGCTCTGGATAAGATGTCCTTACTTATGAGATGTGCAACATAGAAGGCCTTCCTTACCACTGTGGACAAATAGTGAGTGAAGTTAAGGATGCTATCAACCTGTGTTCACATATCTCTCAACACAGAGTTTGAGCTGAGGGAGGTACTGTTAATATTGTAATTTGCGTGGAATTCCCCATTGCTGAAAGGTATGATAACACTTTTTTTTTGGCATTTAGTTTAAGTCCAGGTCTTTGGTACCAATCATTTGTTTGTGTAAGCCATTTTTGTAATATGTCAACATCATTGTGGGGCTCAATGATTGCATCCAGTCTGCAGTCATTGGTAAATGTGGTAAGCCACAGGCCATCTATTTTTACCTGGACTTCTGAGAAATAGATTCCAAACAGTAGGGGGCCTGGCACAGATCCTTCTGGTATACCAGTGGCAATTGGTCTGCTGGAAGAGATGGAATCCCCAACTTTGACTGTATGCATTTTGTTCGTGAGCCACTTTGCTACCCATCTAGTGACATATGGGTTAATTAACAGCTGTGTATTTCTCAATGATGCCTAAGTAGGGGATCATGTTAGAAACATTGGCTTAGTTAAGATAGGCTGTATGTACTGTTTTGCCTACATCCAGGGCTTTGGTGACATTTTTGAAGAAGTCTACCATGTTTAATAAGCATAATATACCCTTAATGAAGCCAAATTGGGTGAGGTCAAGAGTTTGACGGTCATCTTTATGTCTTTGTTGATAAGATACATGATGATTCTCTCCATGGCCTTGCAGATAAGGCTGGTTAGGTTTATGGTTCTATAGTTCCCAGGGTCAGTTGATGGACCCCCTTTGTCCAAGAGAGTTACTGTTGCTGTTTTCCACTCTGCAGAAACAAAGTCAGTACTTAGGTTGTGGTTGAAGAGAGTACCAATTGGTTCCACTAGCTCCTATTTTAGACCATTTAGTAAGTAGCCTGGGATGTTATCCGGTCCCACAGAGGCTGTGTTTTTGACCATGGAGAGTGTAGGTATGCCCTGTTCTTTGGAGATACTAGGTAGAGGATTGGTGACAGGTATGCATTGAGGTATGTCTGGAGGGGACAGGGGGGTGAAGTTTGCACCAAATCTGTCTGCTAGCAGGTTGGCAATGTCCTCAGGGTCAGTTTGAGTGTGTCCACTACTAGTTTGGCATAAAGCTGGGCCTTCCCTTTTATATTTCTGATGTAGCTAAAGAATTTCTCACAATTATCTTTAGCTAGACATGATAGTTTAGCTTCATGATTGGCTTTACAGGACTTTATAAGATATCTAATTTGCTTGTTTAAGCTGTGGAGGGTGTCTTTCCTCTGCTGAGTCAGTTCTGTCTTGTTCATAGACATTAGTTTCTTCCACTTGTTGTATAACCTATTAAAGCCTGATGCCCACCAGGGTGGCTTTTTTTTTGTGAGGACCTTGTTTTGATCCATTCAGGTACAGCCGAGTCTATACATTTGTATAGGTGTTTATCCAGGGCATTTGTGTACATCTCTGTATAGCAATCATTGTTGACAGTGGTAGCATGGGGTTTACAACTATTTATGGCATCGCTTAGGCAGCTATAATTTGCTTTGGAGAAATTTTTTATACTTTTTACTCTTAAAGGGGGATCAGGTATGATCATTAATTTGAACGAGACTGAATTATGATCAGAACTTACCAGGGAGGGCAACACACAGGGGTAGTGCAGAGACCCCTTGTGTTGGTGAGTACAATGTCTAGGACATTCGACCCCTTATGAGGGTGCAGAGTATCTGTTCCAGAGTATTTGTATTAACAAAGACCAGGAACCCTAGGGTGAGCCCGTTTGTGCCTGTATATGACTCCCAGTCGATGGAAGGATATTTGAAGTCATCCATGACCAAGGTGTTTGTCTGTATAGTGAGTGACTCAAGTAGATCCTAGTAGGCAGAGTGGTTCTCATGATTCATGGTGGGGGACCTATAGCTAACAATGATATAAAGGGGGTTTTATCTACAGTTAGTTAGACTTGGAGTAGCTCTAGGGAGTTGTACTGTTTGACCAGTCTGAGGTTTATTTGTCTTTAATGAAGATGTATACACCTCTGCCTTTCGTTCTCTCATGCTTGCTTTGAGGTCTGAATCTGTGGAAGACATTGTAGCCTTACATGGCCGGGGGGCTCTCTACAGCCTTGAACCATCTCTCATTGATTGCACATACAAAGGCATCTTCCAGGGTAAGAAGTGCTTACAGGGAGTGCAGTTTCTGATTTAGACTTCTTGCATTAAGTAGCATAACTTTGAGTTTGTCTCTAGTGGATTATTTTTACATCGGGAATTCAGTTGTATTACATTGCCTAAAAAGGCTGGTCTATATCAGTTTAGTGAAAACTTACTTTGTCAAATGCCTATTCATCAACCCCTTTTCATCAAAATGTTAAATCAGTGAAGCAGTTTCCCAAGGAAAGAAGGTAAGTGGCCATTGTTACACATTTGCCTATTTCCCCAATGTAGTGCAATCTCAGAATTGGTATATATAATTAGGGTGTGTGTGGTTGGATGTGGGGAGCAAAGCCCCACCACATTGTTTTGTTTAGAATGGTGTAATTTTTCTTACGATTTCCCTCATGGACAAGTAGCTTTTTTCCTTGGGAAACTGTTTTGCTGATTTAATGGTTCGATGAAAAGGGGTTTGATGAAAAGAGGTCGATGAATAGGCATTCGACAAAATAAGTTAGAGGTCGATGAATAGGCATTTGGCAATGTAAGTTAGAGGTCGATGAATAGGCATTCGACAACGTAAGTTAGAGATCGATGAATAGGCATTTGACAATGTAAGTTTTCACTAAATTGATATAGACCCAAAAAAGGCACTACAGGGGAGGCAAATATGTTTACCGGTAACCAAAAGCCAAGAGGTGTCTGGTGAACACCATCTCTGGCAAAGCAGTGTGGTCTGTCGATCATAACTTTACAGCCTGACAGATACTGCATCCCCCTTGACTGACACTAGAAGCTAAGCCAATTGTTGAAGTCAATCATTTTTTGTTTATATTGAGGCAACATTCTGGATGAAGGTAGGATGCTGCTTAGGGCTAGGGCCATACCTGCCTGGGACACATAATTTGAGAGCTCAGTCATGTCTCTCTTCATATAATCCAGTGAGGTACATCTCAAGTCATTCTCTCAAACATGGACTACGACAGAGTCATAACGGTACTTGTTGTTGAGAGACTTGAGTGTGTGCATGATCTGATGGATCCTGGCACCCAACAGGTGGCTGACCATGACTTTCTCCTTGTCCAGTCTGGTGATGGGGTTATCTGTGTGTCTCACTATGCATTCACCTATGACCATGACATTTGGTTTTGAAGTATTTAACCTTAGGGGTTTATTGGCTGAGACACTGTTGCGTGTATTATTATGTGTAGTGGATTCTGTTGGGTCTGTAGTGTATGCAGTAAATTTGCACTTGGCAGGTCTCTGATCTTTAGGTAGGCTTCTAGTGAGTACTTAAGCATATGTGGGTTTATATGTTGTGAGCTTGTTATGTGCAAGAGGTGAAGTGTGTGTGTGCTGACAACCTGTTTGATATCTGGTTTGTTGTTCTGTGAGAGAATTGATTCCAAATTCATAGTATAGATACAGCTCACACATATTGTATTTGTTTGTTTTAGAAGTAACTGGTTGTCAATATACATGAGGCAATTGCCGCATTGCCTCAGGATGCCCATGTCAATCAGGCAGGCTGGAGAAATGGTGGGAAACTGTCTGTCCATTATGACAGGTATATACTGTAGTAAGTAGTGGACAGTGGGCTAGATGGACCAGGTTTTGCTGTAAGACTAACAAAAAGCAGTTATTCTATGGAAAGTTAGGGGTAGAAAACTGCATCAGTGCTTTACAATGCACAACTGAGTTGCTCACAGGGCGGCAGTGCAATCTCTGAGCAGCTCCGGTAAACTGAGTGCAAACTCGCCCAAACACAATACTGAAATACAAGTCAAGTTAAATGATTTTATAAAAGTTAGCAAAGGGAATGCCAAGATTGAGCTTTATTCCAGCAATCCCTAAATCAGATTAGTCCTTGGCTGCACACTTCCACCACAAGGGTGCAGGGGGCCTTCTTAATGTAAGATAGCTGGTTTTAGTGCTCAAATGATACTAAACAGTCTAGATTCAGCAAACGTGAATTTAGCCTATGCTATAAAAGGTAAAAGTACTAGAAATTCAAAGTGCAGATAATCAGTCACAACAGCAAAAAAAAAAAAGTTTAAATAAAGCAGCAGTTCAGTAGAATACTCCAACCAAGTGCTTAAACCTGAAGAAAGACACAGAATAACAGGCACAATAAGCCTTCACCTACAATTCTCAGTTTAGAAGGGTGTAGGCTAAACTCTCCTGCCACAGGAGTCTAGACCACAAACCTTCCTAATGTAAAATAACTGGTTTGGAACCCAAGTGCTTTTACTAAAACAAGACTCTTAGAACAACAGGCACAATAAACCTTCAACCAGCAATTTGCGGCTCAGAAGAGCAGATGCTACCCTCTCCTCTCACAAGAGTGTAGACTACAAACGGTCTTAATGTAAAACAATGGGCCTGAAGCCCAAGTGCTTAAACCAAAACTAAAAGGCTTACAATAACAGTTACAATGTAAACCGATACCAGACAGATTACAGTGACTTGTCTTTTAATCTATCCACATGCATCATGGTATTGTTGGTAGGTAGTGTGTTATCTTGATGAGAAAGCCCTGTGGTCTGTCTAGCTGCTGCATATGTATGGTGATATTCATGAAAAACAGAGTATTATATTGTATTACTGTTCAGATGAGTTTGACTACAGAGTTGTCTGTCATACAATCCTGAGATCTGAATGTGATGGCATGTCTTATGATGTGCACCACATGTATGTATTGGAAAATCATTAAGAGAAATGTTAGAAAGGAATGAGACACATTGCAGTTCCTGACTTCACAACCATTACAAGAGAATACACTGGAAAGTACTGATATGATGATGCTTTCCACTGTATAACTTGACAAGGAAAATATAAGTAACAGGTACAATTATTAGGTCAACAAAACAAATGCAGATATACTAGGCTGTAATGTAGCAATGAATCCTGTGAATCAGACACAAAGCTTTTGTATCCTTGAATCCAAAAGACAGAAAACAGAGATATGGCACAGATATCATCACTCGCACAGGGTGTTGTGTATATGGGGGGGCAGGAGGCCTAGGCTGACACAAAAGTTCGGTGAGTGTGTGTGAGTAAGAAAGGAACGGAGACAGGCTGAACCATCTAACTGTTGTGTTTGTGTCTGTAGGGGTCTTCCATTTGACAGTGGTGTGTGAGAGTCTGCATGAACACAGCCAAGCTCAGTGTTAGCTTGTCATCTTTGTATGTTGAACAGGTGTGAGCCATGCATAGTAGAGATGGCAGTTCATCACTGTCACCCTCAACAATGAGAATTGGCTCTGCCAGGAGTTTCACTGGCACCTCCACACCCAAGGTCAGATGCAGTGCTGGTACCTGAGTGTGACTGATGTCTGCTGGAGATGGTCTCTTCATGGGAAAACCCAGGTCCATGACCCCATGGCCTGATATGTCTGGGTGTGAACAGCACTCTCACTGATGGACCAGTGGAAGTACTGGCACTACAAGAGCATGATCAGGCATGGCTACATTGGCTATCAGCAAATGTTGTGGTTAACCTATGCCCATGAGGATGTCATTCCCCTCCCAGCAGACATTCCATCACAGACTCTGCTCATTCCATGACAAACACCCCTCGGTCCATCAGAGACATCCCATGTTCTAACATGTTATCCATCCAATCCAGTGACTCGGTGACTCAGTTTAGACAGTCATGCATGTCAGCCTGTGCCACATCTACAACCCTGAGCATTTGTTTGGAGTGCCTTTCTGAGCATGCCTGTGCCTCCGTGATGGCCCTAAACATACATTGAGTGACACAGGAAGAGACACTTGCACCAGGTGAAGGAGGGTCAGCAGGCCCCCTCCAAGCACCCTGTCAACCCTCTTGCATGGCACCTTGCCCACACTTGGGCCACAGCCAGACTCAACAGGTCCTGAAGCCGCAGTAGCCACACTTCCCTGAACAATGTCCTTGCCCTCCACCTGTCCAGTATCTGCGAGATCAGTGGACTGGGTAGGTGTAGACCTGCTGGCTGTGTCAGGGGAAAATGAAGAGGGTGGTTGGATGTCAACCTCTGTGTCATATTCAACCTTTTCACCCCCGGACTGTGCCTTAGTTTTGCCAACATCATTAGTGTCTGATGAGACACTGACATCAGGTGGCACAGGGTCCACACTCCCATTGTCATGATCACTTGTGATTAAAAGGAAGAAACACAGGCATACATTAATACCTGCACTACTATGGTGCAATACATGCTAAACCACTAACAATGCTGCCACTATTACAGACAGTATAGCAATACCCACAAGAGGCCTAAAATGACACATTATGATATTTCTTTAAATTGATCTGTAGTATGACATAAAACTATTTGGCTTACCATCTCCAGGAGGCATA
This sequence comes from Protopterus annectens, assembly GCF_019279795.1. Classification (NCBI taxonomy): domain Eukaryota; kingdom Metazoa; phylum Chordata; order Ceratodontiformes; family Protopteridae; genus Protopterus; species Protopterus annectens. The sequence goes on along the minus strand of NC_056732.1, from coordinate 261,274,973 downwards.
CATCGCTGGATTCCTGTCAGTCCTGAAATAAGTTAGGCAAGAGGTAAGGGTAATATCATCCATTTAACAGTGAGACAGGTACTCATCTATATCTGCATTAACTATACATTTAACAATAACATGGCTGACAACTCCAAACTGATCTTATCACTGTAGCAATCTTCAATTCCCCCCAAAAAAAGACATGTGACACAGATGTAACTTTTACTTCAATTGTTTTACTATACAACAGTATTTAACTGGTCATATAACAAAGCCTGCCTGGAAGCTCCTCCTGGGACTCAGAAGGAGTGGCGCCCATGTCAAGTACATGCTGTGGTCCACTCTGCTGTGAGCTCTCATTTTGGAGGATTTTCACCAGGAACTCTTCATTGGTGGTGAGAGGTTGTTCTGCAGCCGGCCCTCCCCTGGCTTCATATCAGTGGCCCTGTGGCACACCTGTTCATATGCCTGGTGGTGACAGCCCACATAATCGATGTTGGCAGCAATCTGCTGTCATACTTGTAGCCTGTCTTGCATATTGTGCCAACTCCTTCCCAGAGGAAGTGCCTCATGTTGATTAAGAGCCTCAACAATGATATTGTTCTCCATTTCACTGAAGGGGGGGGGTCTCAGCCTCACTGACATTTTATGTCTTAAATGAAAACAGAATGATAATATGCATAGGTATCACATAACTACAAAGTAACTGTTCAGATAAAACACTAAATGTAGGCAGTCAGTAGTACCTACTGGCAAAACATAAAACATTCTACAGATGTGAAATACTAACAGCAGGCAAGATGCAAAACTAGGAGAGTAGCAAAGGCAACATATCCTTGTTTGTGTCATAGCAGTAACTCAACTGCGCCACCCCCCCAAAAGAGCAGTCCATTCTACTTTGTGACATAACAGTAACTTTAATTTGCTCTCCCAGCCAGAAAAGAACAGCAACACGAACCATTTTGCTAATAAAACATCTTTGAAATGCTAAAAGTACTTTCAAATAACCTGTCCCTGAAACTTTTGTACACCTGTATCACACAGTTTTAATTTTCATGTATTGTCAGTCATGTGTACCTCTGAAATGGCTTGACAAACATGGCCATGCCATCAGTACACTTCTAACTAATTCATACAGATAAAAGTATAAAAGCCTTTGCGCCACCTTACTCATTAATATATTCCAGCATATGCATTAAGTAGTTAACAGAATGGGAGCATACCTCCTGGAGTTCAATACTCCTCTGTAAAGATATCTTTGGAACAAATTTGCTTTTGTGAAGACCTGCAAACATATAGCAAGTCTCCTCACCATCAGTTTGGCTACCTATACATTTGCCTTATAATGAAGTAAATTATTAGTGGATTGCATCTGTCTTAGCCAACAAGTTATAAAGCAGCCATGTAGACTCCATGCTGTTTTTTTCTGTGTATTTGAAAAGCAGTGGAGTACAGACACAGAAAGTCTACACAGAATGTTAAGAGCTGCTGCTTAACTCCATTTGCATGTGCTACGGGCTGCAGGAAATGCCTTTGCTGCTGCCAATAGGCCTAGTCCAAGATGGAGAAGAATTTTCAGGTCACATTTAACTTATCATAACATACATGACATGGACATTACTGTAGAGTCCTGCAGGGCAGACAGGGACACAAAACAGGAAGTCTGCAACCTCTGCCAGCCTCAACTTAGAGCCAGAGCCTTTACCTCCCCATGTATTGGCTGTATAGTGCTTGCGTCACAGTCAGCCCTGAAGTAACACTGTGTTAACTACTGCATTTACAAGGTAAGTCCTCCTGAACATGTACTGTATTGCATAATAATATTATGACATATTTTGTATTTCATCACTTGGCACAGTAAGCAAGTAAAAGTTGGAAGATTTGTACACAAATTAACATAACATGTGACAGCAGAGAGTTATTTGACTTGTATGTGTCCATTAGCAAGTAGTAGGCCTCAGGCAACAAAGATTCAGACATGATACCTCTCCAAAGCACTGACGATCACTGCATGCCCTCACTTTAGCACTATATATTTGTAATGGGAAATCATAACAGAGAGAAGTTAGAAAGTAATGAGACACATTGCAGTTTCTGACTTCATAAGCCTCACAAGATCAAGCATGCAGGATGCAAAACAAGGAGAGTAGTAAGAGCAACAGATCCTGGTTTAGTGGATGCCCCTGCTGTGCTTAGGAGTTTAGTGAATGCACCTGCTGTGCTTAGGAGTTTAGTGGATACACCTGCTGTATCTAGGAGTTTAGCGGATGCACCTGCCATGTTCAGGAGTTTAGTGGATGCACCTGCTGTGTTTAGGGGTTTAATGGATGCACTTGCTGTGTTTAGGGGTTTAGTGGATGTACCTGCTGTATTTACGGGTTTAGTGGATGCACCTGCTGTGGTTAGGGGTTTAGTGGATGCACCTGCTGTGTTTAGGGGTTTAGTGAATGCACCTGCTGTGCTTAGGGGTTTAGTGGCTGCACTGCTGTGTTTAGATGTTAAGTGAATGCATCTGCTGTGCTTAGAGGTTTAGTGGATGCACCTGCTGCGTTTAGGGGTTTAGTGAATGCACCTGCTGTCTTGTCTGCTGCAGACAATGTTGATAATGTGGCTGTAACCTATTCAAAGATCACTTTCCTTACCTCTTGATTGTCTTTTTCTAGAAATAGTGTGCTCTTTTGTCATTCCTTCCTAAATGTTCTGATCATTCTTTAAATGACATGAAAATGAACAGCCCCAGGCCTGACTGACAATGGTGTGCAAGACACCTTTAGATAGATATTCTTATTTTGATTGTCCAGTCTAAGACATACCAACTGGATATAGCCAGTAAGAAAAAAGAGTTTCTGTTGGAGAAAATTCTAGCTGCCAGCAACTGCCCTGTATATCTCTTTTCTGTTTGTGACAGACTGTACAAGTCACTACGCTAATAAGTTTGAAAGTCATTTTCTGCACATCACTGCTCATTGATAGGCCAGTTTTTCACATATAAGGTATTAACTTTAATGCAATCGGTCTTCCTGTGCTGTTTGCATGGGTGTTTGATTTGAAAGGGGTAAATGGATCAGTTAGCAATGATCTAAGCTTAACACAGTTGAATTTCACTGACCCATAACAGTGAATAGTGACTGTGTTCAACATAACATTGTGCTGAGGGCCAATGTCCATCTTTATGGCTACATGGTCTCGTGATATTCCTGGTCTACTTCTCTTCTGTAGCACTGAGCTCTGTTTCAAAGAAGGTCTATTTCCTGAGGCCCTGACTGAGATTACATGAGAGCCTTTCCATAAAAAGATGAGCCTTTATGTTACTTCTTAGATAATTATAAGCACATTGTTTTCTATTTCTTGGGAGGATTTTGGAGATGTTTTGCCAGTACTTACGTATTATCGCAACCACCAGGTTCTAAACAACTCATTCTATAGTTGTACGTGGTCGGGATGGGTAGACAGCATGAGTTTAAGTAAAACTGCTGCAGCAGTATGGTATGAGCTGGATGTCAATGGTTTGCGACTGATCCCCCCCTCCAACGTTTCAGTACTATTTACCATGGATATCCATTTAAAAATGCCTAACACACTGAACACGTGACAGACATTTTCAACCTGGAACTTCAGGAACATTGACTTTTTAATAATCACAATGAGGAACATTCATCATAAGGTACACACGGGAGGTATGTTTTAATTGCACCTCACACCTAAATTGTCTGCTGACAGCACTTTAAAATAGGGAAGTTGTGAATTTGTTCTGGTGTGATGGAGTAATACAAACAGTCGTGATCAGTTTTCGCTCACCAAAGTCTGTTCATGCATGTTCACTTGTAAGACTATAGTATAGCATGATACTCAAGCATAAGCAGTCACACCATCCAAAGGGCAATATATGTATGTAGACTGCAAAAGAGCCACATACTCTTGAAAAAATCAGCACAGACATAAAACAGGTTTGTGAATGCAATATCACTAGGTTAAAACACATTACTGTGAACTTTCATTTAGGCGATGACACAAACAAACCCAAAAGATTCCATACCCAAACCAAAAGTTTCACAGTCACTCCAATGCAGGATTGTGCTTAACACATGTTTTAAACAAAGTAATGCAATGCGATATGATTTCAACGCATTATTTAGAAAAGCTGTGCCTCTCCTCTTGAAGTTGCCCTCACTAACAGGAGGCGATCTGTTTTCGTCAAATGTGCTGCCAGAGTTATTTAACAATTAGATCCAGTAACAATGCTTCTGTTTCATGCCATATATTACAAAGTCTGTCTCTATTATTACAAATAAACAAAGTCTGTCTCTAATATTATGGGTCAATCACCAAACATCCCGGCCATGCACAACTGCAGAACGAGTAGTTCACAGCCTGGTGGTTGCGATAATACACAAGTACCGTTTTGCCTTTGCAGACAGAATATTTTTATTTATTTATTTTATTTTACATTTGTTGACTGGGATAGTCCGACTGGATGCATGTCCATTTTCAGCAGAGGCCCAAGGAGAAAAGCTCCAAGGGTAAGCAGATACAGCATTACATAATACCAGCATTACATAATACAAATAGACTATTTACAGAGATTACATAAGTAAGCAAGTTAGTTCCACAGGTTAGAGTTAATCCTGAGTGCAACTCAGGATTAAATTAAATTACACAGTAAACTGGTTAACAGATTTTTACACATTCTAGAGAGAGATAGCCAGGCTTAATACAGTGACATAGCCAGTTATATATATATCTATAGTTAATATCTACAGTTAGATATATCACTTGACAAAATCATTTGCTGGATCATTTTCAGTTTCGGTTCAGGAAACACTATGCCATGTAAAAGTCCTAATTAGGGTCTTTGATGACTTTCTTAGAGTGAAAAATGGAAAGTTATGTTCTATTATGGTCCTACTCAACATCTTGGAAGCATTTTTTTCCATGGATCACAGGGCTCTGCTCCATTACTCTTGAACTTGGTGTAGAATTTGACCAGGCATTATGGTGGCTTTCTTCTTACCTAATGAGAGATCCAAAAGGCTGTTATCTGGTACTAGTTCCAACACATTAGGAACTAACCCCCCTAAAAAAACTAATCTGAAATAAATATTTTTACCCACTACATCATGCACACTGTCAAAATGAAATATGCCAAGTCTATAACCACACAAATACTGAAGAGAGAAGAAATTCTAAAAATCAAAAGGAGTCACTCTGAGATGTAGTGTTTCTTGGGGTTCTGTGCTCGATCCTTGTTATTATTCACAGCCCGTATGTTACCTTTAGGAGAAATCAATCTTTGATACTAAGGTCTATCTTTATTTCACCCCTTCAGCAGAATTGCTGGAGTTGTTATGAAATTCTGACTAATCTGGTATATGCATGGACTGCTGTGTCTCTCATGTTGAGCATAATATATTGGTCAGTGCAGAGACACAGCTTTGTGTGGACAGTGTGTCTGACCTTGCAGTTTTATTTGACCATGACCTTTCACTTAAAGATCAAGACTCAGCTGTGTTTAGTCCTTTTTTATCATTTGAAGAAGAAGTCTAGGATTAGACATATTTTAACTGTGGGTGATCTTATAATAGTTGTCCACGTGTTTATCATCAAAGTACTCACACAGTATGATCTCTTGTACCTGAGATCATCTGTAGTGATCTGTGCCAGGAACAGCACTTGCAGAATACAGTAGATAAGCTTTTGATCAGGACGTTTGATTTCTTGGATAAAATACTGATCTAATTTTTTTACAGTGTCGTCCAGTTATTTTTAAAATCATCTTTATGGCAGTGATGCCAATTTATTGCACCCAGCATTAGCTTTGTACTTCTAAAGTGAAAGACTTGGTTAAACCTTTACTCTGCTAACACTCACAACTGAACCACTGTAGGACTGCTAGAGATACCAAGACCACATTTAACATCTGTTATAATTTCAGGATTTTGTATCAGGGCACTACCTTAGTGACTGGAAGATTCTGCTAAACTATCAATCTTTCACAAATAAAACAATTATTGTTTAGCAAAATGCTTGATGATGGCTAATATATATAGTACATTGTATTTATTATTTTATATGTTTATAAGTTAGGGTTTTATTGTTATGCACCTTGAGAAATATGTAAGGTGCAGTAAAAATAAATGTTTAAATTGACTTAAAGTTGACTTTTTTCCTTTGGCAAGTTAGAAAGAGGTTTCCAATGGATCTACATTTAACTTTTTAAAATGTTTTGAATATTTCATTATATATAAAAATTTAAATCCATCCTTCAAGTTTACATACCATATCTGTAGTTCCACAGTTAATATGAAATGTTCAACACTACTGACATTTACTTTGAATACTCATAAATAATTGATAGAGAACAAAAACTAAGTACATACCACATATTTTTTTAGATGTTATGTGTCACTTCACCAGGGGTATCTTAGGATTTTTAAGTCCATTAGTAGATCAAGTGCCATACCTCATTGATATATATTTCTAATGCAAGAGTTTATAGCTCATCCTGCAAGATTCCTAAGTGCTCGCAATGTGTTCTAGGTCTACCCTGTGACCTCGTCTCAGTGGTTTATGGCTAGTAAACCTATTTGGTAAGGCATCCAGGGGAATCATCAGTGGATGCACAAACCATTTTGGCTAAATTCTCTTACCCCTGGGGAGGTGAGCCTAGGGTAAGCCTGCTATGCTCTCACTCTGTCACAAACAGTTGTGGCAGAAATCCTGGGAATAGTCCTCATTTCCACTGCTTGTGCCTGCAGTATTATCAATTCAGTCATTAACTTTAGCCTGTGACCATAAGTGGGAAGTGAGGAATATAAATTGTGTGCTCTGTCTTATGTCAGTCCTGTACAAATACATTCAGTTGTGTTGCTATTGCCATTGTACTCCTACAATTATAACTTCTCCTGCTACCCTCTAATATCCCTTTTGTTTTAGCAATCAAGACCTATAAATACTTAAACTCCTCCACTTCATGTAGCTGTTCTCCTCTGAACTGCAGAGAGCAATCCCATCTTTTCCTAGAACAGAGCGAGGACTCTGATTTACAATTTTTGATTTTGATCCCAGTTGCTTCACTCTCAGCAGTGAACTACTCTTGTTTATGCAGAAGATCACAGTCGCTTGAGGGCAAAAGCCATCATCATCATCATCATTCTACAAAAATGCAACTCTTGTGTCTACAAACTGGATACTTGCAAACCTCAAACATGCTTTGTATTTTTTGCCTCAAATATTTCCAGTGGAGAAGTTTGTTAATAGGTTCATAGGTTCATAGGCTGGCACTAGGCTATCGGCCCTAGGGCCTATACAAGCCTAGCCAAACAATTCCCTGGATATATCTTCCTACAATATTTACTTCCCTGGACCCCTGTCTAGCAGGGCAACTGACATGATCCCCGGGGTGAATTTCCTACCTCCCATCTAATCGTCAAGGTTCCTTTTGAAGAGGGCAAAGGAGGCGCTCTGCCTGATATGTATGGGCAGTCTATTCCAGAGTATGAGGAGTCTCTGGGTCAGGAACCTATCCCACCAGCATGTTTTGTTCATTGTGATGACAGGTTTTAGATCCCTGGAGCACGTGGCCCTGAGGGATTGGGATTTCTTTAGGTGGAGCATGTCCAACAGCTCAGGGTTTGACATGGCCTTGTATGTTAAGCAGAAATTGCCTCTGAGTAGACGATATGCCACAGAGTATATCTGGAGTTTTTTTAGATGGTCAGCATAGGGCATCTGGTTTAGGCCTGTGATTTTTTTAGCAAGGTATTTCTGTGGCCTTTCCAGCTGTTGCAGATGTCTTGTGAGGTACATACCAAAGGGGGCGTTGTACTCTATAATGGGTCTAATGACAGATGACTACAGTGGGACAATGACCTCCTTTTTTCTGGATGAAAAGCTGTTAGTGATGAGGTGTGCCACATAGAAGGATTTCCTGACTGTTGTGGGGATGTGGGTATCGAAGGCGAGACCACTGTCCACCTGTGTCCCTAAGTGTCTCATTGTACCTTCAGTGTTTAGTGTACTGCCACCTATGTGGTAATTCATGGGTACATGTTTTTTCCCAAAGGGGATAACTATATATTTCTTGGCATTAAGCTTGAGCCCATGGCTCTGGCACCAAGCGTCTGTTTCTGTAAAGCTCTTTTGTAGAATATCCACATCATTTGGGGATTCAATAATGGCTCCCAGTTTACAGTCATCTGCGAACTTTGTTAGAAAGAGTCCCTTACTGTCAGCCTGTACTTCAGAGAAGTAGTTGCCAAACAAGAGCGGTCCCAGGACTGAACCCTGAGGTACTCCACTTGTCACTTGTCTGGAGCTGGATTTGGAGTCAACTACTTTTACAGTCTAGGTTCTGTCAATAAGCCAGCTGGCAACCCATCGAGTGAAGTAGGGATTTATGCCCAGCTTAGTAAGTTTATCTATGATTCCAGAGTGGGGGATGGTGTCAAAGGCCTTGGTGAGGTCCAAATAGGCTGTGTGGACTGCCTCACCCTCATCCATAGCTCTGGAGACTGATTCAAAGAAGTCAATCAGGTTCAGGAGACAAGAGTAGCCCTTCACAAACCCAAACTGGGTGGGGTCCAGTTTTTGAAGGATGCCGATGTCTTTTTTTATAAGTTCCATGATAATGCACTCCATGCTCTTGTAGATCAGGCTTGTCAGACTGATGGGATGGTAGTTACCGGGATCCAAGGTGGATCCCCCCCTTGTGGAGTGGGATACCTGTAGCTGTGCACCACTCAGTGGGCACGAAGCCTGAAGTGAGGCTATGATTAAACATGACACTTAGGTGAGGTGGCAGTTCATTTTTTAGTTCAAGTAGTACACAGCCCAGGATGTCATCTGGTCCCATGGATCTTGTATTCATAGCTTTGGAGAGTGCAGTTTCTACCTGTGTGGCCATGATTACTGGAATTTGGCAATCTTTTGGTATTAATATGGGCCCTTTATGGGGTGAGGGGGGTGAAGTTGGCACTAAATTGATCTGCCAGGATATTAGCAATATCCTTGGAATCAGTATATTTAATACCATTCTGTTGTAGCTCAGAGCAGATCTGAGCATTGCCATTTAGATGCTTAACATAACTATAGAATGCCTTGTGGCTGTCTTTGGAATATTTGGAAATTTTATTTTCATAATTAGCTTTGGAGGATTTTATGAAAGATCTCAACTTCAATTTTTGCATCCTGGGATTTTCCTGTTTTCTGCAAACGTTTCTTCCTTCTGTTGTATAGTTTGTTTATGGCAAGGGACTACCAGACTGGCTTCCTTTTTTTGGAGGAGAGCGTCTTGGTTCTATCTGGGATGGCACGATTCATGCATGAGTGGATGTGCTCATACAATGCCTTAGTGTAGGATTCAGCTGTTGAACTTTCAGCTCCCATCTGTATTGGTACCATGAAGTTTGTCATTTCTGACTTAAGTAGCATGAAGTTGGCTTTGGAGAAGTTTTTTTACGGAGGTTTCCATACTGGGGTTGGGGTGGGATGTGGATGTCAAGGGTGATTTGCTTATGGTCAGACCTGACCAATGAGAGGGTGACCACTGGTGTGGAGCATCTATCTCCTATGTTGGTAATGCCAGGTCTAGGATATTGGAGCCCCTAGTGGGACAATGGATTAGTTGATCCAGGGCATTGGAATTTATGAATTCCAAGAACCGTTGGGCAAAGGTGTTGGTACACGAGTAGTTTTCCCAGTTAATGGCAGGGTAGCTGAAATCACCCAGTATTAGGGTGTTTGGTTGTATCTTAATATTTTCCAGTATGTTTACAAAGGTGTAGTGAGAATCTTGGGGCATGGTGGGGGATCTTTAGCAAGCTATAATTTGGATTGCAGTCTTACCTAGTGTTAGTTGCACCTGGAGAAATTGCAGAAAAAATATCTTTGGTTAAGCCATATAGTCGCACTAAATTTATATAACATAACACAAGAAAAAGCTCTTAATCTACAAATATTGGGACCAAGAGGCACGTTAGTGGCATTTCAACCCTATAAAATGATAGGGTACATTGTCTGGAAAGGAAATGCAGGTAATGCTGAAGAACTCTAACAACCACAATATTACTTTTGCAAGGAAAATGAGTTTCCACTATACCATGAAGAGAACAAAAGCTGTACTGCTATTATATAAACTGTCCTTTCTAGTAGAGACTCAGGCTTATCAGGTAGGATAAAAAGAAATACATACTTCTGAATCATGATTTAATGGCAATGGGAAGCACCATTCTGCTTTGCCATTGTTGATCTACTTCCCCAGGCATCTAAACAACTTGAAAATGCAACACCCAGACAATACCTAGCAACTTCAGCTTTTATGGTTCAATCTCAACTTGTACTGACTTATCATACATAGTTTTTTAACTACCTCAGTGACCTCATCTGCAGAAAAAATTGCTATATATCTTGCTTACTGTATGGTGCATATATCCACCAAGTCCCGTTGTTCTTCAAAAATTTTCCCCCATATCTTGACAGTGTCAAAAGCTGGCAACAGCTCTTCTGCACTCTTGCTGAGAACAGTCTGGGCAATGTCTTGTCTTCCTTCCAAGGACAAAAGATGTCTGGTCATTTTCTGAGTCTTAACTCAACTCGCTCCATACATAGACTTTTGCTTCGGAGGGCTTATCTTCTGCCTGTATGGGTTATTGCTCACTTTCAGTGAGAATCTTTATTTTTTTTTTTTTTTAGTACTGTATTTAGCTGCTGTGTTTATGAGCTGTTGCTGTCTTTTCATGAGATTAATTTTCTTTGCTCCTGGATTTGCTTCTTTCAGAGTCTCTTTGTTTACCATATGTCAATTAATAAGCCACTTAAGATGGAGATCTCAGCACTCAACTGAAACTTGGCCTCAGCCAAAATATAATGAAATAAATATTTCCCCCTTCTCTCAAAAATGGTGTTGTTCAGTGATTACTAGGGTTACTGCCATGAAAATCATCAGACACTTTTTGCCTACAGTTCCTTGTCAACTGATAAGTTCCTCAAGACTTTCTCAGAATCGTTTATGATTGTATGTCCCCAACCAGATATTTATAGAAGTTCTTCTAAATACTGTAGTTGATCTTTTAGCAAATGAGCATCTCTCCTGAACCTAGTGTCCGTAAGACATGACCTTAGTTATGATGGCATAACTACAAATGTTGATCACTGATCTTATGCTCAAGGTGCTCAAGTCACCAATTAAACTTATTTGACACCTTGTGTTCAAATATGTGTTTGCTATGGAAATTTTTGATAAGGACAGAACTCCAATAACATTTCAACCCTCTAGTTCAGATCTAGTAAGTCATAGTTCCTAATCAGACCATTCTGGTATCTTCATCTCTTCCCACATGAACACTGAAGTCTCCCAGTAAACCCACAGAATCAGTATGCAGTACTGTTGCTCGTCCCCCTCTAACATAGATGACAAGCAGGAGGGGTATTTCATTTAGATGCTTTAATATATGATGGATAGCAACATCATAAAATATAAATGAACTGGTTAACAGACAGACCTTATATACATACATGCTTGCATCTCAACAGCGTACTACAAAATGGCAGTCAGACTTACATGTGCTCAGTATTTATACACTTGTGCAAGTCCTTGGATAGCTTCTTAAAGATATATATACACGCAGATTGATCTACAGCCTCACTCTTAAAATGAGTGCCCTTGTTAAAAACAACATTAAACTTAGATATGCATTATCATAGACATTAGAAACAAGCACAATGTTCATGTCCAAGTTGCCATGTATCTGTTACATGGTCTGGAGAAATGACCGGATATCGCAACATAACAATCTGGACTGAATTTAGCAACAGGGACAGTCTTTGGAAAACAACTCATATCAGTAACTTCTGGATTTGTCACAGGAACAGGAATATTCTCTGAAACTTCCACTGGAATTGGAACACCGGACAACTCACTTCTCACAGGCTATGTGCTTTGGCATAGGCTCAGACACCAGTCTCAAATGTTTCCCATTCTGCCTAAACTCTGCTCCTTGTGATTCCACAATGTACGGTCTCAGTTCTGGGCAAATACTCTTCATGACACGAATCCGATTGTAACCTTTGGACATTTGCATCCTTACCACTTCTCCTTCTCGTAATGGACTGAGCAGTTTGCTGGTCTTACCATAGTAGGACTTTTGGGTTAAACACTTCTTCAACAGATTGGTTTTCACTGACCTGTTATTCTTAATAAGTGGAACCAACAATTGACTACTGATTGGTAATGTGGTTCTGGTTTGTCTTGACAGAAGTCTCTGAGAAGGTGAACCAAGATGTTTATCATGAGGAACATTTGTGAGATTCAAGAGATTTAGGAAAACATCACTATTGTCTCATTTTGACTTCTCTAGTAACTGTTTTGCACTTTGAACTGCACGTTCTGCTAAACCATTGAACTGTGGGTACTCTGGGCTACTTGTGACATGACTAAAGTCCCATTCTTCTGCAAATCTTTTGAACTGTTACCTTGTAAACTGCGTGCCATTGTCAGAAATAACTTTGTGTGGACTACCATGGACTGCAAAATGATGCTTTATCTTAATGACAGTACTGGATGCCAGATTAGGAAGTAGGTCAATCTCAAACCAAACACCAAATAATGTTAGCCATTCCACTCAAAAGTGTCAGTGGTTACTGTCGACCAAGGTAGTTCAGGAATCTGGCTTAGCTAAAGTGATTCTTTATGCTGATGTGGCTTTGTACTATTACACATGAACAAGATAAAAGTGCTCTCTCAATGTCATGACATAGAAGGCCAGAATAGTATATCTCTTGCCCTTCTTTTGGTAGAGTTGGTTCCTGGGTGACCATGATGTAAGATAGTAATGTACTCTTGTTGCAAGGACTTTGGAACAATTACTGAGGATGCACAAGGCAGTACATTTCTTTGTGCAGGTTACAAGCCCAGATAAATGGGGAGGGTTGTGTCAGGAAGGGCATCCGGCATAAAATTTTTCCCAAATCATACATGTGGACAACAGTACAGATATACATACTGGATCGATCGAGGCCCGGGTTAACAACAACCGCCATCAGTACTGTTGGCCAACAGGGTGCTGGTGGAAATTGAGCAACTGTTGGCTGATGGAGGAGAAGAGGGGGAAGGCATGCCTGAAGGCAGGTAAAGGCTAGGACTGTGGTAGTGAGGGTTGGAACTTTGAATGTTGGCAGTATGACTGGTATAGGGAGAGAGCTAGCTGATATGATGGACAGAAGGAAGGTCGGTACATTGTGTGTGCAAGAGACCAGATGGAAGGTGAGCAAGGCTAGGTGTATCGGAGGCGGGTTCACATTGTTTTTATCATGGTGTGGATGGGAGGAGAAATGGTGTAGGGGTTATCCTGAAGGAACAGTATGCTAAGAGTGTTTTGGAGGTGAAAAGAGTGTCGCATAGAGTGATGTTTATGAAGCTGAAAGTTGATGGTGTAATGATGAATGTTGTTAGTGCATATGCTCCACAAGTTGGGTGTGCGATGGATGAGAAAGAAAAATTTTGGAGTGAGTTGGATGAAGTGGTGATGACTGTACCCAAGGGTGAGAGAGTGGTGATTGGAACAGATTTCAATGGGCATGTTGGCAAAGAGAACAGAGAGGATGAGGAAGTGATGGGTAGGTATGGTGTTAAATAAAGAAATGCAGAAGGTCAGATGGTAGTGGATTTTGCAAAAAGGATGGACATGGCTGTGGTGAATATGTATTTTAACAAGAGGGAGGAGCATAGGGTGACATACAAGAGTGGAGGAAGATGCACACAGGTGGATTATATCTTATGTAGAAGGGCCAGTCTGAAGGAGATTGGAGACTGTAAAGTGGTGGCAGGAAAAGTGTAGTTAGGCAGCATAGGATGGTGGTTTGTAGGATGATGTCGGTGATCAAGAAGAGGAGGAGGAGTGTGAGGGCAGCACCAAGGATCAAATGGTGGAAATTGAAAAAGGGTAATTGTAAGGTGGAGTTCAGGGAAGAGTTAAGACAGGCACTGGGTGACAGTTAAGAGTTACCAAATAGCTGGGTAACTTCGGCAGAGCTAGTAAGAGAGATGGCTAGAAAGGTGCTTGGTGTGACATCTGGAAAGAAGAAGGAGGACAAGGAGACCTGGTGGTGGAATGAGGAAGTACAAGAGAATATACAGAGAAAGAGGTTGGTGAAGAAGAAGTGGGATTGTCAGTGAGATGAAGAAAGTGGACAGGAGTATAAGGAGATGAGGTGCATGGCAAAGAGAGAGGTGACGAAGGTTAAGGATAAGGCATATGAAGAGTTGTATGAAAGGTTGAACACTAAGGAGGGAGAAAAGGACCTGTACCGATTGGCTAGACAGAGGGACCGAGTTAGTAAAAATGTGCAGCAGGTAAGGGTGATAAAGGATAATAAGGGAAACGTACTCACAAGTGAGGATAGTGTGTTGAGCAGTTGCAAAGAGTACTTTGAGGGGCTGATGAATGAAGAGAATGAGAGGGAGAGAAGGTTGGATGTGTGTGGATAGTGAATCATGAAGTGCAGTGGATTAGCAAGGAGGAAGTAAGGATAGCTATGAAGAGGATGAAGAATGGAAAGGCTGTTGGTCCAGATGACATACCCGTGAAAACATGGAGGTGTTTAGGTGAAAATGCAGTGGAGTTTTTAACTAGATTGTTTAATAAAATCTTGGAAAGTGAGAGGATGCCTGAGGAATGGAGAAAAAGTGTTTTGGTACCAATTTTTAAGAATAAGGATGATGTGCAGAGCTGTAGTAACTACAGAGGGATTACATTGATCAGCCACAGCATGAAGTTATGGGAAAGAGTAGTGGAAGCTAGGTTAAGAAGGGAGATGATGACTAGTGATCAGCAGTATGGTTTCATGCCAGGAATGAGCACTACAGATGCGATGTTTGCTCTGAGAGTGTTGATCGAGAAGTACAGAGAAGGTTAGAAGGAGTTGCATTGTGTCTTTGTGGACTTAGAGAAAGCATATGACAGTGTGCCTGGAGAGGAGTTGTGGTATTGTATGAGGAAGTCGGGAGTGACAGAGAAGTATGTAAGAGTGGTACAGGATATGTACGAGGGTAGTATGACAGCGGTGAGGTCTTCGGTGGTAGTGAGGGATGTGTTTAAGGTGGAGGTGGGATTACATCAAGGATCAGCTCTGAGCCCTTTCTTATTTGCAATGGCGATGGACAGGTTGACAGACGAGATCAGACAGGAATCCCTGTGGACCATGATGTTTGCAGATGACATTGTGATCTGTAGTGAGAGTAGGGAACAGGTGCAGGAGACCCTGGAGAGAAGGAGATATGCTCCAGAGAGAAGAGGAATGAAGGTCAGCAGGACTAAGACAGAATATATGTGTGTGAATGAGAGGGAGGATAGAGGAATGGTGAGGATTCAGGAAGCAGAGGTGGTGAAGGTGGATGCAAATATTTGGGATCGACAATTCAGAGTAATGGTGAGTGTGGAAGAGCGGTGAAGAGACTACAGGCAGGATGGAGTGGGTGGAGAAGAGTGTCAGGAGTGATTTGTGACAGACGAGTACCAGTAAGAGTGAAAGGGAAGGTCTACAAGAGGGTAGTGAGACCAGCTATGTTATATGGGTTGGAGACAGTGGCACTGACAAAAAGGCAGGAGTCAGAACTGGAAATGGCAGAGTTAAAGATGTTAAGATTTGCACTGGGTGAGACGAGGGTGGACAGGATTAGGAATAAGTATATTAGAGGGTCAGCCCAGGTTGGAAGGTTTGGAGACAAAGCCAGAGAGGCAAGATTATGTTGGTTTGGACATGTGCTGAGGAGGGATGCTGAGCATATTGGGAAAAAGATGCTAAGGAATAAGCTGCCAGGTAACAGGAAAAGAGGAAGGCCTAAGATAAGGTTTATGGATGTGGTGAGAGAGGACATGCAGGTGGTTGGTGTGACAGAGCCAGCTGCAGAGGACAGGAAGAAATGGAAACAGATGATTTGCGGTGGTGATCCCTAATGGGATCAGCCGAAAGAAGAAGAAGAAGAAGACTTTTGGACCTTTCCATAATGATATCTTTGCTAGACAAAATCTCATCTCTGTATGGAAAATAAGATTGCACTTCTTGAGGTAAACTATATTGCTTTGACAGCTATCCATGTCTGATAAAGTGGTTGAGCCTTTGCAAAACTGGATCTGTGGCTGTGTGATCCCTCTGCTCATCAAGACATGTGGAAGAAAAATTTCTTACTTCCGTGACTTCAAAATCAAGGTTCTCATTCTCATGCTGTTCTGCCGTTTTTTCTGGGAGATCTGGACAATGTATCAGTAAGATAAAGAAGTTTGCCTTTCTTGTAGACAAGAGTGAAATTATATTTTTGTAATCTCAACATCATGCATTGCAATTTGGATGGAGCTGAATACATAAACTTTCTCAAGATAGGGACTAAAGGTTGGTGGTCTGTTGCAATCTGGAAAGGTCTACCATAAAAATAATCATGGAGCTTCGAACATGCAAGCACAATTGTCAGAAGTTCTTTCTCAATCTGGGCATAACGCATTTCAGCTTGGGTGACAGTTCTCAATGCATAGGCAACAGGTTGACCCTCTTGTAGAATGACTGCACCAAGGCCAAACGTTGAAGCATCACATGAAAGAGTAACTGGTTTGTAAACATCATAGTATCTGAGAGTTGGTGGACTAGCAATTCTCTGTTTCAGGACATCAAATGCTCTTTGGTGTTGCTTTAATATCTTTATGTGTCAGCTCTCTGAGCAGTGCTGATAGTTGGCTCAAGTCTGGCATGAACTTGCTTAGATAGTTAACCATGCCAAGGAAACATTGGAGGGCTTGAACATTTTGTCTGGAGCTGGCATCTCAAGAATGGCTGTTTGCTTTGAAGGGTCTGGTCATAGGCCTGCACTAGTAAATAAATGACCAACATAAGTAACCTCCTGTAACCTAAATTTGCATTTCTGTGGAATGAGCTTTAGATTCACTTGATGTGCCCTTTCCAGAACTTTTCTGAATTTTCTGTCATGCTCAGCTTCACCATTACCTCCTACTAGTCTGTCATCTATTATAATAGCACATGTATACCCAGAAAAAAAGTTGCTCCACTGCACGCTGAAATATTTCACTTTGCAGAATTTATCCCAAATGGCATTCTCAAAAATCTGTACCTACCAAATGGAGTACTGAACATAGTGAGCAATGATGATTTCTTATTAAGCTGAATTTGCCAAAATGAACTATTTGCATCTAGGACAGAAAAAACAGTGTCATTTGGCATAAGTGCTGTGACTTCTTCCACTGTGTGCATTGGGTGATGAGGTCCTTTTAGCACTTTGTTCAAATCTCAAAAATTAATACATATTCTGAATGTCATCTGAGCTTTTCTTATGAGCTACCACCATGGAAGATACCCATTCAGTTGGAGTAGCAGAACCAACTGGACATATCACACATTGTCGCACCATTTTATCTAGTTCAGCCTTGACTCCATCCTGCATGGCTATTGGAACTTTATGAGCTGGCCTGATAACTGGATTGACATCTGGATATCACTTCATGGAGTACAAAACTGGAAGCTTCCCTAGTTTGCCTTCAAAAAGATCAGCATAGGTAAAAAAAACATACTGGGCGAAATTAGAGTAGTGGTCTTTTAAAATGGACTTCATTGTTGAATCAAAGCAGTCCCATTTTCAAACTGTCTCTGAGCCCTAATAATGACTGGATGTGCATCTTGATCACATAAAATAAGTTGCAACATCTCCCAGCAGAGTAACATGAAAGCACTACTGAGCCTTCAGTTTGAATTTCTTCACCTCCATAAGCAAAAAGCTTTGCACACTTTGCCGAATCAAGCCTTTCACCATTGACACACTCTAACAAATGTTTCTGCTAAAACATTCACTTAGAACTTGTACCAACTTTGAGCTCTATGGGTTTACTATTTATCCAAACAATACAAAATACTTCTTTCTTTGCCCTTAAATCTACTGCATTGACTGTTTTATAAAGCACCGACACACCATCAACATAAAGAGTAGAGTTGCAGCTCTCTAATTGATTAACTCATTTTTTTAAATGTTCCCTTTTAATAAAAGAATGTGGCCCTTTTGATTTACAAAACCTTTTGAAATTATTCCATTTATTGTATTTGTGGCATTGTTAATCAAAAGCTAAGCATTTCTCCGTTTTAGATTCATGATTTCCACAACATTTACAACAATTGACAATGAAACTGGGTTGGGGCCCATGCTTTGAGTTTGATGACTCACTCTTATGTTTCACTGAGACTGTGCAAACTCTATAATTTGCTGGAAAGCTCTGAGTTTTACCAGTGAGTGCAGCAGGGGCTACATTTGCCACCATGTGCTTGGGACTGTTTCTTTTAACCATCTGCTGCATACTATCAACATGAGTTTATCACTGTCCCTTCTAGAGCTGTTCTCATTTGTAAACATATTTGTGTGCTTTTCTGTGAGCTTGTATATCTGACAAATCTCAATGGCCTTAGTCAAAGTTAAATCACTATCACAAAGCAAAATCTTTCTCACAGCATAATCTTTAATACCACACACAAGTCTGTCCTTTATCAACTCATCACTTAAATTACCAAATCTGCATGTTTTAGTTTTGTTTCTCAAGTCAGTTAAATATGCTGCAAAAGATTCACCAGACTTTTGATCTCTTGTGTAAAATAAGTGCCTTTCCATTGTAGCATCTGTCTGGGGATTACATATTTCACTAAATTTACGTTTTAAGCACTCAGGGTCATCCCTTGACTCAGCCTGTATGACAATATGAAAGTTTTCCCTATGTCCTGCATAGACAAGGTCTATATTATAAAATTGACCACTTAGCTTGTCGAACACCAGAAAGTCGACAGCTAAACAGCGAAAGCTTAAAACCACAAATGGCCACTTCTGCGAAGTTTTTCATAGGGAAAAACTTTGCCAGGCCATCGGACACTAAAACAAACTTTTAAACCCTAATTAAGTGTGGGGCTTTGCTCCCCACACCTCCCCCTAACTAAATATACAAACTCTGAGATCGCTCTACATTGGGGAAAAGAGCAAATTCCCGATAACAGCCAAGCAAATTTTTTCCCTATGAAAAAATTTGAGGAACTGGCTGTTTGAAGTTTTAAGCTTTTAGTGTTTATCTGTTGACATTTCTGTGTTTGACAAGTAAACTTTCGCTGTAATAATATAGACCCCATGGACAGCAGGTGCATTCACAAATGAACACTCGCTTTCAATGGCTCCTGACCCAGCTAAATTAAGTAGAATAAATGCCTTTGTATGGTCATCTTTATCAGAAAATGCAGCCTGTATAAAAATGTTGTACTCTTGCTCAAATACTCTGAAGTTCTCTGCAATATTATTGTCAAACACAAGTGTACTGGGTTTTCAAAATCCATCTGCCATGCCCAAAAACTATGCACAAACACATTGAAAATATGTCACTTATAATTATATACAAACAAACTGATCCATGAGCTTCTAATAACATTCAAATGCACAATAAACTCTACGAAATACTGTACTTTGCAAAATATGCTGTGTAATGGCTGTATCTTATGACATAACTTTACTGTAATACTGCAAAAACATGTGAACACATACACTTTTGGTAACTCGGATATCTTTAATTAATATGAAAAATACATGTCTAGTGAAAGTGAGGCTGTTTTCTCTTATTTTATTCATTTTATGCAATTCAGACTTTATTTCAAACATTATCAATATCAGAGATATCGGTTTATGTGAATATCATTTTGAGCATTCTGTATGCCACATTTCATATTTTATGAATAAGAAATAGTTTTGAGCAAGTTTTAATATCTGAAATTTGTTTCTGACCTGTTTTGTGAATTATGCGTGCAGTAAGGATGATACACTCCTTTATATTCCTCCAGTGACAACCGGATGCCTCTCAGATTTAAGTGGAAGAAACTGGACCTCTTTCTGACAACTAATCGTTTTGGCCATTCTTCTTCTAAACTCATGTCCCTTTAGAAATGCTGCTTCTGACACCATGTCACTCATCTCTCTCTCTAACATAGATGACAAGCAGGTGGAATATTTTGTTTAGATGCTTTAATACATAGAAACACATCAGTATGCATAGAAGCATCATAAAATATAAACAAACTGGTTAACAGACAGATCTTATATACATACATGCTTACTTCTGAACAGCTTACTACAAAATGGCAGTCAGATTTGCACATGCTCAGTATTTATACACTTGCACAAGCCCTTGGATAGCTTCTTAAAGATACATACACACACATTGCGTCACAAGTACCTTAACAAGCATTATATCCCTTGTCTTCAATAAGATTAAATATATCTTCCAAAATGCTCTCAGCTGTGGCTTCAGATATTTGATCAGATCACCTGTCATGATAATGTAGTTTACAGAGCATGGCAGCTAAAATTGTCATTTGCTCATATCACTGTTGAAGACACAAATGAGTTAGATTCTTTTTGCTATTTTGCATCACTTTAGCAGGTGCTCTTGTCTTATACTGTCCTTGAGAAAGATATAGACAGGCTTTAAATTGTCAGTCAATTCAGTGATTGCTGTTTTAATGAAGTACTGTGATCTTAGAATAAGACTAATAAAAAAGAGGTTGTGGGTGGTGGATTTGGGACTGACTGCCTGCAAAAAAATCATAATTTATTTCTTGGAGTTGCATTTGGTCATCTTGATACACGTCTGAGTTCGTGTAAGTGTGTGTATGTGAATGTAAGCAATATTACAGACATTTCTTGTTGAGATCTTGGATGACCCAAATAGACAAAATGTGACTGTTAGATGCATGTGCAACACCAATATCCGGAAGAATTTTAATTTCTGCATTTCACTGTCATATTAGGGTACCTCTCTCATTTATGAGTATGAGTTCTAACTGTAGAACTCCTAGCTTGAGGATTGTGAATATTCCAAACCCAAGTGAGGTTTCACTTGAAGGTCACCTTCAGACAAGGACTAAGTCCACTATGTTATTAAGAATCCTGGTTTAGATACATTGTTGTATGTAAAGTTAAGTCTAGGCATATCGCCTGTACTTTCCAGCATCCCTCTAAGAATTTGACTTCCTCCCCAGAAGTGAAGTGACATTCCATGTCATAGGATTGAAGCTGGTATCTATAAACACTGTTCCCCATGCAGTGAGATTGGTTTGCATTACAGTGGCACGTGAATGTCCTACATAAGATGGTAAAACCCTGTATATAGTCTTACAACATTATTTAGCCACCATGCATCAAGTATGGAAAACCTAAACAAATGACTCCCCCCTTTCTCCCATGGTAAACAATTCAAAATTAATAGACAACCACGAATGGCCTGTCATATCCCCATACATTAAGGGATCATAACCATGTGCCAACTGTTATCTGAATGTTAGAAGAAGATGTAGGTTCATTTTAAGCTGATGTGTTTTTCAGCATAAAGTATCTGAGTAACTTCATCAGCAAAAAAGTGTCCAGTCATTTTATAAATAAACTTTATTTGCAGTAGGAAAATACCCTATTCTGCTACCAAGACCGCACAGAGTCGCCCCTCTCAATAACAGTGCAGCATTGCTGCAATTCCCTCATAATTCCCATTATTTTTGTTTTGCTCACAGCCTCTTTCCCCAAATGTTCACCTATCCAATGCCATAACTATTTATGTATACATTATCATCTCCAAAAACAAAACAACAAAAATAGTTTATGAGAAAATACCTCTTATCTACGCAATAAGGAATTAATTCTTCTGACCTGTTTGCAATGTAAAATGAAAAAGAGTGCAACTTGACTGTAATCTCTGCATTAAATAAAGCATACCCTTCACTAACCTAGCCAAAAAAAAATTCACGTGTTAAAATTTTAGGCCTTATGTTAGAATCAACTCTTCTTTCTGCAAGACCATCTACAATAGATAATTTAACTCGCTCAAGCCTATAGCCCATTTTGTGTACTTCCAGTTCACACCCATAGCTCCTTATGGCATCCATGACATTTTAGAGTCTGGTTAAATGACTTACAAGCTAATAACAGGTATCCCCAATTGTGTATATATTCTAAAACTCCACAGCTAGCATCTACAAAAATATATGATTTAATATTCCTAGTCTGGACTCCCATGCAGGACATTAAATGTCGAGGTGCATGATCAGAAGAACAATGGTGAAGGTATACAGCTAACTGAAAATTAACTTACAATGATATGCTATAGACACCCAGGCTTGTTTTCTTTTTCTCACATGCACCGTGTTGCTGGGTGTGAAATTTCTGTTCTCAAAATAATTCAATCAGTAATCTCCTGAGTGTGTATTTGTGAGTAGTTTAGCCTGGACCTGATCATCATTTAAAAGCCGCATGTCTACCAAGTTATTGCACTCACTGCCACTGTGTTACACTAATTAAAATTATTGCTGATTGCTGTATTTGAGTTCAGATTACTTATGCTTTTAGCAGTGATACTTTGTCAAAAAGATATTACTGAAGTCTGAACCTTTTAGAGGCTGCTGTTAAGCTTTGACTAATTTTGTTTTGCTTGCCTTAGTCCAATTAACTGATTTAAAATGCCATTATAATATTAAGATATCTGTATACCTTGTGTGCTGCTGTTCACTGTAGTAAAGATAATGTTTATGTTTATGTTTTTATTTGTTTGAAAAAACAGTGTAACTGTGAATTGCCTGATAGATTTACTATAGATTTTCTGAACTGCTTTCTTCACATGCCTTTTGGTGCACTATCTCATCCCGCCATCAGTTAGCTTATTAAATGGTAGTGGAGGCTGGAAGAGATACATGGGAATTTCACTGTGGGTTGATAATATTGTTTAAGAACCTGTAATGATAGCTTGTCTGTGTGACATTTTGGAGGAGAGGGAAGCTGGAAACAGAAATGCAATAACTCAAATCTGATGTACAAGATGAAGCTAGTTGATACAGGAAAGGAATAATAAGATCCTAAGTTAACAGCTAGAAGAATCAAGCAAGAACAGTATATGGGTATAGGAGATCTCAAGGTGGGACAAGTAGTGGCCAGAAAACAAAAGGAGTGAGAATTTATCATGTATATGACATAATGAAACAAGGTGGGCAGAAAGCAAGAAGGTGACAGGGAAGAATATACGGTGTCAATTGAACCATGTAAGATGAAAGATTAGATGAAGAATGACACATGGGGAAATATGAAAGAACCTTTGAGCATAAAAATTCCCTTTTTTTTCACTCGGATCATTACATGGAGTGCGCTAGCATCTATGTATTAGGATGACTTTTGATTGCCTCTGCAGAACTCCAAAATTCTCCTCTCCCAAATAATTTCACAAAAGCTTGACCTTTTAAAAGTGTGGAATTATTAATATGCTATTTCTTGACTCTTTCTGTCAGACTGTTAGGATAAAAACTAAGCACTCATTTTCTTGCCTCAAGCTAGGCCTCAGCTGTGGTCCCAGATAGGAGAAATGCTGGTTTATTATAAATATGTGTTGAACAAAAAGCTGCTGCAGTCCTGCTTATTGCTGTGTGTCTCGATGTTTCTTCTCTGCTAAATGAGAAAATAAAGGAGTACTCTCTCTTCCATCTGTCACATACAAAATGGTTCAAGTGCCTTCTAATCTTAACTATCTACAGAAAGGATGGCATAAGAGGAAACACTGTGCAAAACATAACAGACCAGAGTCATAAAAAGTATTTTAACCGATGCATGTCCTGGTATTAAGATATGTTTTCTGCATATATGACTCCAAATACATTGTTTTTCCCACACAGGCTCCCAATTTAATTATAGTATTTTATATGGATTCTGGTGTAATATAATACCTAAATATTTAGGACGGAATGCACACCATCTAAATTTCAGATCTAGACGTGATTCATAAAAGTTACCACTTAGTGTAGCTTTTCAGAATGAATAGAGAGCACAAGCAATGTGGTAGGGATGTTCTTGAATACAGAAAGTGTACATCTAGTGTATACTTAGTAGTAACCTTTACGAATCCCAGGATAGTTTTCCATAAATAACATCATTTAGCATAAAGAATGCAGTTTTTTATTTTTATCTTTAACTGCCATTCAGTGAAGGAACAGATGAAACATAGTTATATCATGTTCTGGTTCCAATGTTAATAAAAAACATTTATCAATGAATGCCAAGTTATGTGTTTGAATGTCATGACATGTGCAGCCTGTACATACATCTCTGTTAGATAACACTCTTACCAATAGCCTTATTACCATTAACAAGAAATAAAGTAGACACCCCAGATGCTTTCTTCTATATAAGGGAATGGAGGGGAGAAAGACATCTAAACTGGTGTATAATCTTACCTGGGGGGGGTTATATAATGTCTTGATGGCAAGAAAAAGTTATTCAGAAGACTTTACAATTACATCACTGAGTCAAGTCCAGTTGATAAAGTCAAGTACCTTGTCAAAAACTGAATGCGATTGCCACATCTGAGTCTACAGCTTGCTACTGGGCTTACTTGTGGCTAGAAAGAGCACCTAAATGGCAATTACTGAAACTTCAGAGAGTGAACCTTTCTTTTGGAGACCCAATTAGATTACCCAGCATGTGTTTACCAAACAGAAGTTCACATTTTGGTTTGTTACAGAGCCAGGTCAGTCATTACTGCCAGGATTTGGAATAATAGCAGCAACGGATAATGTGGAAGGGAAATGATTTACCCAAATGTTTGAATGCTTTTGAGCAATGATATCAACCCTGGTGTCATCTGTCTTGTATAATGGAAAGTTTTTGCATTTAAGCCATCTTGCCTTGGTGCCTTATTCCTTTGTGCCATACTCCTTGATACATTATTCCATGGTGCCTTACTCCTTGGTGCATTACTCTGTGGTGCTGTACTCCATGGTGCCTTACTCTATGGTGCCTTACTCCTTGATATATTACTCCGTGGTGCCTTACTCTTTGGTGCCTTACTCCGTGGTGCCTTACTCCTTGATACATTACTCCGTGGTGCCTTACTCCTTGATACATTATTCCATAGTGCCTTACTCCTTGGTGCCTTACTCTGTGGTGCCTTACTCCTTGATACATTACTCCGTGGTGCCTTACTCCTTGATACATTACTCTGTGGTGCCTTACTCCTTGATACATTACTCCATGGTGCCTTACTCCTTAATACATTACTCCATGGTGCCTTACTCCTTCGTGCCACACTCTGTGGTGCTGTACTCCTTGGTGCCTTACTCTGTCGTGCTGTACTCCTTGGTGCTGCCTTACTTCTTGGTGCCGTACTCCATGGTGCCATACGCCATGCTGCCATACCCCTTGGTGCCTTAATCTATGGTATCTTTTTGAATACCTACTCCACTTCAGATCTGGGAAGAGTTTTCCCTACAAATCATACCATGGTTTAGAGAAGTCTAGAAAACTTGTTCTCAGTCCCATGTGAGTTGCAACCTGTGTTAATATAGTTAATTGTAATATGTTAGGAATTTCTTATTTATTTTCTCTGGGTCAGTTAGCTTAACATCCAATCTTCATTCTTTATAGAGACAACAGTTTGTTGAGTCATGTGCTCTATTTTAAAAATATTAGGATTTTGGCAGGCATGTTTCCAACTGACAGAGAACTTGCAGTTGTCTTCTCTAAATACAGCTGTGCAGTTTCTTTTCTGGCCTCCCCCATTATTTATATACAAATGTTTGTGCCCATTAATTAGTTCATTATTCTTAAACCTTGCTGATACATCCTTTAACCACATTAATTCCAATAGTTCCTAAAGGCTTTGTTGCCTTTGTCCCTCGTCCCTTTGTCTGCTTTACAACCACTGTCAATCTTTAGATTAAATGACTGCACCCAAACCCAGTGAATTATACTGTCTCTGGGTTTGTCCACAAAATACTTTCCTTCTCACTTCATTAAATACTTTAGCACTTCTTTTCCTTGGAAATCTTGCAAGTCTACAAACCGTGACCATTTTTGTTTGTATTTTAACTATAGCTGGCTGCTCCCTGCATCACCTGCACTTAGGAGTCATAAGACTGCTTTTGTTTACATCACCACCCTTGTTATAGGTTTACAGGCAAATGATATCTAATTTACTATGGTTGGATGAAAAAGATGTAATAAATGCAAACTTCAGCTTAATTATATGGATAACGTTTCCAGTCATTCCCCAGACCTAACTCACTGAAAGCTGCAGTAAAATCTTTGGACTTTTACATGGGTCTTCCTCCTCATTGTGGGATTCTCAATCTGCTAAGGAGGTCATGATTACATCAAAGACCCCACCAAGTAACAACCTATGTGGCATCTCAACAAGTTTCCCAAAGCAGCAAAAAACCTAAAGAGGAATTCTGAGTAGCGATAATTAGGGAAACAAATCAAGCCAATTACAATCTGACAAACAGGACTAAATGACTTTTTTAAATCCCAACTTCTACTATTTCTCAGCCTGCCTTCAATTAACTTACAGCTTAATTCAAAATTTCATAATATAATTAATGCAGTCTTGCATGATTTAACAAGTACATTTAACACATGCCCCATCCAAAGTGATCCAATGCACTTCATGTGCTGTTCTCCAACATTAGCTTCTTAAAGGACTGCCACAAATATCTGCTGATCATGTAGAAAATGTTTAAGAACATAGATTTTTGGGTCATATTCAACAATGTTTAACTTCTGCTGGCTAAAAGAGAGTCAGTCATAGTCAGATAAAATTCTCCAGATAACCTGAATTTTGCAAATTACACAAGACCTTGTCTCTGAGTGGTTTATGACATGTTATGCATGCCAATCACACACACACTACTACAAAAACTGCAACGCCCACAGGCTAAGACTATAAACAAACAACATTAAATGGAATTGATTAATGTAACCATTTTATCTTTTGTTCTCTGCAGGATAATTTCCTTTTCCCAGACTTGCATGGGCACTAGTTTTTCTGGATTCCCTTTGTGCTAATCAGGCGGGGGAGATATATTTCATGTGGGTACTGTCTATCAAAGATGCAGTTATATCTGTTTCACCCAGATCATCTGGTGTTAGAGAGGCATCCCTGCTTTGAGTCGTGGCTTCTGAAAAACAAATCTTTCTAACTGATGTCTTACAGATGAAGAAGCAAGTTGCAAAGTTCCTTATTTAAAAGTGTCTCTACTTACAGAACTATTAAAATGATACATTGCTTCTAGTGAAGGCACTTCTATAATCTTGCCCAGCTTGGATAGTCTGTTGAATTATTCTGTTACCAAAACTTTCTTAGTCGTCTTTCCTACAGACTACAAATTCTTATCAATACATTAGGAGATGAAACTGCAGAAAGTCCAAAGCTGCTTCAGGGGGTGAAAAAAGAACAGTTCTTTCAGCTTATATTCAAATTCACTAGGTAATGTAAAGCTGTTCGCATGTTTGATATCTTCGCCTACCAAGCACAAGGTACAGGTTTGGATCCTGACCTCCAGCTAATGCATATGTGGAATTTGTATGCTCGCCCATGTCTGTGAGGGATTCCTTCCACCGACAGACTCACCAAAATTGAATGGAGTCATGGGCAGCAACACAGACTCTAGAGGCTCTAGAAAATGCCTCTCTGGGGAGAGTTGTGTAGATCAACTGCGTTAGGCATCAACTGTGGTGTGTAGCATTATGTAAATAACACAACTTGGATCACAGACTGCATGCATTATCAGAGCTAGTAACTCAGCACTGTAAAAATTGACTCAAAGTGATTTGCTCATATCAACTAATGCCAACAAAAATGGGCAAGGATACTCAGTGATAAGTTGGTTGAGGACCCAGCCTGCTGCAACCAATGCCAGGGTGGGAGGGGGTCTATGTAAATATATTGGCCTATATGTGCCGGCCATAAAACCCAGCAGTCCTGTGTTATTAAGGTGTTGGTTAGACAATTTCCAGTTGCCCAACCTGGGTTGCTTGGAACAGCTCTGTTGAATGGAAGGTGGGCTTAAAACTAATCAACATGTCAAATCTGTGTTAAGGTTTGCTACACTGAATATAAATTTACTGACAAGACTCAGCTTGCTTTCTTGATGGTAAGGAGAAGAGTGAACATCCTGGGTATCCAGCGACAAGATGGAAGGGCAATGCATCAAAGATGATGGCTTGGAGAGAACAGATTAGAAATGGTGTGGGACTTGCTGTGAGGGAGAGTCTTCTGAAGACTGCATCTGTTGTCATCAGAATTAGAGATAGATTTATGTCAACCAGACTCCAGTGTAAAGATAGGCAGCATTCATAATCTCAGTCTATGCCTCACAGCAGAGCTGTGATGGTGAGAAAGAGAGTGCATTAAAGAAGCATTTGCATGAGTTTCTAGACAAAGCAGGACAGCATAATTTGGTAATAATAATGGGGAACGTGAATGCTGTTATCAGGACAGATAGAATAGGATATGAAGATTCCCTGTTTTCACATGTGTGAAGCAACAGGAAGGAGGTGCCATTCTAGACTTCTGTCTGACAAATGGCTTGATGATGGCCAACACATGGTTCAGCAAGAAAGACAGTCACAAGATCACAAAAAAAGATTGGACAACATGCTACTCAGGTAGACATCCTCCTAGGAAGGAAATGGCACTGGGGTAAAATCAGAGGGAGCAAAGTTATTCACAGCAAAACAGTTGTTCTACAGTGTAAATTACTGTGACAACAATCAGCTGCAAGCTGTTGTCAGAAAAGGCTTTAAAGTCACTAGAAAAAGGCATGAAGACATGGAATTGACTAGAGCGAAAGCACAAGAGTTCAAAGAAATACTTGGGGCTCTAACACCAGAGGAAGAAAAGGAACTAGGCAGAGTCAGAAGAATGGCACGGTCTTGAAACAGCATGTGTGAGGACAATGGAAGCGATATGCGGTTGAGCAAGGTATGGAAATAGAGTACAAAAGGAAAGCTACTGCTGGAAAGTAGAAGTCCAGGAAGTTATCAAAGGAAAAAGTGGGAGTTAAGAAAGACCAGATTAAGAAGGAATACTGGCTGGCTAACAAAAAGGCTAAGAGAACAGTCACAATAGGAAAAAAAAACATCAGCAGCAGCACTATACAAGCTTCTGGAAAATGAATCAGCAGATGACACAAAGCAACTCTATCAGGCTGCAAGGCAAAGACAAAAATATAAAGAAGATACTCATCAGAAATCATTCATAAGAGATGCCAGCGACAATCCACAGAACATCAAAGATGGAAGGAGCACTTCTAGCAGCTTCTGACTGATAACAACCCCAAAGAATCTGTACTGCCCTATACACAGCCTATGATGAAAGAGGAAAATAAAGCTCTCCTTAGAAGAAGTAAGAACAGCACTAAGAAAAATGAGATAAGGGAATGAAGCAGGCTCCAATAAGATCATGGTAGATATGATCGAGATGTTGAATGAGTTAGGAGAGAAATAACTCCTGAGGGTAATCATAGCAGTGTGGTGTGGACAGAAAGGCATATCTCAAATGACTGCAGAATAAACATTCTAACACCAGTATACAAGAACAAAGAGGACATTCACAACCGTAGACAGTATAGAGGTATCAAGTGCCTGTCATATTGCATGAAAGCACTGGAGAGGGTGATTGATAAATGAATACAAATAGTGGAAAATAAGTTGGAAGATAAGTAGTTTGTATTAAGATCAGGATGCAGCACAACTGATCCGATGTTTAAAGAGAGACAGACAGTGAAGAAGCAGCAAGAGATGAGGAAGGAATTAAGCTTGCCATTCCTAGAAAGAAAGCATATGAAAGGGTCCCAAAAAAGCTGACCTGAGCAGTCCTGTGATAGTCTGAAGTCCCAGAAGCACTGGTAGAATTAGTGTAGGTTATGCACAAGGTCCTGATTACACAAATATAAATTATGTTCATACTCGCAGAGGCATTGGCTGACCCCACTGTTATTCATATCAGTGATGGATTATACTAGCAAACAGGCTAGTGTGGACACATCAACAAAGCTGCTGTGTGCAGACAATATGGCATTACAAGCAGGCAGGCACTTAACAAATGGTAAAGGAATGCAATATAAAACTGAAGGGGCATGGGATGAAACTGAGTATAGAAAAAACAGTGTCATGGCAACAAATGGAGGAATCAGAAGAAAATGAAAACTGATAAAAAGGGAAAGCAGTGAACATGTTAACAACTTCAGGTATCTGTGAGGGGTGGGTGGGTAAATAAGGAGGTCAAAGCTAGAATCATCGGGGGTTGCAGCCAGCTGGCACAAAGTGTCAGGGTTATGTGTGACATGAGAATACCAAAGAAACTGAAAATTAATATGCACAAAATAAGTGAGTGACTAATACTTCTGTATGGGAAAGAAACCTGGGCAGTAATGACAGAACAGCTGAGAAAACTAGATGTTGATAAAATGTCTCAGATTATTGATAGAATGCACACTGTAGGACAGGTGAGGAAATGATGGCATCAGAGCAGAAGCCATTGGAGCTCCAGTTGCAGAGTAGGTCAAAGAGAACAACTTACTTTGGTTTGGATATACCTGCAGAAAAGAAGAAGCTGATTGGCGAACATGATTTTGGAGAGTCAGAAAGAAAGCAAGGGAAAACACAAACTTACATCAATAATATGAACGGATTATGTGAGAGAAGACCTGGGGAAAAAGGGGGTGATGACTGGTAATGAATGTGAAGCTGCTGCAATGCCATTGCAGAAACAGAGAGGTCTTACTTTTGAGAAAGATCTTTCTTCTCTTCTGGCATTTGATTTCTCCAAGCGTTTGGGGTTTATTATACCATGGCAGGAATGTTCCCCATTCCCAAGTCAGGGTGTGATTAAAGCTCATGAAATTAGAATTGTTTTAGTCTTTAGTCCTTGGTGTTCACTAAGAGTGCTCTTCTCAGCACACACAATGTGCCCAAAATTGCCCCCTTCAGTAATACATACAGAGTTGCATGTATTGGTAGCATATTTAAGTAAGATTGTAAATTATTTTTATATTAGACCTGAGGTTACTTCTACTATTAGAACTGTCTGGACATCTTTCTTCCACAATGCTCTCAGTTCTGCTTGCAAATCCTTCTATTTTATGACTTTGTGTCTCTTTGTATGTAAGATATTGTAATCACTGGGTGTAGCAAGTCCAATGATCAACACTACTTTTGTCTTTTCCCATTAATAATGAGTGATCATGTGTGATATAAACTTTATAATTCTTTGTAATGTTTTATAGATCATGTTTCTAATTCTTATCGGCTACTTCTATATTGTAGTGTTTGCACAATCCCCAGTAAAGCAGTATTTCCACATTATTGTGCCTTTCAGTATACAGATCCTCAACCAGAGAGTATCACACCCACAAACAAGATATGCCACTGTTTCCAGTTCTGTTTTACAGAAACATGAATGTGCCTGTTCTTACAATATTCTCAATGGACTTTGTACACCAGTGTGTACATACTCCACTATCACAATCTCTTCTGCAATCCATTAGAAGCAATCTCCTGAAATATTCTTGCATGTGAATCATGGAATTCAAAGGAATGTTTCCTCTTTTACCACACAAAAAACACTTTCTTTACCCACAAAGTTTAGCAGCTTGAGAACAGATGGATGCAGTTTGCTGTTCCTGGTAATAATCAAGTTTAGTGGTCTAAGTGGTCCGTCTGTCATATTAATAATGACAGGGTAGGATAGAGCGAGTCTAAGCAGTTAAGGCAGATATTCTTCTGAGAAAGCTGCAATTGTCTCTACCTTCTCTGAGTTCAATATATCTTAGTTTATTTCACTTCTGTTTTCTCATTCTTCTAGTTAAGCTTACATGTTTGTAACTTCCTTCTGGTAATTCAAAGTCAACATCTGACAGTGCTGCAGCTGAGTGTCTTTCAAGTTCAGAACAGAAGTCTTGCAACTGAATCATTTACGAATTGTGATACATTCTGAAATGGTGTTTTTGCTCCATATTCCTGTAAATCAGCTTGGACATTACATTTTAGGCTTTATCATAACTGTGCTCTCCAGTACTCGAGTTGCTTACACTCTCAAGTAATGACACTTACTCTAGGTCATCATGCTGTATGTAGTCTTATGGACTTCACCTGATGTGACCATCAGTCATTCTTGTCTTAGAAATAGCAGGATTACCAGGTAGAGAAGTAAAACAAAGACACAAACCATATCTTAAATTAATTAGTACAGTTTGACATATTAGAACACCAATGTTGAGCTGTAAAGTAATTCACTATTGACATAGTAACTTCAGAAATTTTTTGCTTGCATCATCAAAGTAGCTCAGCTGCACTCTTCAACATATTTACCTTTGATGTGTCAGAAAATGTAGCTAACAGATGGAACCTGTTTGTGCATCTTATAAAAGGTCTTCAGGTGGGCAGTCAGGCTGCAGCTAAGGATTAATGCCCAGAGGTATAATATTCTACATTTTGGGTGAAACAATTCAAAGTTTACTTAGAAGCTAAGACATGTTAAATACATGGACCAAAAATGGCCTAGTTGTGATCACTGCACCATCCTGACACACTAGGCAGAAACAGTAAGTACAACAAAGGCAGATATTGACGTTAAGTCTTGTATTTTGTTTGGCATAGACTGCAGGGATAGAGACGATGCCTTTTTATTCTGCAGCACATTGTTGAGGCTACATTTGGAAAACTGTGTGCAGTTGTGAAGAAGGCAGTGAAATAGCTGAAGAGTGTCCAAAGAAGACAGCAATGGTTATCAGGGGGTTTCACAGAAAATTCAAAGAGTAGAGCTGCAACAGGAATGCAGAGCAAAAAGCAAAAGTATCTGATGCATTTTGCACATCACCATTGTAAGCTGGACTTGAGGAAGTGTGTAAATCAGTGAGAGGTGTTTGAACAAGCTATCTGGGATGCTGTAACATAGAGCTGAAGAAATATTCTGAAATTTCACAACCTCTAACTTTCAAGTTTTATTATTCTAAGAATCAGAGTTATCATCAATGGAAATTCAGTAGGCATTCTTTAGTATTAGTAAATCATTTCTAATATTGGCTTTAACTTTATGGACCTTTGTGCCTTATCAATGCCACTGAAGCACTGAACCTCTGTGCACAGCATTGTCTCTTTCTTTCTCTCTTTTCCTCAGTCTTTCTTTCTTTATCATCAGATTATTAGA
Source organism: Protopterus annectens (assembly GCF_019279795.1). NCBI lineage: Eukaryota > Metazoa > Chordata > Ceratodontiformes > Protopteridae > Protopterus > Protopterus annectens. Next base: position 261,241,959 of record NC_056732.1, on the reverse strand, counting down.
ATGTATGTCCTTCTAATAGCATGACCTCATGCATTCCTTATAATATGTCTACCCTCCCAAATACGCTGCTGCTTTGTGAGGCCAGAGATGTTATAGCAAGACCTTGTGCATTCCTTGCGATATCTCTACCCTCCCAAGACAGCGACATTTGTCATCATTCACTGCATCAATAATGGCTGTCACTTTTTTCTCTGCTATCTTTGCTACAACTATTGATTGCTTCCACCTCCACCATTACCAACATTCACCCACCTTTTGACTACCTGCATGATTCCATATGAAAACCATGTTTTCCTGTCTGTAGAAAATAACAAAATCACTGCCTTCAAATAAGTGACTGGTATTAAATGGTAAACATGACATCAGCAGATATTTGCATCTGTTAATATAATTAAACAAATTATGAACCTTGTGAATGCAAATACTCTTTTTAGTTGATTATTAAGTTATCTTGTGTAATACAGATACTCCTTCCCTTATATAAACTGCATTTTGTATGTATACAGTTTTAAAATCCTGGACTTTCAACAGTGTTTGTAGTTCATATCACAATGGCAGACTTACTTTAACACAAAGGGATCAGAAATCTGTATAGCCTTTAACAAAAATGTTAATTTTAGCACATTAATGTTTTCTGAATGAAGTGTATGATAATTAACTTCTTCAACTATTGCCAAGGTGGTAAACTTATTTTGGACAAGAAAAGTGATCTTCGAAGCTCTTCATTAAATGTGAAGTCTCAAACCTCACCTCATAGACCCCAACCCCACTCATAAAGGAAGGGGTTAAGTGTCAGAAATAGAAAAGCACATTTTGCCTTTTATAGTGTGTCACAGCCTGTAAGCACCCGGGAGTAACTGCTAATCCCTACCATGTATGAATATCAAGCAGCAATAAGTGTGGTATCTAATGCAGTAGTGATGATGAAGACATCTAATAAAGTGTCCATCACATCTAATGTTCTTCTCCAAAGTCACTGGCTTTGTGCATGCTGAAAGCCCAGTATCTTTTGTTTTCTTCCCAGTATCTCTTGTCTTCCAATGTTGTACTTTTGTATTTGGCAGATGCTATCCATAAACCAAAAATAAAAAAAAATCCTTCTGTTTGCAAGCTTGTTTCCAAACAGGATGTATATAATGGCCCCTCACTTTCATTGACCGCTGCATGCTTCAGATCCTGAAATACACCTAATCGCAATAATCTAACATATAACATATTGCTGACTGTTGTAAACTCTCTTCTCCTACTTTCTCTATCAGATTCAAATGCTCTTCTGGGCAAAGTACATCCTCCTCAATAATTTTGCTCTTTATGTCTGAAAATATGAAGCCTGACACGTTCACTTCTTCTTATTTGAACCGAATCTTCTCCAGATTAATAGATAAAACATTCACCACATAATTTTCCCATACTTTATCCATCTGCAAGCCTGTATCAAGTTATAAATATACCTTCTTCAGTTTTTGAAAACTTTGCTCTCTCACACACACTGGAAACTGTCTAACTTTTATTTTCATTGAACAGGGAAGTTTCTTTTGTTTCCCGGCCAGCATTTCTCAAGCCAGTAAAAATGTCACCTCAAGATCCACCCAGCAAACACAATTAAAATTCAATAAGGATATTTTCTCAAGACAATTTCAAACTGCAGGATGATTGGGCTGGCAATATAAATTTTCTCACAGTGAAGATTGTTGTACTTGTTACAAAATACAGAGATGAATATTTTCATTCTTAAAAACAAGAAAAGAAAATGTGAAAGAGATGTATACTTGTCTTTACCCACCTCTACTTCTTGTCGTACTATATAGTAAAGTTTCTAAGGTAAGTAATGCTTTGACACTCTGTATTTTAATGCAAGTGGGTTACGATATCAGAGTTATAAATAATGATAGTAACTCAGACTCTATCAAATGAATAATATAAGCTGTGCAAGGTGGTTACTATATGATGAAAGAAAACTTAAAACAGCTGGGAATAGCTGTGTAGTATGATATCTACTGTCATCAAATTAGTCAACGAATAAGCTTCTGCAAGCTTGGTTAAATATGATTAAATAATACCTAAGTGAATGACTGCAGTTAACTCTATAAACTATTCCTTTTTAACAGAGATGTTGAAAAGAGATGTTGAAGGAGGTATTGATCAGAAAAGCATCTTAGTGTATAGTGGTTCAGCAGGTTGATATATGTTATATGTACAGTCTTAAAGGAAAACCACATCCAGAAATTGAAAAAAAAAAAAAATATATATATATATATATGTGTGTGTGTGTGTGTGTGTGTGTGTGTGTGTGTGTGTGTGTGTGTGTGTGTGTGTGTGTTTTCTAATGTCTCTGTGTCAGTGTGAGTGGTTATTATTGTTTCTAATTGGTTACATGTAAAATGGCCTAAAAGATGGCTGCCATATGATTTTGTTCTGTAGTCAAGACTTTCACTTCACCAATGTCATTTTATAGGGACAGAGACACCTCTGTGATGAGAGGGATATTTGCTGTCGTTATCTCTTTCCACCAGCTTGCAATTATACTGTGACTGCTTACTTTTAACTGTCTGCATCAGCCTTTCTTATAGGTTCACAAGTAAATACTAAGCTATCAGCATGTAGACTATTATAAATCTAGTCAATGACCAGAGGTCAGAATCAAATTCTGTATCCGTGAGATAAAGACCATAACCATTATGTCAACCACACCTCCTCTTTGTCTTTACTTTGCTTCCTTTGATTTTATTAGTTGCCATCTTTGGTACAGCAGTTTAAGAAATTTGAATTTCAGATGTAAAAAAGTTCCTGAGATTGTTACTCTTTTCAAACTGCTACTTAGTTTGGTGGCCAAGTGAGAAAAATCTGATCCCACTGATTAACAGATGTCAATTAATCTGAGTTGGCTTTCTTTATCACTCACATTTTAACAGTGTACTTAGAATTACCTGTCTTTGATATACACCACGCCACCCCAAATACATTGACTTGGCTCTACTAACCACCATGTGTAATGCAAAACTTCTGTGACAAACATAACGGTGGAGGTGTCAAAAAAATATATACTTCAAGGTTGGTCAAACTAGACAATGCACTTGAGCTGACCCATCTTCAAATCATCATAGGTAAAATACAATATCACTTCCTTGTAAGCTATTGTTCCCCCTCTATGACCCAGGAAACCCATTCCATGTATTTAAACTTATTAGAAACACTGACCATCCAACCCAATGCCATATTCATGGGTGACTTTAATTACCCCACTATTAATTGGGAATCCTATATGACACCAAATGTACATGCACAAAGATTCCTGGATTTTGTAAACACAAACTCCCTGGACCAGATAGTCAATACACCAACCAGGGGTGCAACCATACTGGATCTGGTCCTCACTAATATGGGAGACTACTGCGCACCCCTTACTGTAATGCCTTCCTTGGTAAGGTCATATCACAAAATGGCCTCCTTTGAAGTAAAAATAAAACCTGGACCCCCAGCTAAACCTGGAATATTCAGGAACTATTATTTGGCTAACCTCCTGCTATTACGTGAGAAGCTGGCAAAATGTCAAGCCTCCATAAACCCTGAGAACACTTCTGCCTGTGTAGAACTATTCACAGAAACCCTGTACAAGCATCTTAATAGCTGCATAGAGGCAGCTGTACCCACTAGGAAGAAGTACAGAACTGACTCAAAAAAAAGCCACCCTGGTGAAATCACAAAGGCAATTGGCTGTATAACAGGAGGAAGAAAATCATGGTAAAAATTAGGAGGTGCAGCACCCAGCAGGATAAAAACACCCTCATCAAGCTAAACAAACAACTCAGAGGACAAATAAAGTCTACCAAAGCCAAATTGAGGTACGTTTGGCCTCCCAGGCCAAGGACAATCACAAAGCATTCTTTAGCTATGTCCACAAACTCAAAGGCAATACACGATTGTGTGCAGAGCTCATTGTAAATGCAGCCACCTTTACTGAGTTAGAAAATATAGCAAACCTCCTGGCTGATAAATTCATCTCCAACTTTACCCTTCTCTCAGGAAATATCATCAAATATAACTCCCCCTACTATCACTAGGGAACAGGTCCTTAATGCTCTCTCTAAGACAAAGAACACTGCATCAATGGGCCAAGACAGTATCCCAGGATGCCTTCTTAATAGCATGAAACATGACCTATCAGGACCTCTAGAATTACTATTTAACTGTTGCCTCCAAACAGGCTTCGTGCCTCATGAATGGAGAAAGGCAACAGTCATCCCCCTGCACAAAGGTGGGCCATCTAGAGAGCCTGGAAACTACAGACACATAAGTCACACTAGTCTTGTATGTAAAGCCAAGGAAAGAATTATCACGGAGATGATCAATAGAGATATAGTAAACCTCGAGGTACTGGAAGAATCCCAGTTTGGTTTCATCAAGGGCAGATCATGCCTACTCATCTTGGTGGACTTCTTCAAGAAGGTCATGAAAGCAATGGATGAGGGCAAAGTCATTCACAATGCCTACCTTGACCTGGACAATGAATTTGACACAATATCCCACTCAGGTATTGTTGACAAACTCAAGAGGTTAGGTACAAACCCGTATGTCACATGGTGGATAACCAACTGTCTTACAGATAGGACCTAGGAAGTTAGAATTGGGGAACCCACCTCTACAAAGAGGCCATTCACAAGTGGAGTCCCTCAGGATCAGTCCCTGGACTGCTCCTTTTTGGCATTTACTTCTCAGAAGTCAAGGCCAATGTCAATGCTCTCTGGCTGACTTAATTTGCAGATGACTGCAAATTAGTTGCTGTCATTGAATCTTATACTGACACAAATGTTGTCCAGGAGGGGCTGACACAGACAAACAACTGATGTCAGAGCCATGGACTAAAACTAAATTCCAAGAAATGCATAATAGTATCCCTTATGAAGTCATCCATCCCTGGTAACTATCATATTGCAACTCACCCCTTAAAGTTGACCAGTAGTCAGGGACTTAGGGACACACATAAATAGTAATCTAGCCTTTGACCATCATGTGTGTACAATGGTGAGGAAATCATTCTATATTGTGCAACTTATAAACAAAGGTATGGCCTCTAAGTCCAAGGAGGTCATTGTTTCACTGTATTTGGAATTCATCTGACCTATCATTAAGTATAATCCCCCTTTGGTATGTACCTAACCAGACATATCCAACAATTGGAACTTCCACAGAGGTTCCTCACTAAAAGAATACAGGGCATAAGTAATATGTCCTGTGTAGACCACCTCAAGGCTCAATCTCTACATTCTGTCTCCTATAGTCTTTTGAGGGGAGACCTATGCCTGGCATACAGGGCATTGTCAGACCTCACTCTGATGGACCTCATGCATATTCACAAAACAAACAGCACTAGAATCACTCATTCTAAAGACGTAAACCTTGCCTGTGATATAAATAGGACCTGCTGGAGAGATAGGTATGTATCCCAGAGACTACCCCGTTTATGGAACAGGTTCCCCATCTGTGTGAAGCAGAGTTCCTCCCTAACTCAATTCAAGTGAAACTTGAACAATTGGATGGGAAACCAAAAATTCATCCCTGGTTTGGCACCTGTAAATGGTTTATCTCCCTGGCCCATGCTTACAGTTTTCAAGGGTATAAGAACTTGTCAGAGATTTGGGATGTATGGCTAGGCTTAAAAAGGCCCTTGTGGTCATTAGCCTAGTAAACACCTATGAACTTATGTACCTACAAACATCATAAAAAGATAATATGCACCTTTACAAATAATGCAGTATAGAAAAATGCAAATTAAATACTGAAAGAAAATTATGAGATTATAATGAAAATATGTCCCTTCTTTCTATTAATCTTATTGTTTGATTTAAGGTAAAGGCTACTAAACTGATATAAGAAAAAAACTAATGTGTGAGAGAGCTTTCTTGTTTAATTCCATCTGAAAACCAAGCTTGAAACGCTTGCGTTTTTCAGACTTAGAACTATAGCCCCAATATATACTATTTATCAATAATATAAAGCTGGTAATCTGTGAACAATAAGGCAGATTTAAAAAAACTCATGTTTAAGAGCCATTTTGTTTCATGGCACTGCAAGTAGAATCAGTGGTCTAACCTAATACCTCTACTGCTCCCAGACTTTTTGATATTACAGATGATGAGACAAACATGGAAAACATGATGCGAGATTTCATAAAAAGGCAGACAGTAACGAGTATAAGTACAAACTGTATAAAATAATTATTAAATTATGTTTTTTTTCTGTATGTAGCATGTTCAGTGTTGGATTACAGGAAAGGAAAATCATTTTTTTAGAAAAAAAACTTGACATTTGGTTGGAGTTTTCCTTTAACTTTACTAAACTAGTTACCAATGATCTAGCAAACTGTATCTGTCTTATGTATGATGCAAAAAATGTATTCCTACAAAATTCTCTGTAAATCATAAAGAGTTTGCATGTCCTATTCATAAAAAAATCTGAATGTAATCTGAATTTGTAAAATAGAACTAGCAGAAGCACTGTGTGTTTTATAAATGCAAGGGCACTATTTTAGCAGTATTTAGTAATGTTAAATGCATTCTGTGAAACCTGGAAAGCTTGCAGGCAGTTTAAATATGCATATTTTACATCCAGATGGCAATGCTTACCTTAAACATGGGCTGCTTTACTCAAATGGTGTGGCCAACCTCCTTAAGGCTGTTACAGACAGCCCTAGGAATTTCCAGGCAGGTCTAAAATATTTTGTGCTCAAAATTTTTACTTTAAGGTATTGTTTCTGTGATGGAATTTGGGATAAATGTGTATGAAATTTGTCCACTTAATGATTGCTGCTGTGTGGTGTAGAGGTCAGCTTCTGTAAGCTTTGTATATAAAAGCTCATTATGCATAATATGTTTACTTGCGATGTGCAGCACAAAAAGATCCCTTTTAGGGTCGGCCATGGTCGTTTGTGAAATGTAGCCCAAGGTCAAAGTCTTTTCTGTGACTTAAGACGCGTGATTACAAAAATTGATAATCTGTGATTTAAGCAACGAGACCTGAGAATGGACTAGATATGGCATACTCTGAATGGTTTAAAAGAATAATCTGTTACTTAATTAACACATACCGAATACCTAAGACTTTTGATTTGTTAAATTATAAGTATGTCTTAGTCTTGAATCCAGCTTATACTAAACAGGAAACACGTTCCTCTGCAATTTTGTTTTGCAAACAGTTAATTTATATAGATTTGTTGATTGCCAGAAAAATGTAAATAGGTGCATATTACCAATACCAAATTTTCTTTTTCTAAGTTAACACTATAGATGACTGTTCATCTCAATTCATACAGCAGTATTTTTGTACGTAATCCCACTCTGTATGCTTTCAGGTTGCACCACCAGTGTTAAATCATTTGATTTTTAACTATTGCAATTGCTTTCCCTCTTGGAGCTTTATTCCCCAGGAGTCTGATGAAAAAGTGCACTTTGAGCTTAGTTGGACTATCCTGGTAAACAAATGGAAATTAATTAGTCTGTAATTCTAAGTAAATCTTGCAGTCATCTGATAATCCTATATCCGTACATTCCATCCTGAACACATGCACCTCTAAATAATGAGCATTATACAGATCGATAACTTACTCATAACAAGTTCAAAGACAAGATAATGAGGTTTGATTAAGTATATGTTAACTGCTAGCAGCTTGTACACATATGAGTTTGCCTTTGCGACAATAAATGCTTAAATCATGTATTAGCATTTTATGTGTTTTTAAAAATAATATAAGCATTATTTTAGACACTGGAACCTGAACTATTCATTCAGGTTAATTACTGTACTTTTCAGCATTACAAAACCATTAACTCAACCCACTCAATTACTGAAACAGAACTCTTTCAGCTTTTTATTGTATATACATTTCATATTTCTCCAGAAATAAAATATCTAAATACATACGAATTATTATGCCATATGTGTATATCTTTCAACAATAACATTATCTGAATAACTGCTTTTGCACATCATTTTGCCTTATGGAGTTCACAGGTACATCAATAAAATGGTATTTTCATTTCCTTTGCTTTTTTTTTTTTTTAACAAAGAACAAGCAGAGAGACAGCTACAAGGTAATATTCATAAGCGGCTCAAATAACACTGGATAAACTATATACAATACAAACCATTCATACAAATGAAGACTAGGATATAGAATTTGTTACAATACTGTAATAAAGATAAGCCAACCATTCATAACTCACATGTTTTCTTTGTCATTTTTTGGACACTGTCTTCTTTTATATGAACAGTTTTAACTGAGCGCCGCTGTTCTTCACTGCCACTGGGTACAGATCATTCCTTTCTTATGTCCTTTTGCAAACATGCAAATTATAAATGCTTTCTCACCTTTCTGAATGCTCCTCAAAAGAATATTAGCCAACCTGGACTGCCCTGAATGTGTCTGTCATACCAGTAATTTTATAATGATTTGTTCCCTTTGCACGATTCTTTTCTACTACTTTTAACACTGACGATGGTTCTAGTCGATTGACATACTATACCTAGTGATTCAACTAATAAAATAGTGCATACATGACTACTCTTAATGCCTCTTTTTAAACAACAAACATCTGAATATGACTTGAACTACTCATTTCTCCTGTAGGAGGTTTCTTGATGTAGACAGGACACAGATGGCAGCCTGTAAACAGAAAAAGAAATGTGGCTACAGTATAGGTTTGTTGTCTTAACATGAATCCTTCTGTAAAATTTTCTAACAAAAAAGTCAATCAAAGCATTGTTTTGCTGACCATCTATTTTCCAGAAGCATTTTGATAAACAGGTGACATAATCAGCAGGCATTTTTGGACACATTCCAGACAGTAGAAGTGGCTGTCTTTTGGTGAGGTGACAACCTTACTATATGACCTGTTTTGTTCCTCAGGTTCCAGTCATAATTCACAAGTTTCATCCAGAAGGGAAGTAAGGTGTGTCACTATGGTAGTTGTAATCTGGACACACCTTCTGTACCAGTTTGTAATCTGTACTATAAAATGAAATGTAAATGCAGATTACTTTAAAGGGCTTTGAACAGAGCCAGGACACATGACTCTGAGTCTGCTCCACGTAGCATGTCTTTGAGGGGTCATTGTTGCAGAGCGTGTTCTTGGTAGCCTTGTCTACTTTCTCATACTCAATGCGACAGTTGAAAGTTTTGGAATCTTTGGCATCAATGACAGTTTGCTGTGCCAGGTCAAATTCCACAATTTTGGTAGGAGGTACCAAGCTGACTGATACATTCCCTTGCCCAGTGGAGTTATGCCTGAAGTAGACACTAAAGGTTCCATTTCCATGGTCCACAATTTTTCCAGTGATCAGAAGATTCAGCTTCACAGTTTTTATGTTAGAATGAAAATCGCCCCACCCAAACATTTTCTTGAATTTTCCTGTTTTGACAATGGGTCGTCTCTTGGTTCTGGGCCTAGGCTCTTGAAGGTCTGTGGAGTTTTTCAGCCAGTCCCACAGGTCTTGCTCTGAGTAAGGTTCTGGTGCATCATAATGAAGATCAACAGCAGTGGCATTCTCTTTATTGTGCAAAGTCTGTGAAAGCAGACGGCTAATAGACAAGTCTTTACTGCTTTCTGTCCATATATGCTTTAGAGTTAATTTAGGGCTTCCTGATTTTATAAGTTCTGCTTTTCCTGCATTTGTTAGGTTCGCACATGTAACCTGGAAAAATGAGAACAAAACTGTGGTTAGAATATTCTTCCTTCTGAGTATCTATTGAGGTAGTATCATTTACATTTCAAATGGCATTGCAATATCCTTTAGTCAGTTTTATTTCAAGTTGCAAGAAAAATAATCAAAGATTTTATTTATTTCTTTTCTTTATTTATTTATTTGACGTTTGTTAACCAGATTAGTCCAACTGGGCTGCAGAGCCCTTTTTCAGCAGATACCCAAGGAGAAAAGCTCCACAGATAAACAAATACAAAAACAAAAATCATACAATATTAACATATAAGTGTATATACACAGGAGAAACATAATACAACTTATAACTGAACATGTTAGATTGCAAGAGTAATACTGAGGGTTTAAACAGCCATAGTACATATTAAGTATATAAAATATAATATAAAAAGTTAGATTCTATCTAACAGTTACCATCAGAGAGAAATTCAAGGCTGGTAGAATATCATGAAGACCTTAAATGAGTAGTTGTGGTAAAGTGCGAGAGCTGAGAGGGGGAGGGGAAGAGGAGAGGGAGCAGTGTAGGTGGGAGTGGGACAGGGCAGGTCCAGGAATTAGTAAATAAGTGCTTTGGAAGGTTTTTGAAGTTAAAGAAGTTGCCATTTGTTCTTACAGAAAGGGGAAGTCAATGCACATTGATTAACGTTTATAAAATCATTACTGATATGCATTTAGGATCATAGTATCATAGAAAACATACAGCAGTTGTGTTACAAGACTATTTATGCCTTGACAATATCCACCTGATGATGTAAAGCCTTTTTGTAGAAGGCAAAGCAGATCTGTCCTGGAATAAATATATGGCTACCCATCCAGTCATCCAGGTTTGATTTGAAGGATGTTAGTTTGTCATTTTAAGAACTGCAAAGACAGTAAAACGTGATCCTAACCATATATGTATGGTAGAATATTTTCCCTTTAGCATTTATATAAGCTTCCCATCTTCACTTCTGTCCTTCAAAGTCTGATTTTGAACCACTCCTGAACTAATGCTTTCTGGTGCTCATGTAATCATGTTGTAATCTACTTTAAATATAATAAGATGCACATTTCAGGCTAGCTCCATCTCTTTTGTAAAATGTTTTTTGATGGCACTATGTATCTGGCCAAAACGATCCTTAAGAATAGTGTAATACTTGCACTGCATGTATAAATTGTACTTCTATACAAAATGTTTCTGAAATTGTTTACTAATTTATCCTTTAATGACTGGGTTAGTCCCACTGAGCTACTGGATGCTTTTCAAGGGAGACATATAAGACTAAGGGAAATTTGGCCAGGATATTGGAGAAGTTCCCCTACTCTTTGTAGTAGGTGCTGTGGGATCTTTTAATCCACCTGAGCTACCATCAGCTCAAGCAGATGGGACCTCAGTTTAACATGTCATCCAACAGATGACGCACTCATGAGTTTAGCAACCCCTGTCATCCAACAGATGACACACTCATGAGTTTAGCAACCCCCCCCCCCAGTGCTATCCTGCAGTGTCAACACTTGATCTACCTCGTGTGGGAATAGAAACCATGGCCTTTTGAACTAAAGATGAGTACTCTACCTGTTGCACCACTGAAATGAGAGGTCCATAGTCAACAATTCATTTGAGTTTAAATGGTCAGTAACAATTATTTTGTCACAGACCTTTTTATTTCCATCTGTTCTATCACCTGTTATACCAGTCTGTCTTGTTTTAATGAAACCTGGTAAAATGATTTATAGTGTTATTCACAGAACTCGGACAAGTATTTAAAAAACAATTCTCCTGTTGCTGGCAACACACATACACACACGCACCCGCATGTGTGTAGAAACAAATACATATATGGTTACACAATTTCAGATCTTCAGCCTTCAACACTAAGCTTCACAGTGGATCCTTTAACTAGAAGAAACCCTGCAGGATCGTGCTCAGTAAAATTAATTAAACTGAAGATGCAGAAATCAAAGTAAGCTAGAACAGGCATTCAAATGTATATGCTACTAGAAAAAAAAAGAAAACTGAACTTGTAACCTGGCTCTAAAATGTACTTTCCCTCCCATCATTTGATGCATTGAACACTAACTGGACCCTTCCCATTACCTCTGCCCATTTTTCACTTGTAAGCTGCTTTGACTTATATCACCTCGTGAATCTGTTTTTGTGTGCTACTTGGGGAAATACCAGCTTGGTATTTAGTAATTCCAACTTGCCAAATGAGAACACATGACAACTCATTTTTGAAATCTAAAGGAATTGTTTGCTTCTTTCATGCACATTCAGCATGTAAACTGTTATTTCTTGAAATCATATTTGTTTACTAAGACAAATCACAGATCAACATGGACTATCTTCAGGCTTAAGCTGACATACAAGAGAAGACGAATGCACATATATAAGGATATTGAACATTATGGTTATGTTGCAACTATGGAGTTAACAATGTCTGGTCACTGGCAGATACGAGTGCTGCTGCTAAAACATGCAGATAGTAATAGTTATAGCACAGGGAACTTATGATTTACTTTCATTAGAAACAAAGCAATGATACCTTGCAAGTTATACAAAAGGTTCTCATCATATGCAATGATGGCTCTGATAAGGGAAAATTACAATGGGAACATGTTGTCTTCCAGTTATGAGAAGATTCTCTTGGAAATTAACTGAGCCAGAAAGGTTTTCCTGACTATGTTGGAAAAATGAATGAATAAATGAGAGACAGTTGCCCAAAATAAGTAGCCAGATCTCTCATGACTGTCTCTGTCTGAAGAGGCATACCATTTATAACATATGAGATGGGAGCAGCTTTTTTGTTGAACACCGCTATGATGCACTCTTTTTACATTTAGTTTGAGTTTGCTTTCAGTATACCAGATAAGTGTACATTCTAGTCTTTGACAAAGCTATTTAGTATCACAGGATGAAACAATAATGTTGCCCATAGTGCAGTCATCAGCAAAACTTTTTTTTCACACTTCTGGGATATTAACTTGGATATTAGCAAAAAAAAAAAAACCAAACAGGAGAAGGCCCATCTCTGATCCCTGGGGTACCCCACTAGCTGCAGTTTTGTATTCAGAAAGGACAGCATTTAATTTTCTGTGGAGATGCAAACAGAAAAGCTTATACAAAATAAATAATGCGACATAAGAAAACAGGCAGGGAATAAATAAACAAAACAAAATAAAGATATTTAGTTATAACAGCTATATAGTTAGATGAAGCTATCAAAGGTTCATAGGTAAGTATCAGGCAATCCGTCTGTAGACCATTACAAGCCTAGCCACAAAAACACTCTTTCAAAAGTTCCCTCTAACCTTAAGTGGAGCCATACAAGATAGACCAACATAGGAGGGATTTGAAGGTATGAAGGGTGCTACTCTTTTTGACATGTAGTGGATGTTTGTTTCAGTAATGAGGGATACATCGGGATGTGAATCCATCACACCAATATGCCTTACTTACCTGTTGATGAAGGTTTAGTTCCATTAACTGAGTATTTGAGCTATCATTTCTTCTGCTAAGGAGCAGGAGGTTAGATACGGCTGGATACTTCATGGCTTAAAAGGATAAACAAAGATCTCTATACAGTATTCTACAGGAGGCTGAGTACAGAGAGAGGGCTGCCAGTCTATCCTTATAACTAAGATTCTTGCCACTACTGGTCTCTTTAGTTAAGAATCTTTGAGGTCGCTCAAATTAAGTGCTATGTTTAGAACAGTACACTCCAAGAGGTGCATTACAATCACTAATAAGTCTGATAAGATATGAGTAAAGGGGAGTTGAGGCTTCTTTGGATCTAGCAGAGATGCCCTTGGGAATAAGTTAAACTAAACAGAAGGCTTTCTGAACTGCTTTGGAGGTATCATGGTCAAACGATGAAGAATTATTAGCAAGAGTGCCTCGATCCCTAACAACTGTGTCTGATCGTTGAGGTGTGTCACCTCTATAGTATGTGAAAATATTTTGTTTACCAAAATGAACTGTGCTGCATTTTTTCACATTTAATTTGAGATCACTGTCCATGTGCTAATTATTAACATGATCTATTGACAGTCAAAAGATGATCAAATAACAAAATCCAGTTTACATCCATCTGTAAACTTAGATAATGATAGGACAAAAAGGTCTGAGAAATAGATGCTAAATATGAGAGTGGTACACTCCTGTTAACTTTTTTGCTTTCAGAAGTAGCACCTTTGACTCAACCCATGCGGGTTCTGTAGACAACTAATTGCTATCCTCTTCACAACACCAGAATTTATGTTCAGATTTACAAGTCTGCAAAATTTGTCTGCATGAGAAATAGTGTCAAAGGACTTGATCAGGTATAGAAATGGTCTGTGAACTGCATAACTGGTATCCACTGCATTGGTTACTTTTTCAAATAAAACTAATGAGCTTAAAGAGACAGGATCTCCCTTTGACAAAGGCAAATCGACGAGGGTCCATGGTTTAGAGATTTTCCATCTCCAGGCCAAAAAGGTCTTGCATAATTTGTTCCACAGCTTTACATATGATACTAGTGAGACTAATAGTTCTCAAGTAAGTGATGTCTGTGGTTGTGCAATGCTTAAGTAATGCTATTATCATGGATGTTTTCCAGGCTTTAGAAATATAATTGGAGGAGAGGCTTAGATTAAAGGAGTTACGTGGGGGTGCAGATATGCCTTGTTTTGCACTGTTAATCAGGTGTATAGTGAGATGGCTGTGAGAACTTGCTCCATAGTAATTAAAGGGGGCAACTGGACTTATGGAATCTTTGGAATAGCTGTAACTGTAGATGGAGTCAAATGTGTACTAAATTTGTAAGCTAGGATATTAACTTTTTCATTTGGGTTAGACTATGCAGATTACTGTAGACTAGCTCTGAATACTGACGTGTATTACTTCTTCACTTCCTGACATAGTTAAAGAAAGATTTGTAGTTATTTTTAGCTTTAGTGGCTACTTTAAATTCACACTCAGTTTTGAGATTCCTAATGGTTCCCTTAAACTATCTACTAATTTGCTTAGGAGTGCTCTTATGGTAGGTAGAATGAGACCTCTTGCATGCATTAAGCAATTTATTTCTGTTAAATAATTTATTTATACTGGCATTCCATCAGAAGTTTTTTTTTAATTTCTCATTATATTTTGCGTTGATAGAGACTGCCTTATTAATACGATATTTAAATGAGAATGAGAAATGTATAGGCAGTAACTTTAGCAATATAATTCATCAGAGCAGGAGAATATATTTATATCATCAAGTAACTGAAGAAGAAGATTTTCTTTTGAGAAATCCTTAAATACAAATGTTTTTACAGTGGAAGTACTCCCAGTTTTAAAGGGAACAAACACTATTTTATGGTCTGATTTCACAAGACAGGATGATACACATGGAGATATGCAAGAAGTGACCATATTTGTGTGAACTACATCAAGGATACTGGGACCATTAGTGGGAACTATTTGTGAAAGACAGAATTTATAATGTTAAGTAAGCATTGATCATGCTAACCATAAGCATAGTAGGTCACTCAGTCCATTGATGAAAATTTAAAGTCCTCCAATAGAAAGGTGTTAAGTTTAAAGGGGATTTTAGCTAATGTATTTAGATAGCTATCTTGCTTAGATGGGACATATAGAGAGCACTCTGTAACTAATCATAGAGAGATAATTATCTTTGTTTATAGCAGACTGGACAACTATGAGTTCAAATATGGTGTCTCAAGGAATCAGTTGTAAGGTGAAGACATCCTTTTAAAATACTGATATTTCCTCCACAGTTGCCAGTAGAAGAAAAATACATGACTGGTACTACATCCATAAAAAGAGGCTTTGCTTTCATTGTTTTGCAGGTTCATAGGTTTTTGGGTAATTGCTAAGGTAGATCTCCGAGGATCTCTGAGGATCTTACGAAGCTTAGCCTTATATTTTCATGATAGTTTTTACCTTTTGTATTTTGTTTACAAGTATCGTAGTCATGGGTAGGATACAATATGATGGGATATTTACTTGTTCATAACTGAATTGCTTTCATTACATTCATAACAGCAATGCTTGGACACCTCAAACAATTCCTCCCAACCTGCAAGGAGAACTACCTGTAAATATACTTCCAGAATCACCCAGATTCAAGGGCACAGAGACGTGTTATATATCATCAATGGCTCTCGTGTATCTCTAGCAATTTAATATACTGTATTATTTGCTTTTTTCACTGAATCCCTTAAATCAGAAGTGTAGCTAGGTTGGGAAAAAGGTGGCAACCATCCCGAGTGCAAGATATCTGGGGCATGATCAGGAGATGACCAATTGGGAAGTAGTACACTACTCGCATTCAGAAATTAATGTTGGTAGTAGAGCAGCAGTCAGGGATGAAATGCTTCAGTACTCCATGTATGTGGTGTTTAAACTGTAGCAAGGGGTATTTGTAACATTTGTAGCAATTAACTTGTTACAGTTTAAGGTGTTAAATGCAGAGTGGTACTGCTCAGGTCAAACTTGAGGAGCACAGAAGGGGACCCAGCAGCAGACGTTAGATGACCCAGCAATAGCTCTGACTAAAATATTTAGTGTAGCTAATGTAGCAGACTCTAACCCTTAGAAATGAACAATGTAATATAGTAAATCTCCCAACCAATTCTCTGAGTGAAGATTTAATTAATTATACTTGCCTAATCAATACTGGGAGTGAGTTCCAAATTCTACCTATTCAGTATGTGAAACTCCTTTTCTTAATCTCTGAATTGGTTGTGCTTAAGTCTGCAAAGCTATTTGTATTTCTTGTATTAATTTGGTGGGAATGAAAAGGGACCACAATTGAAGAAGACAACAAGTCTTTGTTATAACACTTGTAATGAATGACTACATGATATTGAAAATAGCTTGCGAAACCTACGTATGTTCAGATGTCTAACTTAAGAGATCCATCTTGCATATGTTTCTTGTATTCTTTAAAGATTCTGAAGTCCTTTTGAGTTATAGATGCCAGCAAGTACCACAAATTCTGTATGAGGTCTAACAAGTGACCTAAACTGGAGAATCAAAACTATGTTGCCTCTGATACTTAAAACTGAAGAAAAATAGATCATAACTCTGTAGCACTTTTAAATGATAGATATAACCTAGATATCAAATCCTAGTTCAAAGTCTGTAATGGTATCTAAGTGTTTAACAGTCCTGGGACCTGGAAAGAAGTTGCACTGAATGGCATACCAATATATGAATTAAAAAAAATTCAAAGAGAAGAATGCTGCATTTTAAATATTAAAACATATTATGATCACTAGGCTAAGTATAAAGATTATCCAGGAATATTTGCAATACATTGTGATTTTGGATGTTACTGAGTATAGAATGCATTTTGAAATCATCAGTATATTTGCTGACACACATTCTCTGTACCAGATGGAAGGTAGTTAAAAAAAATTAAACAAGATTTGCCTTAATACCATAACCTAAATGACTCTAACATTAACTGTTTTTATATCATATAATTTCCTGTATATTCATACTCTGCACTGCTTATTTAATAGGGATCGTGCAACTCATTGAGTTCATAGGTTCATAGGTGTGTACTAGGCTAATGGCCCTGGAGCCTTTACAAGCCTAGCCCATAGGATTACCCTGGCATCATGTCACCCGACCTTAGTTCCCTGTGCCTCTGTCGAGTAGAACCACTGGAGTGGTCCCTGGGGTGAATTTTCTATTTCCCATCCACTCATTAAGATTTTTCTTGAAGAGGGCCAGTGAGGTGCTCTGTTTGATGTGTATGGGAAGTCTATTCCATAGCATGGGCAGTCTCTGGGTTATGAACCTGTCCCTCCAGCATGTTCTGTTGATTGTGGTAATGAGGTTGAGGTCTCTGGAACGATGTGGTGGGGAGGGATTGGGATTTCTTTAGATGTAGCATTTCTAACAGAGCCGGGTCAAATATGGCTTTGTAAGTCAAGCAGAGATTGCCTCTAAGTAGGGGATATGAGACAGAGAATAGTTGGAGTTTTCATATAGGACAAGTGTTTAAGGCCTCAGATCCTCTTTGTGAGGTATTTTGCGGCATCTCCATTTGTTGCAGGTGTCTAGTGAGGTACATGCCAAATGGGGCATTGTACTCGATGATTAGCCTAATGAGAGTGAGTAGAGGGAGACAATGACCTCTTTCTTCCTGGATGCAAAACCCTTAGTAATGAGATGTGCCACATAGAAGGTCTTTCTGACCACAGTGGCAATGTGGTGGTCAAAAGAGAGGTTGCTGTCAACCTGTGTTCCCAGATCTCTTATAACACCTTCTGTGTACAGTGGACTACCATCGATGTGGTAATTAGTGGAAACTGGGTTTTTCCTAAAGTGGATGACAACACAATTTTTGGCATTGAGCTTAAGGCCATGGTTCTGACACCAGTTGTTGGTCTCAGTGAGGCCTTTCTGTAGGATGTCAACATCACTTGGGGAGTTAATAATAGCTCCCAACTTGCAATCATCTGTGAACTTTGTCAGTCAGAGTCCCTTCGTCTTGGCCTGGACTTCAGAGAAGTAGATACCAAACAGGAGAGGACCCAGGACTGATCCCTGTGGGAATCCACTCGTGACTGGTTGGCAGTCTGACTTGGAGTCAGCTACTTTCACACTGTGGGTTCTATCTGTGAGCCAGTTTGCAACCCACCTAGTGATATAAGGGTTGATGCCTAGCTTAGTGAGTTTTTCTATGATTCCTGAGTGAGGAATGGTATCAAAGGCCTTGGTCAGATCAAGGTAGGCTGTATGAACCACCTTGCCTTCATCTACAGCTCTGGTGACTGACTCAAAGACGTCGACCAAGTTGAACAGGCATGATCTACCCTTCACAAAACCAAACTGTGTGGGATCCAGAGTTTGGAGTTTCTCTATATCCTTGTTATGATGATGTATTCCATAGCTTTGCATATCAGACTTGTCAGGCTAATGGAGTGATAGTTCCCAGGGTCTGTAGTCGCTCCTCCTTTGTGGAGAGGGATGACTACAGCAGTGCACCATTCGGTAGGGACAAATCCTGAGGTGAGGCTGTGATTGAACAGGGCACACAGGTGAGGTGCCAGTTCACTCTGTAATTCATGTAGAACACAGCCAGGGATATTGTCAGGTCCCATAAGAAGCTGCACTCTTGGCCTTGGACAGTGCTGTTTTAACCTGTGCAGCAGTAACACTAGATGCCTGGCAATCTACTGGTATTGTGGCAGAGTGACATACTATTAATCAACAAAAAACTTTATTAAATCCTCACACTTACTGTGTGATTCAGTGTCAAATGCTTTAGATAGATCTAAATAAATTACATCTGCAGGAATACAAAACTCAAAGCAATCTATTAGGATAGTACAAAAGTCTATTAAGTTAGGGATGAGAGAACATCGAGTAATAAATTCACTTGAGTGCTACTATTCATCTGTGTACTAGTGCAAGAAATAAAATGTTTAGGTAGGCTCATAAGTAGATACTAGGTCATCAGTCTGCAGAATATTACAAGTCTAGCTAACAACAAGAGATAAGAATTAAACACTTTTACTTTGTATCTCTGAGGTAAAGACCTTAACCATTATGCAAAACCCTCCTGCTGTTATAGGCTCATAGGTGTTAATTAGTTTAGGTTCATAGGTGTTGACTAGGCAAATAACCACAAGGGCCTTTTTAAGCCTAGCCATGCATCCCAAATCTCTGACAAGCTTTGGTACCCTTGTTACACTTAAATTGGATTAGGGAGGAAGTCTGCTTCATATGGATTGGAAGCCTGTTCCAGAGAAGGGGTAGTCTTGGTGATACATATCTGTCTCTCCAGTGGATCCTATTTATATCATGGGGAAGGTTTAAGTCTATAGAATGGGTAATTCTAGTGCTGTTTGTTTTGCAGATATGCAGGAGGTCCATCAGACTGGAATTTGACAATGCCTTGTATGCTAGGCCTATAGGAGACAGAATACAGGACTAGGGCCTTAAGGCGATCTGCTTAGGACATGTTACTTATGCCCTATATTCTTTTAGTGAGGAACTTCTGTGGTCTTTCCAGTTATTGGATATGCCAGGTTAGGTACATACATAGAATGATTTCCTCAGTACGATAGACACATGATGGTCAAAGTGTAGACTACTATCTGTCTGTCATTAAGTCCTTAATTACTGTGTCAAATCTTAGGGGTGTGTTGACAATATGATAGTTACCAAGGATGAATGACTTCCCAAAGGATACTGTTATGCATTTCTTGGCATTTAGTTTTAGTCCATGGCTTTGGCACCAGTTGTCTGTGTCACCCCTTCCTGGAGCAATTCAATGACAGCTCCTAATTTGCAATGGTCTGCAGATTTAGTCAGCCAGAGGCCATTAATGTTTTCTTTGACTTTAGAGAAGTAAATGCCAAAAAAGGAGCAACCCTAGAACCAATCCCTGAGGTATTCCACTTGTGACAGGCCTCTGTGTAGAGGTTAACTCCCAATTCTAACTTCCTGGTTCCTGCCTGTGAGACAGCTGGCTATCCACTGGGTGACATAAGGGTTTGTACCTAACCTCTTAAGTTTCTCAACAATACCTTACTGGGGGATTATGTCAAATATGTTATCCAGTTCAAAATACACAGTGTGACCCATTTTTCCCTCATCCATTGCTTGGTGACTTTCTCAAAGGATTTCACCAGGTTGAGTA
Source organism: Protopterus annectens (assembly GCF_019279795.1). Classification (NCBI taxonomy): domain Eukaryota; kingdom Metazoa; phylum Chordata; order Ceratodontiformes; family Protopteridae; genus Protopterus; species Protopterus annectens. Next base: position 261,221,617 of record NC_056732.1, on the reverse strand, counting down.
GGCATGACATGCCCTTGATTAAACCAAACTGGGTTGGGTCCAGTGTCTAGATGTTTCCTATATCATTACTGATCATGTCCATGATAGTTTTTTCCATGGTTTTGCATATGAGACTAGTGAGACTTATGAGTCTGTAGTTTTGAGGGGCTGTAGATGGCCCGCCTTTGTGCAGAGGGTTGACTGTTGCTGTTGTCTATTTATGAGGCACAAAGTCTGTTTGGAGGCTACAGTTAAATAGCAATTCAGAGGGCCTGATATATCATTTTTCATGCTATTTAGTAGGCATCCTGGCATACTGTCTGTGCTTACTGGTGCAGTGTAATTGGCCCTAGAGAGAGAGAGAGCATTAAGGACCTGTTCACTATTCATAGTAGGGGAAGTTATATTTAGTGGCATTTCCTAAGGGAAGGTTGATGGGGAGGGAGGTGTAAAGCTGGAGCTGAACTTGTCAGTCTGTAAGTTTCCTATATCTTCTGGCAAAGTAAAGGTGGCTCCATTTACAATGAGCTCTGCACACAATTGTGTATTGCCTTTGATGTTGCGGACATAGCTAAATAATGCCTTGTGGTTGTCCTTGGACTAAGAAGTCAAATTTACCTCAAATTTGGCTTTGGTAGTCTTTAGAAGTCCTCTGAGTAATTTGTTTAGTTTGATGAGAGTGCCTTTATCTTGCTGGATTCTGCACCTCCTAATTTTTGCCATGATTTTCTACCTTTTGTTATACAGCCTATTGATGTTATGATTCCACCAGGGTGGCTTGTTTTCTGAGTTAGTTCTGTACTTCTTCCTGGTAGGTGCAGCTACCTCTCTGCAGTTATTAACATGGTTGTATTGGATTTCTGTGAACTGTTCTGCATAGGCAGCAGTGTTCTAAGGGTTTATGGGGGCCTGGAATTTTGCTAGGGTATCACCTAATAGTAGGAAGTTAGCCTTAGAGTAGTTCTGACTATTCCAGGGCTAGCTGGGGTCCAGGTTTTATTCTTAGTTCTAAGAAGACTATTTTGTGGTCTGACCTTACCAAAGAAGGCATTATACTAGGGGGTGTAGAGCACTCTCAAAATCATTTGTTCTCCAGGGACTGGATTGCTGATAGTAGGATACATACTTATGCTTCTCTAACTAGACCCACACACATACACTGACACACACCGGATGACGGCAATGAGATTAGACCCCTTTAAATACTAGGCTAACAACCACAGAGGGCCTTTTAAGGGTAACCATGCTTCCCAAAGTTAAGAATTAAATCCTGTGCCTTGTGTCTGGAGGAACGTAAATAGCTTAACCATTATGCCAGCCCCAAATTTATGGCACCTTCTTCAAAAATGTTCTTTCTTATTAGTCTTATTAACCCTATACTGTTAGTGGCTACCCCACCCAAAGTACAACTTTTTGAAATTAGAACAACCAAATCCTCTTTCCAATCCTTTGGAACATAACTGTTTTTCAAATGTTCTGGAAATAGGAATGTTATGCAGGGTACCAGCTAGGATAACGTTTTATTGAGAACTTAATAAATAATATTAATAAAACTAAGAATAAGAATAGCAGTGATAACTCCATCTGGTATAGTGGTGACATTCTTCTTTATACATGTAACAATAATGATGTTATCAACAGTGCTAATAACTGGGTATGCACATCACTCTTGCCCATTCGCAGTTACTGCCTGACTGAATACATTCACAAAAACACACACACACACACACACACACACACACACACACACACACACACACACACACACACACACACACACTAAAAACTTTTTACAGCACGTAGTTGTAGAAATGCATATGCCGATTTACAATATGATGTTAGAAGAGTTTGTGAACACAATTAAAAATAAAATATTAGAGTAACTTGCCACAAAATAAAATTCAGGCAACGAGGTTTAAAACAAAGTAAGTATGAGACAAAAGGGTGACAGATGAGGCAGGCAGATCAAAATGCGCCTAACAGAAAATCATCTACATGCAGGTTTGTTATCGATGTATTTTTTTTATTTGTGCTCTGAAGGTGGAGAAGGAGAATTGCTCAGACAGGCACAGGCTCACAATAGCAGTGACTTATTTTTTTTCCATTTTATTTTCACAATGGCTTTAGAAAGTAAGAGGTTGGTCAAACCATAACTCCAGAAAATTAGCAGAAGTTGTAGTTTCTACTAAGGTGCTGTTAAGGTATTTAGTGTCAAAAGTTTTGGGAGATTTTTACAGTGTGACTTAAACAATTACATTTACTAAAAGAACTGCATAAAGTGCTTGCTAAAGTGTGGGAATGAATGAAATACAGTTGTTCTGACCCTAGTGGAGATGTGAGAACTTGCAAAACTACAAGGACTGTCTATGACTCATTTTCATTTTTCTGCCGTCTGTTTTATGTTTCTCCCATAGTCCTCTAACCAAGTATAACAATGAGTGCCCTTATTACTCTGTAACTAAACAAAATATTGCTCACAGCAGACTACCACTATAAAAATGTCAGCAGACAACTAATATACACACACACACACACACACACACACACACACACACACACACACACACACACACACACACACACACACACACACACACATCCACACAGATAAGATCACAGGATCATAGGAACTTACTAGGCTAATAGCCTTAAGGTCTTTACAAGCCTAGCTAAGTTACCCATGCTTCTACAATCAGCACTTATTGCCCCTGTTCAAGAGCAACACAGATGGAACCCCCAGGGTGAATTTAGGATTACCCATCCAATCGTTCAGATTGTGTTTGAAGAGGGGTAATGAGGTACTCTGTTTGGCATGAAGTGAGAGTTTGTTCCAAAGGTGTGGTAACCTCTGGGAGACAAATCTGTCCCTCTAGCAGGTTCCATCAATGTTACATACCAGGTTAAGGTCTTTAGAGCGCGTAACCTGTCTGCCATTTGACTTGTGGATATGGAGCATTTCCAATAAAGCTGGGTCAGAGATTGCCCTATATGCAAGGCAGAAATTGCCTCTGAATAGTCTGTATGAAACCAAATAAAGTGACAGTGATTTTAGCTGATCCAGAGAGGAAGGATGCTGAAGACCTGGAATTTTTTTTGTGAGGAACCTTTGTGGTCTAATGGTTAAGGTGTTTGCCTTACAAACACAAGGTGCAGGGTTTGAGTCTCACAAGGGATAATTGGCTAGGCTTACAATGGCTCGCAAGGGCAGTTAGCTTAGTACTAACCTATGAACCTATCCAGTTGTTGCAGGTGCTTGGAAAGGTACATACCAGAAGCGGGACTGTATTCAATAATTGGCCTGAAGAACAAAGAGTACAGGGAGGTTATAACTTTTTTTTTTCTGGAGACAATGCCCTTACTTATCAGTTGAGCAGAATAGAATGCCCTTCTAACCATTGTGGAGACATGGTGATCAAAGGTAAGGTTGGTGTCAACCTGTGGTGCCCAGGTTTCTCAATAATGAGTGCGTACTTAGAGTGTTGCTATTGATGTGGTAGTTAGCAGGAACATTACCCTTACCAAAAGGGATGATAATACTTTTTTTTTGCTTTGAGTTTAACGCTGTGACTGTTGCACCATCATTTGTTTGCATAAGACCCTCTTGTTGGATGTTGACATCATTTAGAGATTCTATGACCGCTGCCAGTTTGCAGTCATCAGCAAACTTTGTCAGCCACAGACCTTTACTTTTTGCTTGTACTTGGGAGAAATAGATTCTGAACAGTAGAGGTCCCAGAACGGATACCTGTGGAACACCACTGCTTACAGGTCTGCTGTTAGAGGTGGATTCCCCTGTTTTGACTGTATGGGTTCTATTAGTGATCCAGTTGGCAACCCACCTAATGATATAAGGGTTGATACCTAACTGGGTGAGTTTGTCAATGATGCCTGAGTGAGGTATAGTGTCAAAAGCCTTGTTTAGGTAGGCTGTATGCACAGATTTCCTCTTATCTAGGGCCTTGGTGACTGTTTCAAAGACATCCACCAGGTTTAATAGGCATGATTTTCTTTTGACAAATCCAAACTGAGTAGGGTCAAGTGTTTGGAGATTACCTATATCTTGGTTGATAAGATCTATGATGATTTGCTCTATGACCTTGCAGATAAGGCTAGTCAAGCTAATATGTCTGTAGTTCTCAGGGTCAGTGGAAGCACCACCTTTGTGCAAGCGGATAACGGTGGCCATTTTCCATTCAGCTAGGATGAAGCTGGTGTTTAGACTCTGACTGAAAAGAGTACCCAATGGTGTTGCTAATTCTTGTTGGTACCCATGTAGGATGCAGCCTGGGATGTTATCAGGTCCCATAGATGCCATGTTTTTGGCCTTGAAGAGGGCATTTACAACCTGCTCTTTAGAGATACAAGGTAGGGGACGGGTGGTAGGGATGTCATAGGGTACATTTGGTGGGGAGAGGAGAGTGAAGTTTCACAGAACCTTTCAGCTAACAGGTTAGCTATGTCTACAGGCTCAGTATATGTGATATAATTATCTACCAGTTCAGTGCAGATCTGGGCCTGTCCTTTTAGGTAACGGATGTAACTAAAGAACACCTTATGGTTGTCCTTAGTTGAGGAAGCTAATTTGGATTTGTAATTTGCTTTGGAAGACTTCACAAGAAGTCTTATTTACTTGCTTAAGCTGAGGCAGGAGTGCTTCCAGTTTAAGACCCACTCACTTTTACTCTTAGACAGCAATTTCGTATTATTATTGTAAAGCCTCTTACTGCCAGTTGTCCACCAGGAAGGTTTGCTTTTCCTTGAAGAGTTTGCTTTGGTCCTATCCAGTACAGCTGAGTGAATGCAGTTATACAGGTGTTTGATTAAAATGCTGGTGTAGAACCCATAAGAGATTTTAATCTGCTTTGGAGAAGTTTTTAGTCTAGTTGCTGATGGGGGGGGGGCAATGGAGTTAATAAAGTCGAGGAACCCTTGGGCAAGTGAGTTTGAGCATGAGTAATTTACCCAGTCAATGGACGGGTAGTTGAAGTGGCTAAAAACCATGGTGTTCGGATGTGTCTTAATAGACTCAAGTAGATCCAAAAAGGCCGAGTGGGTGTCCTGATTCATGGAGGTGGTTCTGTAGCTGTCAATCACTTGAATAGGTGTACTACCAACAGTTAATTGCACCTGAAGTATCTCCAGTGAATCATATTGTGTAACCAATCTGGAGGTGTATTTATCTTTAATGAATATTGATACACTGTCTCCTTTAGTTTTCATGCCTACAGTTTGTGGTCTGAACGTGTGGAAGGAGGTGTCACCTGGTATGGCTGGGTTGCTCTCCATAGCCTTGAACCAGGTCTCTGTGACTGGACAAATGTCTGGGTCTTCCAATGTGAGGGCTGCTTCCAGTCAGGGCAGTTTCATGCTAAGACTCATACCGTTTAGCAGCATAACAATGAGGTTGTTTCTTGATGAAATTTTTACTTTGGGAGTTTTGTCTTTGTGGCTTTGCCTAAAAAAGGCAATATGGGGTGGCAAGATCCTTTTTCAGTAGTAAAAATCCCAGGGGTGACAGATGAAGACCATCTCTGGCAAAGCATCAAGCTCTATTAATCATGTCATCCCAGGCTGACAGAAATTGGATCCCCTTAGAATGACACCAGAAACTATGGCAATTGTTGAAGTCAATGATTTTCTGTTTATATTGTGGTAATATCCTAGGCAAGGGTAATATGCTGCTCAAGGCTAGGGATATACTTGCCTGTGACATATGATCAGAGAGCTCAATCATGTTTCTCTTCACGTAGTCCAGGGAGGTACATCTCAAGTCGTTCATACCAACATGTACTATGACAGAATTATAAAGGTACTTGTTGTTGAGAGACTTGAGTGGATGCGTTATCTGATGAATCCTGGCACCAGAAAGACAGCTGACCGTGACTTTCTCCTCATTTGGCCTGGTGAGGGGACATCTGTGTGTTTCACTATACAGTCTCCTAGGACTAAGATATTTGGAGTGGATGTGCATTGCCTTATGGGCTTTGATGGTGAGGCATTTGTGTTTGTGTCATTATATGCACTGTGAGTTTTGGGTGCTATGGTTGGTTTATTACAGGTTCATAGGTTCATAGGTAGGTACTAGGCTATCGGCCCTGGGGCCTATATAAGCCCAGCCAAAAAGGTACCCTGGCTTTTGCCACCCAAGAAAATTATTTTCCTGTGCCACTGTCGAGCAGAGCCACATAGGTGATCCCCAGGGTGAATTTCCTATTTCCCATCCAATCATCAAGATTTTTTTTGAAGAGTGCTAATGAGGAGCTTTGATTGATATAGATAGGTAGTTTATTCCAGAATATGGGAAGTCTCTGGGACAGGAATCTTTCCCTCCGGCATGTTCTGTTTATTGTGGTGACAAGGTTTAGGTCCCTAGAGCATGTAGCTCGGAGGGATCGGGATTTCTTTAAGTGAAGCATGTCCAACAGCTCTGGGTTTGACATAGATTTGTATGTTAGGCAGAGATCACCTCTGAGTAGGCGATATGCGATGTAGTAAAGCTGGAGATTTTTGAGACTGTCTGCGTAGGGCATCTGTTTGAGGCCAGTAATCCTCTTTGTGAGGTATTTCTGCGGCCTTTCCAGTTGTTGTAGATGTCTTGTGAGGTACATACCAAAAGGGGCATTGTACTCTATAATGGGTCTAATGAGTGATGAGTAGAGGGGAACAATGGCCTCTTTTTTTCTGGATGAGAAACCTTTTGTGATGAGGTGTGCCACGTAGAAGGATTTCCTGACTACTGTGGCGATGTGATTATCAAAGGAGAGACTACTGTCCACCTGTGTCCCAAGGTCTTTTATCACACTTTCGGTGTTAAGTATACTACTGCCTATGTTGTAGTTCATGGGTACAGAGTTTTTACTAAAGGGGATGACAGTGCACTTTTTAGCATTGAGCTTGAGGCCATGGCTTTGACACCAGGCATCTGTCTCAGTGAGGCCCTTTTGTAGGATGTCCACATCGTTAGGAGTTTCGATTATGGCTCCTAGTTTGCAGTCATCTGTGAACTTCATTAGCCAAAGACCTTCTGTGTTAGCCTGTACTTCAGAGAAGTAGATACCAAACAGGAGAGGACCCAGGACTGAACCCTGTGGTACTCCACTTGTCACTGGTCTGAAGTCGGATTTGGAGTCTGCTACTTTCACAGTGTGGGTTCTGTCAGTGAGCCAGTTGGCAACTCATCTTGTGACATAGGGATTTATACCTAGTTTAGTGAGTTTATCTATAATTCCAGAGTGGGGGATGGTGTCAAAAGCCTTGGCAAGATCTAGATAGGCTGTGTGAACCACCTTACCCTTGTCTATGGCTTTACTGCTTCAAAGAAGTCTATGAGGTTTAGGAGACATGATCTGCCTTTTACAAACATGAACTGGGTGGGATCCAGAGTTTGGAGATTACCAATGTCTTTGTTTATAAGTTCCATGATGATACGTTCCATGGCCTTGCAGACCAGGCTCGTCAGGCTAATGGGGCAGTAGTTCCTGGGGTCTGTGGTGGCTCCCCCCTTGTGGAGTGGGATAACCGTTGCTGTGGCCATTCAGCAGGCACAAAGCCTGAGGTGAGGCTATGATTAAACATGGTACTTAGGTGGGGGTGCCAGTTCGTTCTGTAGTTCGTGTAGAACGCAGCCTGGGATGTTGTCTGGTCCCATGGATGTTGTGTTCTTGGCTTTGGAGAGTGTGTTTTTTACCTGTGCAGCCGTGATTACAGGAACTCTGCATTCTTCCGGTATAGAGATGGACTCTTTAGGGGGTGAGAGGGGGGTTAAGTTAGCACTGAACCTATCTGCCAGGATGTTGGCAATATCAGTTGGGTCTGTATATTTAGTGCCATTGTGCTGTAACTCAGAGCAGATCTGAGTGTTGCCATTGAGATTCTTGACATAGCTATAGAATGCTTTGGGGTTGCCTTTAGAATCAGTGGTGATTTTGTTTTCATAACTAGCTTTGGAGGATTTTATCAGGGATCACAGCTTCTTACTGAGGCTGACCAGGGAGCTCCTCCACTTGTGGGATTTTACTCTCTTTGCAAGAGTTTCTTCCTTCTGTTGTACAGTTTGTTTATGGCAGGGGACCACCAGATTGGCTTCCTTTTTTTGGAGGATAGTGTCTTGGTTCTGTTTGGGATAGCACGATCCATGCACTCATGTAAGTGCTTATAAAGTGCAATTGTGCAGGATTCAGTAGTCATAACTGTATTGTCCATCTGCATGGGTGTCATGAAGTTCACCACTTCTGTCTTAAGAAGCATGAAGTTGGCTTTGGAGAAATTTTTTACCATGGTTTCCTTAATGGGGGGTGGAGGCAGGATGTGGATATCTAGGGTAATTAGCTTATGGTCGGATCGGACCAATGAGGCGTTGACTTCAGGTGTGGAACACCGGTCACTCATATTGGTAATGACTAGATCTAGTATATTGTTGCCCCTGGTGGGGGTGTGGATAAGTTGATCCAGGGCTTTGGAGTTTATGAATTCCAAAAAGCGTTGAGTGAAGGAGCTGGTACATGAGTAGTTTTCCCAGTTAATGATGGAGTCGTTTAAATCACCCATTATTAGGGTGTTTGGTTGAACCCTAATATTTTCCAGTACATCAAGAAAAGAGGAGTGGGAATCCTGGGGCATGGTGGGTGATCTGTAGCAAGGTACAATTTGGATTGCAGTTTTGCCCAGAGTTATTTGCTCTTGGATAACCTCGGCAGCATTATGCTGAGCAACTAGCCTGGAGGTGTGGATATCCTTAATGAATATGGACACACCTCCGCCTTTGATGATCCGGTCCAGGTTACATGGCTGAAAAGTGTGGTATGAGTTATAGCCTGGTAGTGCAGGGTTGCTCTTTGGAGCCTTGAACCAGGTTTCAGTCACTGCACAGATATCGATGTTCTCCATTTTAAGGAGTGCCTCGAGTGAGTGCATTTTGAGATTTAGACTTCTAGCATTGAGTAGTATCACCCTCAGTTTTTGCTTGCCTGTTCCTGTTACGGTGGTGAATTTGTCATTTGAACTTTGCCTAAAAAAGACACTATAGGAGAGGCAAGTTGCTTAGCCAGTATCCAGAATCCCAGGGGTGACAGGTGCAGGCCATCTCTGGCAAAGCATTGTGGTCTGTCGACCATGTCATCCCAGACAGACAGATACTGGATCCCTTTAGAATGGCACCAGAAGCTTAGCCAATTGTTGAAGTCAATCATTTTGTCCTTGTACTGCGGCATCATTCTGGGTGATGGCAGAATGCTACTCAGGGCTAGTGTCGTACCTGCCTGGGCTACAAGATCAGAGAGCTCTTCCATGTCTCTTTTCATGTAGTCCAGGGAGGTACGTCTCAGGTCGTTCACACCAACATGGACAATGACAGAGTCATATTTGTACTTGTAGAGTGACCTGAGTGCGTGGGTTATGTGGTGGATCCTGGCACCCAACAGGCAGCTGACAGTAACCTTCTCCTTGTTTAGCCTGGTGAGTGTGACATCAGTGTGCCTGAATATAGAGTCGCCTATGACTAGTGTGTTGGGTACGCTGTTTTGCCTTATTGGCTGTGGTTGAGTGGCACACTGAGTCTGCGGGCTATGTGTCATTTGAGTTGTGTTGGGGGGTGGAGGTTGCTTGCATTTCTGCTTTGGAGGTCTCTGTTGCTTGAGCAGATTATTATCGAGAGCCTCCATGAATGTTTTTGTATTTCTATGTGTGGTTTTTGGTCATGTAGATTTAGTGAGATTATGTGATGAGTGTGGTGTGGTGCAAGTGTTTACCTTCTCCTCTTGACTATCAAGTTCAGTCTTGATTGGAGAGAACTTTACCTCCAGTTTGGCTAGATAAGTGCATCTCTCACTGGTTGTAGTGTTGGGTGGTAGGAGGAGAGGGTTGTCTGCGTACATGAGGCAATTTCTACATTGCCCCAAGATGCCCAGATTCATCAGATAAACAGGAGAGAACACTGGGAGCTGACCCTTGGACATGCCTGAATAAAAAACTATTTTCTTCTAGATAAGTGAGGAAAGTGAGTACAAGAGCTGTTTTTCTCTAAGCAAGTGAGGAAAGTAAGTACCAAAACTGTTTTCCTCTAGGTAATGAGGAAGGTTGAGTGCTGTAGTAATTAGTAGATTATTTAGTGCTTACAAGTTCTGAACAAGTGCTGATCACAAATAAGCAAATGCAAAATTATGCATGTGTTTTGGAAGTTTCTGGTGTTTAGGTAGATTTTTTTGTGATTATCTCCACAAATGTTGGTCTATGTGTATGTTGTGCGTTATGAGAAGGAGTTGTGGTAGGTGGGCTGACAAGTAACTCGGTATTGCTATCTATTGCATGAGAGAGCTGTGATTCCAGATTCATAATGTAGCTGCACCTCCCACAAATGGTACAGGAATGATTTAGAAGTAGGGGGTTGTCAGTGTACATGAGGCACTTGCTCTACTGCCTCAGTAGACCGATGTCAACCAGGCAGGAAGGAGAAAAGGAAGGAAACTGATGGTTCATGGTCCCAGGAATAATCTTGGTCTGACTATAACGGTTGAAGAGGGATCATAGCAGGGGAAGGTATTAGTAGGTTTAGGTGCGAGGAGCTCTGGTTTAGGTAATACTTGCGAGGCTAGAGAGCAGGCGTCTGTAACTGGCAATCCCTCTGCGCAGTAGTGCGTGATGCTGTGTGATGTGCAAACAGGTGCAAACAAGCACAAACCAGTTCAAACACTGGTTATTTAAAGCAGAAAAACAGGAACCAGCTAAAGTTCAAATTATCCAATCAAAACACCCTAAACAGAGCCCTGCAACAGTAACTCTAGCTAGATCAGACCATACTGTACCTTCCTCCCAGTAGGGCACAGTTGGGCCTCTCCAGGCAAAAGATTAACTGTTTTACAAGCTCCAAAGGTCTCAAACAGTACTAGATTCAGCAGCCCTGAACCTAATCTGTGTTAGTGTTTTTCAAGTGCAGAAGCAAGTAAAATGAACAGAACAAGCAGATGAACAGTAATCACAGTTGTAAGAGGAATTCAATTAACAGACAATGTAAAAAATGCAGTAAGATACAGTTGCACAGTTTAAACAGATATGCAGAAAACCACTTAATATTGTTTTAGTTAATCAGAAGTGCAGAAAACAGCTGAAAATAAGCACTTATCTTTTGTAGTATCTCAACATGTTCTTGGAAAACAGTAGAGCAAGGATAGAAGGCCTAACTCACGGCAGCTTTCAGCAAACAAACATACACATACAATGCTATTTTTATTTCTTTATTTAAGTTTGATGACCTGGGAAGCCACTAGACCATAAAGAACCTGTTTTCACTGGAGGCCCTGGGAGAAACGCTCCAAATATTGCAAGTTACATATTACATGTTACAAAAGAATAACAAAGATTTGTACAGAACAATCAAAACATTTACAGAAATATAATACATTATGTAATAAGCTCTTAGTGAGTTAACATTTAAATAGAAGGTTACTAGCCCTTTTGGAGGCTGGGTTAACTACACATTTGCAGAAAAAGACATTTTTGTCAAATAAGCTCTTTGTGAGTAAACATTAAACAAGTAGCTACTAGCCCTTTGCAGGTTTGGTGGACCATTTTGCATGGAGAGTACAAGAAAATTGGATTATGGAAAGTGTAGTACATTAGACAGCAGAGAGAAAATCAGTCCCTGGTAGGGTGAGACTGTTATAAGTTGAGATGAAGCAATAGAATTGGTTAAATGGTAATGATTTCTGTGCAGGGTAGAAAGAGATGATGTGCATATAGATAGACAGATGGATATATATAGATGTAGATATAGATATAGATACAGATATAGATATAAGGTGTCAAGCCGAACACACAGATGTTTAAAGTGCAAAACATCAAAATTTATAAATTCAGTTAAAACAAAACATCTTTTCTGCAGGAGACAGACTTCCATTCTGGATCCCCCTCTCCACTTGCAACTTATATATACCAATTCCAGTACTGGTATATATAGATTGAAACTGGAAAACTCCCATACCCTGCAAATATAGCAACTAATCTTAACTGCCAGTTTGATATTCCAAATAGACCAAAGTAATGAAGCAGTGACTTATATATATATATATATATATATATATATATATATATATATATATACATATATATATATATACACACACACACACACACACACACACACACACACACACACACACACACACACACATACATAGATAGATATAAACAGAGAAAGAGAAAAAATACAGATATCAAAGAGATAAAGCTACAGTGGGACCACAAGCAAGATTCAGTAGAAACAAGTTTCATTTTTATTTAACAGTTTAGCACTTTCATCTAGGAGAAGCACTTAATCAGAACTCATTCCTGTGCAAAACTTCCAAATCTTCCAAATGATGTCAAGACAATCTATAATGACACATCTACTTCCTTTGTTGACATTGCATAGCTCTCCACAAGATGAGAAAAAAGACCAAAATCTCAGGAGAAAAGTGAATCTTAAAAATTGCTCTTCTCATCTAAACTTCTTTTTTGTAGGGGTGGAGGGTGGTCAAGCCCCCTTGCTCCCCCTGTGTAGGGGCAAGCCTCCTACAACACTCAGACTTATATATACCAACCACAAGATCACCATATTTTGGAGAAAATGAAATATTCTAAAAAATGGCATTTCAGACTTCCATTCTGTCGCCTCACAGTAAGACCTTGTCCTGTTCGATTCTCAGCAAGAGCGTTTTCTGTGTGGAGACATGCGTAAATGGGCGTACCTTCATTGAAGGTTGTGCATCAGGGCTGGCAACTCGGCACGTAAAAATCTACTGCCAATCATTAGCGGACCGGAGTTTCGCTGTGGCGACCCCTAACCGGGAAAAGCCGAAAGACACATATGTAAGTCCATTCTTTTGGCCATTCAGTCTCCATATTTCAGGAGTTGCTCTAGTGGGTCACAACATGTGAAATGGTAATCCATTACACAGCCATAAGTCAATACATTTAAAAATACCTTCCTATGTCCTCTTTTCTATTGCTGTTATAAAATTTACTTACTCTGTAATAATTCATTTTTTTTCTAGCTTGTACTTCATTTACTAAAAACTATTTTAGTCCTGCCTGATATCCTTTACACTTCCATATCCTTCTATAGACTATATCTACTAAAACTTCTAGTTTGGGGTTATAATGTAATGGGGTCTATATTAGAACATCAAAGTTTCACAACTTCGAATGTTCTAATATCGACCCCTATTCAGTGAACGCTGAAAATAGCGAAGCTGTGGAACATTGAATTTCTTCCTAGGGAAGGAATTTGGTTGGCTGTTCCTGTGGCTTTGCTATGTTCAGCACTGTGATGGAAAGATACGGGTCAGGATCAGGTAAGTGTGCGATTGTGTGGACGTGAGGGTTAGGGCACGGGGTAGGTGAGTTAGGGTTAGGGCGTGGGTCAGGTAAGTATGTGATTGTGTGGATGTGAGGGTTAGGGTGGGGTAGGTGAGTTAGGGTTAGGGCGCGGGTGAGATGAGTATGCGATAGTGACGGACCTTAGGGTTAGGGTTTGGGTTAAGGTAAGTGGATAGCTAGTGGTGTGTGTACAGTTTAGTGTAGGGTTAGATGTAGGATTTTAGGTGTATGTGTGTGGATGCTATTTGTTTGGTGTGTTTGTGTGTATGTGTGTCGGAACAGCAAATGTTTTCCCTGGGAAAAAATTTGCTGTTCTGCATGTTCGATATTGCCAACGTTCACTGAATAGGGGTCGATATTAGAACATTCGACATTTTAAAAAGTTGTGCTAATATAGACCCAGTGTAATGCCACCGATCAGTCCCTGAATATTTTTCATATCTCTGCTTTTTTGAGGACCTTCACCAAGAAAACTACTTGGATGACTTTTTGGATTGTCTGATACAGGGTAAGACAACTGTGAATTTTTTTTCATTTCTTTACACTACTCCATTTGTACAGGTACACAGTTGTCACAAGTTACTACATAATTATCACCAATAATGCATGTTTTCAGTCGTATTGTATTTATATATAACTGCCATAGGTTCATAGGTTCATAGGTAGGTACTAGGCTAGTGTTTGCAAGTGTTTAGTTTCTCCTCTTGACTGTCAAGTTCAGTCTTTGTTGGAGATAGCTTTACCTCCAGTTTGGCTAGATAAGTGCATCTCTCACAGGTTGTCATGTTGGGTGGTAGGAGGAGAGGGTTGTCTGTGTACATGAAGCAATTGCTACATTGCCCAGATTCATCAGATAGACAGGAGAGAACACTTGGAGCTGACCCTTGGACATGCCTGAATAAAAAACTACTTTTCTGTACCCAAGTGAGGAAAGTGAGTGTAAGAGCTGTTTTTCTCTAAGCAAGTGAGGAAAGTAAGCACACATGAGGAAAGTAAGTACAAAAACTGTTTTCCTCTAGGTAAAGAGGATGGTTGAGTGCTGTAGTAATTTGTAGCTTATTTAGTGCTAACAACAATTTCTGAACAAGTGCTGAGCACGAATAAGCAAATTCAAGTGCTAAAACTAAGAGTCTGTACCCGGAGCTTGTGTTAGATAAGCTACCTAGTACTTACCACTCCCACTGATAAGCTAGAATGCTTCCATCCAACACAAAAAGACTTGGGGGCTCAGAAGCTTACAAACAGTCCTTGATACAGCAAATGTGTGTCTGGACTAGACTAGTTACAGGACAGGTGGAAACAAGTGCAAATGTGGGCTTTTAAACCAGCAGTTTTAAAGAGATAGAAAAACTGCCCAAACGGCCAACAAACTACAATTCCTGGGCCAGAAATCACTCTTGTGGTAGATAGGCTACCTAGTTCTTACCACTCCTACTGATAAGCTAGAAGGCTTCTCTCCAACACAGACAGGCTTGGGGGGGCTCAAAAGCTTACAAGCAGCCCTGGATACAGCAAATCTGTTTCTGTACTAGACTAGTTACGGGAAAGGTGGGAAACAAGTGCAAATGTGGGCTTTTAAACCAGAAGGTTGAAAGAGATGGAAAAACTGCCCAAATGGCCAATAAACTACAATTTCTGGGCCAGAAACCACTTTTATGGTAGATAGGCTTCCTAGTGCTTACCACTCCCACTGATAAGCTAGAAGGCTTCCCTCCAACACAGCAAGGCTTGGGGGCTCAGAAGCTTACAAACAGTCCTAGATACAGCAAATCTGTATCTGGACTAGACTAGTTACAGGAAAGATGGGAAACAAGTGCAAATGCAGGCTTTTAAACCAGTAAGTTGAAAGAGATGGAAAAACTGCCAAATGGCCAATAAATTATAATTTCTGGGCCAGAAACCACTCTTGTTGTAGATAGGCTACCTAGTGCTTACCACTCCCACTGATAAGCTAGAAGGCTTCCCTCCAACACAAAAAGGCTTTTGTGTTGTCAAAAGCTTATAAACAATCCTGGAGACAGCAAATCTGTAAGTGGACTAGACTAGTTACAGGAAAGGTAGAAAATAAGCACAAACATGGGTTTTAAACCAGAAAGTTGAAAGAGATGGAAAAACTGCCAAACGGCTAATAAACCACAATTTCTAAGCCAGAAACCACTCTTGTGGTAGATAGGCTACCTAGTGCTTACCACTCCCACTAATAAGCTAGAAGGCTTCCCTCCAACACAGAAAGGCTTTTGGGGCTCAGAAGCTTACAGTCCTGGATACAGCAGATCTGTAGCTGGACTAGACTAGTTACAGAAAAGGTGGGAAACAAGTGCAAACGCTGGCTTTTAAACCAGAAAGTTTAAAGAGATGAAAAAACTGCCAAACGGCCAATAAACCACAATTTCTGGGCCAGAAACCACTCTTGTGGTAGATAGGCTACCTAGTGCTTACCACGCCCACCGATAAGCTAGTAGGCTTCCCTCCAACACAGAAAGGCTTTGAGGGCTCAGAAGTTTACAAATAGTCCTGGTTACAGCAAATCTGTATCTGGACTAGACTAATTACAGGAAAGGCAGGAAACAAGCTTAGAATTTTTTTTTCTAAAGTGGAATGGGATACAGTAGAAACAGAAGATAATTCAAAATTAAGGACCTAAGTGGCTTGCCCTTCACAAATGTTATCTATGTATTAGGTAGAATGCGCTAGTGACACTAGACTGGAATAAAGATTGGGATAGAGCTGAACAGATGGGACTGGTAAGAGTGTCTGAAGTCAAAATATGATCTCACTGTACTTGGTTGAGTGAGCAATTGAGATAGACACAGGAGGAGTGATCAAACACAAATTCACAGGAGGGGCAGGCAATTCCAAAGCCGCCAAGACTAATACCACAACAAGAACAGGGAGGGTAGGAAACTAACTGCAGAGAGGGAGCGAGAGAAACCACAGTATTCTATGAAACAATTAAATAGAAAAATAAATAACTACAGAGAGACACAGACCACAATATTCAATGAAACAATTAACTAGACAGAAAAATAAAATGCAGTACAATCTTTAACAATGGAAGTTTGCACTTAACTCAGCTAGTAATGCAGTTGATTGTAGGTATGTAGCAGAAGCCAAACAACTCAGATATTGAGCAGTAATAAATTGAAAGATATGTATAAATTCATTTTTTACATTTTATTCTGTTATAAAAGTCTCACTTTCCTTGAATTTACCTCTTCTCCTTCTCAGGCTGACATTGACATTCATAATTTCAGATCACTGCCCTATCCTATTAATAAATTAAAAATAAATAAATATAAAAAATAAAACTATATATTTACAAAATACACTTGCTTCTTGTCTGTTTAAAGTAGCACCTTCTTCATCACTTGGATTAACACTTTCTCTAACAAGTTTTACATCTAGTTTTATTAATTAGAGTGGTTTGTACTAAAAATGTCTATCTTATCTCCCCAGCTTTGGTAAGTGTGATATTATAATCAGTGTCATTTGAGGATCTCATTGGCTTATAGCTACATCTGGTGTTAACCCTATCAGTTTAGATTGCTGGATAAAATCTGGATGAAAACTCTGTCAATGTAGCCTATTAAATATGATGTACATGAACATCTCATCACTTGGCTTTTTAGACCAATCTGACAAGTAAGTAGAAAGGTAGTATAAAAGTTTATTGAAATAACTTCTTTCAACGGGTCTATATTAAATTGTCGAAATGGCATTACAGCAAATGCCGTTTCGCCGACATGTAAAAACCAAAATGCCAAAACAGCGAAACCCCAGGTCACCTATTTATTTCAGAAAAAAATTGGTAGACCAAGAAAACAAAACATGCCAGTTAAAATATTTTAAAGTGAGGAGCTTCTCCACCCACAACCCCCAATGTGAAAGGCTGTGCCCCCCACAACCCCGTAACTAAATATACCAATTCCGGGATCGCACTACAGTGGGGTAAAGGGTAATGTCACAGCTCAGGCCAAGTGATTTTTCCCTAGGGAAAAAAATCACTGACCTGAGCTTTTGCTGTATGAACATTTCGCTCTTTACGTGTCGGTGAAACGGCATTCACTATAATGCCATTTCAACACCTTAATATAGACCCCTTTCAGCATATTTCCTTTTTTTTAGTTTCATTGATATCAGTGAATGCAAAAATTCTTGATTCAGTAATAACATTTTTGGAATTGAAAAAAAACTAAAAACATTAAGATTTTCAGGACAATCTGCGTACAAATGACATACCTAAGTTGAGAATAATCATACCAAAGAGCATCTAATAGACAGAGCAGCATTATATGCAGGCACATACACACATATACAAATAGACACACGTGCACATGTGTACATACACACACAGGCGCACACATGCGCATGCGTGCACATACAGACACATACGCATACACATGCATGCAAGCACATGCTCATACACATACAAACACGCACAGAAGTGCACAGATACACACAGAACACATGCATGTGCACACACACACTCACACACACACACACACACACACACACACACACACACACACACACACACACACACATTAACAAACGCATGGTCACTCACAGAAACATATGCTGGCTATCTGTAGAAATCATTCCCTTAATATACAATTCTTGGAGAAGTACAATCATACTTTATATTTGGTAGAAAACAGAAATACATTTTTTGTACAGATATTAAACATGATAGAAGCATGTTCAAAGACATGGTAATTGCATTATGTTGCATTTATTTTTCTGGAAAAGCTAGTTAGACAGCCAACACATTATAGGTAAAATGACAATAAACTGCTTCATTACTTATATGTTTTAGAGCAAAGTAAAGAGTTAAAATTAGCTTTTTCCCCATCATTTTTTTTTATGAACAGACAATTCCACTAGACATAGGTACAGTACCTCTTTTTGATGTGCAATACTTAGACACCTTTCTGGTTAAATGATTAACTGAAAGACTGACTATGTTATTTATTTATTTATTTGTGTATTTATTTGTTTGTTTTTGTTGTTTTTGTTTAGGTAGTGGAGAGTGATGGCACAAAAACACAATGAATCACAGAGTACATCTGCAGGACATTGCCTTAACCTTGTGCGTGAGACTAGAAGATCTTCTGCACTTGACTAGTTTCTGGAATTTTTTACACAACTCCTTATGTAGCTCAAAAATGTTTCCCACTCCTTTGCATGGTCTGATTTCCCCATTACAAGCTTCTACTGTAGTGGTGTCTACTAAGTAAGAACTCAAAATTAGTAATTTGCCTTGGCATCTATGCTGTCCTTATTTGTGCTGTATCATGCAGTAAGTCCTGAAAGTAAATGAATCAATAAATACAAGAACAGATTCTCATTTTTTATTTACTTTGAAAGCATGGCATATCCCAAAAATTAAAACTATGCCAGCCAAATAATGAGCAACATAACACATTATTATCATACCACCAGCATATACAAAAGGTGAAAATGAGCAATAAACTTCTATATTGTTTAATAAGAAATGTTTCTTTGATAACGTGTAACATTATTCTGCACATAATCAGCCCTTCTTCCCTCCCCAGCTCTTTAGTACATTTGTTTTCTTATGTTATATTGTAACTCTTATGAACTGGATTTGTATCCTAGCCAGAGATGGCTAAGTCCCCCCTTCCCCCTCTCTCCATATTTCTCTTTCTCTCCCTCTATTTCTCTGCCTCTTCTCTTTAGATATAGATTTATAGGACTTGGGCACTTCATAAAGATCATTACCAATGGGAGGTGGAACAAGCTGGTATACATAGGATGGGCAGCTACAAGTAGCAGAATGAACTCATCTATTGATATAACCCTTATCAGCACTGTTACCTGCTGACAAACTCACTGTTACCTGCTGACATATCAGATTCACCTTACATCAGAAAGCTTAGAAAAGCACCATATCCCCCAAAACTATGTACCAAAAAATTTATAATGGAAGTACTGATCTTACTACATCCCCACTAAAGTCAACTGTCTCCATTATACATGTTTCTTGCAAGCAGATTGCAGCTGCTGTGCAGTAGTATTTTACTGCATTTGTGGGGAAATGCAACTCCACATCTTTCAGCACATGTGCACTTGCATACATGGGTACTGACAGTCTCCTCAAAGGAAAGCTAATTAGCCTCTTTCAAACTCTTTTCAGTTTTAGCTTGTAAACCTGTGCCAAATTCAAATTCAGTTTTCATTACTCAATCCCTGAAGCTGTGGAATTGATACGCTTTACATACTTTACTTTCATAGTTACCTTGAAGTCATACAACAAAAGGCAAAGCCAGGCAATACTGTCCCCAAAAGTATCAATACAGAGGTATACAATGGCTATGTTCTCAGATTCCTATGTTCTACTTTATTTTTAAACAAAACACGTCAGGAAAACTGAAGTGTTTCATTATAAGTCATCATTAATTCTGTCATACACTACCTTCAATATCATTACAGCAGAGATTAAAATCAGAGTTAGCTCTTTCCAAAGGTAGCAGACACAAGAGGATTGTAGCACATAGAGTGAGGTGATTATGTTCCAAAATCAATTAAGACAAATCAGTTAAGTGCTACTATAGAGTGAGATGTTAAGCACCCCTTGTTAACTTGTTAAGATCTAATCTTGGAGGATATAATCAAATCTAGCAATACTGACCAACAAAGACAGCAGCAGAATAAAAGTAGATTTGTTTTTGCCTGTAAAGTGTCACAGACCTCTTGTTATAAACTTAGAAACTGGCTAGAATAACAGTATGTCTGTTTGCCTACATTTTCCAAAAGATACAAAGTCTGAAACTCAAATGCATATCATTATTTTGTGAATTCAATCCTCAGGAAATTGTTTAAAAACATGGATATTATAAGGAGTAGACCAAAAGTATGAGGCAAAAATCTGTACATTCTTTAGGTGAATTTCTTGGAATCCATTTCTTGAACACATAATAAGCAGATTATGATTGGTGACCCACTCACAATCCTCTTTTATCTATATATAACAAATCCCCACTAGAAGAAATGTTAGTCAGATTCCAAGATGGTGGTCGGCTGAATTGCATACTCTCCAGAGAGCTCTGTTACAAATTTATCAATCTATCCTATTTACACAACTTTTAGCTGATAAAATCTTCAAGAGGAATAGTGGAGCACTCAAAAGCTGTAGATCTATCCTTTGAGTACACAAAAATTCTCATAACTTCCAGTTATAAAGAGTTTTATCCTGTATCAATTCTCTGCTGCATCCTACACGTGGAATTTAGAGGCCCGGATGCTTCAGCACCTTGGATAACAGTCAACACTCACAGTATAATTTCAAAAGTCGGAATACAATGCCTAAGGAAATAGAAGGTATGGATACCCAAACATCTAAAACTAAACTGTCTGCAATAGCATCTCCTGAAAAGGAAATAATTATCAAAAAGAAAACAGTTAAACAGCAACAAAACCAAATCAAAGACAGCACTAAACAGAGGGCTGAAAACAACATTCACATGGATGACCTGAAAAATCCGCTACGAAATACAATACAAAACTTCTCAGAGCAACTAAAGCATTTTGGAGGAACAATCAAGAAAATAGCAGAGAGAATGGACCTGGTGGAAGAAAGATCAAAATCGAATGAAATGGAAATCATACAGTTGAAATCCAAACTACTGGCTTAAGACAAATCAATCTCTGACATTCAAGTTAAACTTCTAGATCTGGAAGCTAGAAGTAGAAGAAATAACCTGATTATTAGAAGTCTGCCTGAAAAAGTGGATCAGAATCAACTAATTCCCACTCTTAAACAGATATTTAGATCACTACTTCAATCAAATGAAGCACATTCTGATTGCATAGTGGAAAGAGTACATTGTGCGCTATATAAAAATCAAGACTCCACATCACCGAGACCCGTTTATGCAAAATTTCTTAATTTCCAAGATGTTCAAACCATTCTATCTACATACAAAAAACAAAAACACCTCAAGTGGAATACATATAATATCACTATTTTACAAGATTTCCCTCAAAGAAAAAAGACGTAAACTTTCTCCTTTCTGTGCAGACCTTATCAAGCGTACCATCAAATTCCAGATGCGATTCCCAAACAAACCTATCTTTCTATCATAATGAAAATAAGTACACAATGTCCTCACCTAAAGAAGCTAAACTAAACTTTACCAAGTGCTTTGATAATGCCCCGTGTGAATAAAATCAGAAAATACTAGCAAATCAAGCATGTAACTAAATCCATATGCTGTTTTACCTCACCGGAGACTTCAGAACACTTTCCGACTTTAGATAAAAGCATACAGCCTTGCCCATTACTTTCCAATTTGGTAATTCATGATATCTAAGTTTACTATAAAAGACTATATATTTTCCTAGTCTGTGGTACTCTTTGTGCAAGGATAAGTAGTGCAGGGGTTTTTGATTTGGTGACACCGCCTGACTTCAATGTAGTGCAACTTCCTCTTGGGTCTACTAACTTCCCACCTATTTCCTGCTGTTCTGCTCATCACAATGATTATCAGCGATGTTTGAATAAGTAGCTGAATGGTTTCTTCTTTGAAATCTATCTAACTATCTATGGTAAGACATGGAGAAGTTGTCGGTGGTCCAGATCTCACCGGAGTGTTATTGTCATGTAATCATACTTCCTTCTGATATTTTCATAGCAAAGAACATCAGCAAGAACCTTTCATGTTACTGCAAGGTTTCATCTTTAAATACTGGTAAAACTAACTGGGGTAAATCCTGAAAAAATTTATCTGTGCTCCAGATATCACAGAAGAGCCGATGTCATGTAATCTGGAAACTAAATCCTTTATTTTGTATATGCTTGATTCTGAAGCACAAATTTCAGAATGAACAAAAGCATAGACATACATGCCTAAGGAATAACTTGCATTAAGGAAATGGTACAGGCAGAACAGGATCATTGGTACATTCGGGAATGTTTCTTTCCCCACAGATCTGTCTGACCTAGAAAATGCTTTCCTTCAAAAAATAAAATGTACTGCAAGAACATAAACATAGCTGTTTTACAGTCTTGTTTCAGGGATTCAGAATATCATCTTTCTTATTGTTATTAGACAAGTGTAACTTTCATTAATGGTCTAGAAGCTATCCGGGTGTTAATAGACCGGCTGGTCCTGTGTTTTTAAGTTAAGTCGCAATACTTGATCAGAGGCAGTCATAGCCTTGATCTCAATGTTATCTTGAAGGATTGTACTGATTTTCTAGTAATGTGCTGATAATTATATGTCACCAATGTTTTTGTTAAATCAGCTCTTTATAAAGTTTTTTTCTTCTTTTTTTTTATTTAGTCAGTCTCAGCTTTTCTTACCTGTACTAAGATAGTTGGGCAGTTTATTTGAATTAATTGTTTTAATATGTTGTTTAGCTTGCTCTTTTAGCAGGTTTTGGATTTTCTCCATGTTGTAATTTTATTTTTAAACTGTGTCTTAGCTAACTTAAAAGATACCTTTATGTCAATCAGCAAGGGGATAAATCAGCACTTGTGTAATTCTCAAAAGGGTTGTTCCGCAACTTCATTGTATATATTCTTTTGATTTTTCACCTAGCAAATAATATCTTCCCTTGTATACTTTTATAAGGTTGATAAAGTTCAGCTTCTGAAAGAGAATCACAGGTATCTGAAATGTTTTAAGATGTACATATCTGTTTAAAGAAGTTACAGTCTCATATATTATACTGAATAAGATACAATCTTTTGTTGTAAAGGAATGGGATAGATAATGCATTAAGACAGTTTCTACTTTATTTTGTACACAAGGTAGTAATCAGCTAATCCTATTTATGCTGTGTTCCTTGGATAACTATTTTTCACACTATTAGTTAAGCTTGAGTACAATACATATGTTAAATCTTTTAACCATCCCTACACACAACACCACCTTCACCGATACCCTCTTTGGGGCTGGAGTATACTTTAAAGAATGAGCTGGGTGGATAGACTAAGTAGGGTATTAAGCAACAACATTTGGAATTGTTTCAAAGCTGTACATATGGTGCAAATATTCTTGTGGTGTTTTGGGGAATTTTTCAACTCTCTTAATATTAATTCTAATTATATGTTCTTCATCTTTATCTCTCCCAAATAAATGAGTTAGGTGGGTAGGTACAGGGTTAGGTTTGAGAGAGATTAGTGCTGCTTTTTCAGCTAAATTTACCTCAGTCCCATTGTTTTATTGAACTATAAACCACACAACTTCTTCCCCTTTCCTACCCTTCATTCACCCAACCTCTGTAGATCCATAATTTAGTATAAAAATGAGCAATAGTTGTAAAATAATTTCCTGGAATGTTAGAGGTCTCCAAGACAAAAATAAAAGAAATCTCTTAATGCACCTCATACTAAAATCAGAAGCAGACATCTCATTCATTCAAGAATCACATATGACTGATGATGATTGGACCAAAAAAAAGTAGAAAGTGGATAAAAGACATTATATCAGCGGGTAACAGCTCTAACTCCAGAGAGGTGGCAATCATTATCAAAAACTCATTTAAACTTATTATAGTAGACAGAGGGTCAGATAATGAAGGTAGATGGTGCTGCTTCACGTACTTAATCCCCCCAATCACTAGTCCTATTCTGTTCTTAAACATATATGGTCCTTGTTCAGGACAGCAGCAATTTATTTAGTTATTTATTTATTAATTAATTTATTTATTATTTATAACCTATTATTAAAATTTATTAATCACCATTTGATTATAGGGGGAGATTGGAATGCTGTAATCAATCCTAATATTGACCGTTCTAACAAAGCCAAACATTATAATATACAAGATTCCCTTGCCTTACTGGATCTAATCTCAGACTTTAATCTGATTGACCCTTTTGGAGAAATCACTCAGAATTTAAATAGCTACACATACTTCTCAAAATGCCATAACTCTTGGTCAAGATTAGACTTTTTTTTAATTCCTGAAATACTAATCAACTGGCAAATAAAATTTATGGTTGAGCCAAGATTCTTTTCGGATCACTCTAAGATCACATTATTGATAAATTTTAATCAAACCTCACCTTCACATAGGAATGGTTTTAACTGGTTCCTTAACAATAATATTTTACTCAAACAAGTAGTGGAAGAAGAAATTATCTCTGCCTTACGAGAGTATGCATATGACCCCAGAAACTCATGTATCCCTTATGACATTCAGTGGGCGGCTTGTAAAACTATTCTTAAAGGCATATTCATACAGAAATCTACATTCTTCAAAAACAAAAAGAAAGAAAAGGAATATGGTCTTTTATCAGAAATTAGAGAATTAGATAACAAACTCCAAGAAAACCATTCTTTAGAGCTAGAAAATGCTATGATTAGTAAACAAAAGGAACTATTTAACCTACATCAATACAATTACTCTCTGCAAGAATTAAGGTTTGTTGCTAAATTTCCTGAATGGACTCAAGCCCCCTCTAAAGCTTTAGCTAGACTGATTAAAAATAAACAATCCTCTCCCTCATTAGTCACCAAGGAAATTATATAAATCAGACTCTCAGATAATCAACCTATTCCATCAGATATACTCAAATTTATATTCTAGTAATGATCATCAAACCCCTTCTTCAGAGATTGAAAATTCTATTAAATCCATTAATTTTCCTAAATTAAATGTAGATCAGAAACAAATTTTATTAGCCCCTTTGACCCAACCAGAAATATTTAAGGCTATTGATAACCTAAAATCAGGGAAAGCTCCAGGCCCTGATGGCTATATCCCAGACTTTTATAAATCATTTAAAGATGTATTAACTCCCATTTTACTAAAATTATTTAATTATATTCTTAGTAACAGGATCCTGGACCTTTATATTAATCACTCTAAGACAGTTCTAATCCCCAAAAATAATCTGGACAAACCAAACATCAACAATTACAGATCAATCTCTTTAATGAATATAGACATTAAAATCCTATTATCTATGTTAGCTGAAATGTTTAGAAAAGTAATCCGCTCCCTTATTTCAAATGACCAAGCCAACTTCAAGCCAAATAGGCACAAATGGGACAACACTCTAACATTAGAGACCGTGATCAACATGACTAAGAAAGATAAAAACCCAAGATATGCCATGATTCTCGATGCTTGCAAAGCATTTGACAGGGTGAACTGGAAATTTCTATTTGTAGTCCTAAGACAATATGACATTTGTATAAATTTCATTAATAATATTAAAATTTTATATAATAGTGCCTTCACACTCCTTTATATTAACAAGAAGTACTCATTGCCAATACAAATTTCTAATGGAAATCGTCAGGGGTGCCCCCTCTCTCCCCTTCTTTTTAACCTTTATATAGAACCATTATTTCTATTTCTCCACCAGAAAACCTTCCATTCAATACCCAAAATATTACATACCAGTATAAGTCTGGCTGCATTCGCTGATGACTTGAACCTCTATTTTGAAAATCCCATATCAGACACTAAGAAGATAATTCCAACCCTTAATACTTATACATACATTTCGGACTATAAGATCAACCAAGATAAATCTTGTATTTTTTCCAATTAACCCTTGTGCTCATAAAGAAAACTTTTTTATAGACTCTCCATTTCGCACAGTATATTCTTTCAAATATCTAGGCATTAAGTATGATCATGCTATACCTTCTATACTACATTTCAATTTAATGAAAGTATGGTCAACTATAACCCAATATATGTCCAGATGGCAACAGTTGAAACTCCCTATGCTTTCTAAAACATCCATTTTTAAGATGAATATCCTCCCAAGGATTATATGCTTCTTCCATGCATCTCTTTCATCCATTCCCAATATTTTTTTTTCTTAAAAATTCATAAGGTACTTGCAAAATTTATCTGGTACCCAAAGGAAGTCAGAATATCTTATCTAAGACTTAGACTTCCAAAAGATAAAGGGAGCCTTGGCATGCCAGACCTACATATGTACCACAGAATACTACATGCTAACAGACTAATTAAAATTGTGATCACAATCCAGCTGCCCAACTCCATTCCCCACTGGATTAATATGTGGTTTAATCATGTTTTAGATAATAACCTCAACCCTAAGGCTCTTCCCTTTATGGACCCATTATTCTTTAAGAAATCAAAATTGCACCATATCTTAAAGGAAAAAATAAAAAAATTTCAAAAACTAGTTAACTCTGTTAATTTGGAAAATGTGTTCCTTTTATTATAGCCTATTCATCTAAACCCTAAGCTTATGTTAGCTAATTACCCTCATATCCAGGGACTTTACAATATGGGATATTCACAAGTTTAGAGATTTATCACCCACAAAACTATGTGATACACTAAACATATCCAAAAAATACATTATAATTTTATGTCAACTGAGGGAACTTTTTGCCTCTCTGCCTTATATCCAAAATATTAATGAAATGGACATTAATCAGATGTCTAAAATATTCAATGTCTTATCAACCAACAAGAACATGTTACCCCTAACATACAAGCTTATTAGTGCTATACTTCACAAAAATAAGATGCTATTTGCAGATTATTGGAACCAGCAAGGCTCTAGCTTTTCAGAGGAGCAGACATTATCTGCTATTAAGTCTACCTTATCTTTTTCCCCTTTTAAAAAACGTATTTACACCCAATTAATGATCAATAATAATTTATATCACACCTGTTCATTTAAACAAATTTAACCCAAATATCTTAACTGCATGCCCCTGCTGTTCGTACCCTCAAGCAGATATTATGCATATCTTATGGTTCTGTAGATACTCCTACTCTATTTGTTGCTCCCTCAAGGTGAAACTAGATTAAATGTGATACCATAAATCAACTCTTTCATGGGAGATGGCACTCCTACATATCCTGGTTAATAACTTATCGAAATTTAAATCACACATCCTAATAACTTTATGTTCTTTAGTCAAATTATACATCACCAAGCACTGGCTAGATCGCACCAAAATGTCATGGAGTGGCTTTAGGAACAATTCAATCACATACATAATTTCACAAAAATGTTTAATAACAAGTCAAAGAAACTCATTTACTTTCAGAAATGTTGGAACTCCCTTTTTGAACTTTTGTCAGATAGTTAAAGTTATTTCTATGTATTTTTGCTCAGATAGGGGATATCTCTATCATTCTTAGTTATTGGAAAAATTTTAAATTGCTATTCGCATTTTGTTTGTTTCCTTCTCTTTATATTTTGCTCCCTGATGTGTGGTTCTGGGAAAAGAAAAAATGATTAAAACATGGTTATGATGTCACAAGCAGTATTGTCTAGCATTGCTACATCTGCTATATGTAATCCTTCAAAACAATTCAAACTTTCTTAAGTGGCTCATCTGTACATGAGTTTGCCCAAAACAGCACTTTGTACATGTTGTAGATAAGACTGGTCATGTTTAGATTTCTTTTTTTTTTTTTTTAGTGTGAGTTTTATGTTATCTTTTGTACGAACATTCATGTAAATCTACACTTCTGTATGTTATGATGTTTTACTTGTCTGTGTTATGAAAAGAAAATTCAGTAAAATTTCAATTTGAAAAAAAATAAAGAAATGTTAGTCTGCAGTGCATTCCAGAACTGGAGTTCTTTGAGAAAACTCCTTTTATTTTTCAAATTGCTTTCACCAAATGTGTTGGCAAATCACATTTGGTAGAAATGTCCTATACCTTTCATTCATGTTTAGACCATTCATCAAACTGAATATTTCATCCTGTAGGTTGACTTGAACCTGAGAAAGTTATACAACTATGCTGCTGCAAATCGATTCTAAACTAGTGCTTGTAAATGCACAATGACTGTACCAACACTGTTAAAAATACAGTAGTTTTTATAACAAATACATATAAGTATTAAATATATATATATATATATATATATATATATATATATATATATATATATAGATCTACTTCAGATGACTTAAATCTCATTTGACTGACACCCAATTGACCTAAATTTCATTTGACCCAAAACTCATTTGACTGACTCCCATTTCATTGATAGCTTATAATGCAGAATTTCAACATACTAAATTTTAAACCATAGACAAGCACACAGAACTTAAAAACTACTTACTAACCCTCTTAACAGAAACTGGACAACGTACAACCAAACTATGTGAGGGTTAAGCCCCCCCACACCCCCTAATGTGGGGGGCTGTGCCCCTACACCCCCCAATAATATATACTAACTCCAAGATCACATTACAGTGGGGAAAAGGGCATAAACCTTTAATTTGCCTTACAGTACTCTACACACTGCCATTACTGCTGGGAACGCACAAAACATTTGCCAAATTACTTTAGATACTTCCCATAAAAATGTAAATAGAAAAAACAGCATTTAGAAACACTGCAACACTACTTTCTACATAACTGTTGGAATTCAAACAGTCAGCACTATAAGTTACACTAATTCTTTTTATCACAAGCTAGTCACAGGTTAAGGAAAACCCACAACAAGTCTGTCTTAAATGTCAGAGAAATGGGAGTCAGTCAAATGTGTTTTAGGTCAAATGAACTTTAGGTCAATTGGGTGTCGGTCAAATGGGTGTTAATCAAATTAAATTTAGGTCAACTGAAGTAGACCCATATATATATATATATGTATATATATATATATATATATATATATATATATATATATATATATATATACATACATATACACACACACACACACACACACACACACACACACATATATATATATATATATACATACACACACACACACACACACACACACACACACACACACACACACACACAAACACACACACACACAAACACACACACACACACACACACACACACACACACACACACACACACACACACACACACATATAGATAGATATAGATATGTACTAAAATATGTACTTTGGTAGAACACATTATTTTTTTAAAAATAACAAGGACTCTTCAGAAAACTAATCTAAATCCTAACACTGAGAAGGTAAAATGAAAGTTAGACTGTTGAAAGGAATTTGTGCACACATCAACTAGGATTCCTAGAAAAAATAGTGTTTAGTGACATGCTAAATATTGGGCATGTTAAAGACACAAGGATTCAAAAACATTGCATTATCTGCATAGTTGTGAATGCCATAAAGCAAACTTCAAAATATTACTGCTGCTTATAAATACAAGTCATCATTGTATAGTACTTTTAGAAAAAAAAAGTTGCTCATTAATTATGCATGCATTGTAGGAACGGTTTACTACAATTCCACCATCGGTACTCTGGGTGAGAAAATTTAAGTAAAATGTAATGCTTTGTGGACAGATTGCACTTATGAGTATTATCAAAAAGCCCAAGTGCAGAAAAAGAACACTTGTCTGAGTAGAAGCACTTGAGCTATACATAACACTCATACATTAGACTTTGCATGTGTCAGGATTTCTGCCTGTGTTACAGAATGTAGATGGCAATTTTTCTTCTTTTAAATTCTAATGAGAGACTTTCAAAAGGAGCTGTCAAGATGTTTTGCAAAATGTGTATTCATCAGAATTATTAGTCTGTTACTAAGAAGCCTAACAGTGTCAACAATTCACATCTAAAATTGAGGCTTTGCAACCCAAATTATACATTTCTTCATTTTATGCTAACATAGCCATCATTTTGAGAAAAAGGCAAGGCACTAAAGATGCATAATTTTATTTAAAAAACACAAAAGCAGACATATTTATTTATGATATAACCCTGGCTTTCAGAAAGTTATCTATTGCTTCACTGCTATTAGAATGGTATGCAACCACAAACAGCACATATTTAAATTGTATATATTCATATTTGGTGAAGGTGGGGGGGGGGTAATATGATTCAGAGTCATGTTTCTTTCATTGCATACTCTTTTATTCCACAACATTTCATCTACATATTGTATAGAGTCATTATGGAACTTGTTACTCTTTGTCATAAATGTGCAATGCCTGCAGTAATTATCCTGGAAGAATATTAACAATGGTCCACAGTTACAGATCTTTAAATAATAAGTGCCTCTGTAACTAATCCAAATGTTGCACTTGGCAGTATATAATTTGAAAAAGTTTTGACCATTTGCCGTTGTGCTTTCATTCCTCATCTGATTATCTATATAGTTTTAAATCATATACAAAAAGAAGACGAGAAGTCTTTACACTTTGTTGCTTTCTGGAAGCCAAATTGTAGCCATGGCCTAATCTGTTAAGTAGACAGCTTAATGGGTGAAGGACAAGACAAAATAGCAGCAGTGACATATCTCTCTTTGAATTTTTACCCCTGGAATAATGACTTAACAACAAAGTGGTTTGCCACTATTTCACGGTCGCTGTAATGTAGTCAATCAGTGTAGGGTGTATCTTACACATTTTCTTTTATCCATGAATGTGGAATGCTGTCAAATGCTTTTTTTTGTGTGTGTGTGTGTATTGTATCCATGCCATACTTAGAATATTACCCTTTTTACAGTTCTCCATTATGACTTTATTTAGCAACAAATGATCTTTTGTTTCATTTATACATCGTTGGAAGGCAAGCTACTGGTCTATTTTTTTTTAGGATAGCTTGCAGGTTCGTTCTTATGTTGGAGTATTATTTTTCCTATTGTTAACCAGGCTTGTGTATGTTCGGGGTATGCATATAAATAGTTCATACTCATAGTTAAATCTTCATGTAAAGATGTTAATTAGCTAGAGGTTAGGTACTGTATCTGGGCCTGGGGTTTTCCATTTAGGAGCTTTTCTTAACTTTGTTTCAATATCTCTGGCCATTACTTCAAACCTATTTTATATCCTCCACATTTGAACTTCTTATTGTTTCTTTTACTTCTATCCATTCAGAATGTTTGTTATGTTCTACAGGATCATCATAGACATTTCTCCAAAATGTATCTATTTCTTCTTTTTTGGTGCTGTTTCTATTCCTTTTCCCTTGCTTCTCAATTCTCTATAAAAGTTTTTTGGGTCATCAATAAATTGCTTATTTTGTACTTTTCCTTTATATTTATTTGCATATCTTCTATGTGTTTCTGCCTGTGCTGATAATTTTAGTTTACTATTTGGGATACTGCTCGACAGATCCTGATCTGTTCTGATACTGCACATTGCTTTTATCACATCTATCTTTCTGAATATTTTTTGTTGCTCTGTTCACTCTTCTATACTCTTCTAACAGTGATACTTCTTGTCTTAATTGCTTTATAATTTATTGAATACTTCCATGATGGCATTCAATTTCTCCTCTTCATTTCCCTTACTACCCTGTGTTTTTGTGGTAAGACTTTATTTGTTATTAATTTAGCTGCACAGTAAAATATCTTATTTACTTCTGTTATATCACATGAATCTCTATGAACAGTCCTAATTACTTTGTTAATTTGTTTTATCAAACTTCTAACTTTTAGGGTTGACTTTCTGTAGTCTATTTCTTTCATTGATCTTAATATGTCTGCCCACTTCTATTAAATCAAGCAACTCTTCTCTTAGATCATTTTCTTCTAAACTGAGGGCACATTCTTTGTTCTACATTTCCTGTGGGTATTCTATAGAAAGTTCCAGAGCATCTCCTTGTGCCATATTCTCTTCAGTTTCATCCTGTGTCATCAGTTGCTCTTTTATATCAGAACTCACTGGCCTATCACCCCACGACATTGATTGTGTCAGAGTTGCTACAGTTTCCTGTTCCTTCCCTTGCTGTGCAACTCCAACTGAACATTTGTACTGGTTTCCTATGAAAGGCTCCAAAGTATCTTCATATGGCAACTGATCAGATGTTTTCCACTCCAAGGGTTTCTCCTTAATTTGGGGATCCATTGCTCTAGCCTGATGTGATGTTATCTGAGTTAGAGTTTCCTACAATAAACCCTTGACTTCACAGGCAATCTATAACCTCAGTTTCTATTTCTCTAAATTCTCCATTATTAATCCTGTTTTCTACTTTTCCTCTTTGTTTTCTTATTTTTTGTATTGCAAAATTGTACATGTTCAGATTCCTTTGCCTGCATTTCTCTTCAAATATCTTTGGTGCTGCTATTTTTGTATTGATTAGTTTGTTTTCTTGTATAAATATTGCACTATATTGAGTCTCTTTTTCTTTCCCACGTCCATATTTCTCCATCAGATGTCTCCTACTCCTCCTGTTTTTACTTACTTTGGGGACTCATTGTTCAATCATGCTGTGATGTAACCTGTGTTAAACTTTCTGCACTAAATCCTTCACTTTGCAAGTATTCCATAACTTTGTCTTCAATTTTTTTTTACTTCTGCTTTACTAGTCTTTTGTTCTACATTCCCTCTTTGTCATCATATTTTTTTTATTATGAAATTTTCCATATCTGGATGCCTTTGCCTGTATTTCTCTTTGAATATCTTTGAGGCTCCCTTTTTGTCTCGATTAATTTAGCTTTCTCCTTTGCATAAATATTGCACCATATCAGATCTCTCTTTCTCTCCCATGTCCATATTTATTTTTTATACCTTTCAAAAGTCATTAGTTTGTTCTTCATATTTTTGCACGTCCTCAGTTGCTTCTTTTTCCAAATAGCCCAAGGTTTCTTGGTCTATATAATGTTTTTTATAAATCTGTTGTATTAATGAACACAAATTTTTATTTGAAGCTTTTGACAGTTTTTATTGTGGAAGTATTTTTCTTTCCTCTAATTTCTCTCGTCATCATTTTGTATATCTCCTGTCTGGAAATTCTGGGCTTCTTGAGTAATCACAACAATACATAATTTCTTTCTTATCCTCAGTAGTGTATTCTATCATCTTTATGGCTCTTTTTTGACCTATCAGTTTTTGTGACTTTTGCGAACTAATAATTCCGTCTACAACAGGGGGTCCATCCTTCCCCCGAGGTTTGGCCTAGCCCCATTGTAAGAATGTTTCCATGTCTTGTGAAGTCTACACTGTCATTTTTTTCCAGTCCTGGCAGCAGTGCGCCTACTAGGATTAGACACTTTTTTATCCTGAGTCTTGCGCAACCAGCGCTATCTTGTTTATTTTTAACCTACGTCTGTCCATGATACATGCTATATAAAATATAGTCTATATATCAATGTTGTCTTGGTCAGATTTTGTGAAAAACAGGGTCCACCTCCTGAAGATACTCACCAAGACTTGAGGATGAATTCAGTTCCAGCAATACTACTCTCCTTTGCTTGTTAACTTATCATCTCTCCATTCAGACCTATCTCTACAGATAGACTGATGTATAGATAGACTGATAGATAAATAGACAGAGAGAGAAAGATAGATAGATAGATAGATAGATAGATAGATAGATAGATAGATAGATAGATAGATAGATAGATAGATAGATAGATAGATAGATAGATAGATAGATAGATAGACAGATAGATAGGTAGATAGATAGATAGATAGATAGATAGATAGATAGATAGATAGATAGATAGATAGATAGATAGATAGATAGACAGACAGATAGATAGATAGATAGATAGATAGATAGATAGATAGATAGATAGATAGATAGATAGATAGGTAGACAGCCATGTATGACAGCCATGAGCTTTGTCAAGCAGGGTTTGAGTGAAGCTCGGATCTAGGATCATTGAGTGGGAGGCATTAAAACAAAGCTTGCAAGCACTAAAGGTGGGAAGGGCAAGACTTTTGCCTCCTTTCTAACTCATTCTGTAGCCTGTTCATGAGGAGTGCTAAGTCGGATCTCACTAAAGTGATCTTGATGGTTCAGGTACTCATATACACATGCGCACACAGTCATACTCACACACACATACACACACACACACACACACACACACACACACACACACACACACACACACACACACACACACACATGCACACAAGCATACTCGCACGCATATAGATTTATATAGTATAGCTGCAGACAGCACAACTGGCTTGTCCTTCAAGGAGTTTAACCTCTGCATATGTAGGGGTGTTAAATGTAATGAGAAACATATTTAAAGTGTGGTATCTAAAGCACAGTGCAATATCAGCTCCGTTCAACTTTATTAAAATGTGGGCTTGAAGCTTTCACACAAAATGTGCTTCTCATACAATAAAACAGAAACAAAAGCAGTGCATGTGTAGAAAATTAAAATAAACAATCCCATTATAAAATAGACCAATAAAATGCTGTCTAACCCTCCTACATATTAAAATGGGTTTAACTGAAACAGTCTTATTAAGATTAGGGTACATACCCAACTTAAAGTTGCCGATCCATTTATATTCCTTTTTTGCCCCACCACTTAAATTACATCTAATATTTTGGAAAACTGCAAATTTAAACCACCGATCCATTTATATTCCTTTTTCACCCCATCACTTAAACTACATCTAATATTTTGGAAAACTGCAAATTTAAACCACCGATCCATTTATATTCCTTTTTCGCCCCATCACTTAAATTACATCTAATATTTTGGAAAACTGCAAATTTAAACCTATGTAAATCGCCCTCCCTTCTTATATGTTTGTATAAAACATTTGTTTCATTGCAATTTTTAATATCAGACATATTTTGGGATATCTTTCCCATAAGCTTCCTATTTGTTTTCACAACATAGAAATAGCAGATTGTACATAAGGCAATATATGTAACATATTAACTTTCATAATCAGCATAGTTAGATAAAATAAAATATCTCCCTGTTATAGGATGTGCAAATCTATCAGACTGATATATTTACATTCATTCCATTTATAGCAGGGCCATGTGCCTTCTTTTGACCCCCACCTGACATTCTTTAATCTATAGTGTTCCTTATAACACAAGATTTGTTTTAAGTTCTTACTTTTATAACAAAATGAATGGTTAGGGAAAACGATATTCAAAAATTTGGGTATACCATTCAACATATACCAATGTTCTTAATCAAATCTTGTATCCGATACATCATAGTATTATATGTGACAGTATATCTCACAAGATTATTTGCATATTGGCCTAGTAGCTCTTTATTGGAAAATATGGGATCATCGCCATCTTTTCTTTTGGATATTATGGCTCCCTTTACTTCCTGTATTTCATCCTTAAAAAACTTTCGCTCTATGAGATCATGTAACTTCTCTTCCAGTTGTTTTAGACACATCCTATCACCGTACTAAACTTATTTACCCTCACCATTTGTCTCTTCACTATATCTTAAATATAAATGTTGGATGCATAGTTTGTGTAAATAAGCATTTCTTTTAACATTTATCTTAAGCATATATGGATCTTACTTCTCATTTTCACTTCATTTCTCTCATTTTCATGTTTTTTTTTTATTTCTATAGGTGCAAGGAACTCATTCAAAAGGCACATACAATCCTATTCCAATTTTACATTTGCATTTTGACATTTACTTAATAGGGTAGGATATTTCATTCTGCATGTGGGCATGTTTAGGCTACATAATCCTCTAGGTACAATTCTTAACTTAATATAGAATTGGAAATCCATCATTTCCTATTGCAGTTTTTTATCAATTTAAGTTATAACTCACATATAATATTTTGCAGGTCATTTACAGCATCAGTATGATTCACATTGTTCATATTCACAATATCTTCTAAATTACTACATAAAAGCAGATTATTTTTAGCCTTTAATAGATTCTACAAATGGTTGTCTTGCAGAGAATCACACTGAGGGATGAGCGATTATGAGTATATTGTATCCATAGCAGGCAGAGCCCTGTGATCACACTAGAAAGCAAGACAGCCCACAAAAAAGAAGTACCTCAAGTAGAATGCAAGATAGCACCACCAACAGTAAAAACAAAGCAAAGTGCCAAGACTAGCAGCTTCACTCGACTTTATTATAACACAGGCTTCAAGCTTTCACATAAAATGTGCTTCTCAGCCATTAAAAATAGAATGAAAAGCAGTGCATTTATAGAAAATTAAAGCAAAATAATCACATTATAAAATAGACCAATAAAACAATCTCTAACACTCCTACATTTTCATATGGATTTAATTGAAACACTCTTATAAAGACAAGATACATGTTCACGTTAAAGTTGTATATCCATTTATATTTCTCTTTCTCTGTGATGCTTGCAATGTCTCCACCATGTAGATTATGTTTAATATTTTGCAAAACTGCAAATCTAATAAAATGTATATGTTTGTACAAAGCATTTGTTTCATTGCACCTTTTAATATTGCGCATATGTTAGGGTATCCTTTCCTTAAGCTTCCTATAAGTTTACACAACATAGAAATAAGAGTAGATTCTACAGCATAACACTGAACAGCATAACATTTTGACTATCATAATCAGCATAGTTAAAGAAAATACATTTTTTCCCTGTTAAAGGGTATGTAAATCTGTCAGACCGATAAATATATTTGCAACCAGTGCATTTATAACAGGGCCAGGTGTCCTTGTTTTTTTCTTTTCCTTACATTCTTTAATCTATATAGTTTATAACACATGTTTAAATGGGTCCCCTTTTGTAGATCGAACATAGTTCAAACCTTATATGGCCGAGACCATATGTTCGAACTTGTAAATGTTCGATCAGACTGAATGGAAATCTCCGTACAGTGTGGAATGGGAAGATTTACCTTTTCTGCAATGTAGTGCGATCTCAGAGTTGGAATATTTAAGTAAGGG
This sequence comes from Protopterus annectens, assembly GCF_019279795.1. Lineage (NCBI taxonomy): Eukaryota > Metazoa > Chordata > Ceratodontiformes > Protopteridae > Protopterus > Protopterus annectens. Next base: position 261,184,735 of record NC_056732.1, on the reverse strand, counting down.
GGTTGTGGGGGGTGCAGGGGTGTAGCCCTCCTGCTACACATGTTTAATTTAGTTTTTTGTTGTTTTTTAATTTTTTTACTTCAGTGTTCGAACTATTACAAGTTTGAACATATGGTCTTGGCTATATGTGGTTCGAACTTGTAATATGTTCGATCTACAGAAGTAGATCCTTTTAAACACATGATTTAAGGTGTTACTTCTTTTATAACCAAATGATGGGCTAGTTCTAACAATCTTCAAAAATGTGGGTATACTATTCAACATATACTGATGTTTTTTAATCAAATCTTGTGTCTGATATGCCACAGTATTAAAGGTAAGGGTATATCTCACAACATCATCCTTAGTTACATACTGATCTATTAGCACTTTACTGGAAAATATGGGACCATCAAAATCTTTTCCTTTGGATGTTATGGGTGCTTTTACTTCCTGTATTTCATTCTTAAAATATTGTCTCTCTATAAAATCATGTTCCATCTCTTCCAGTTGTTTTATAAACATCCCGTCATGTGTATTAAGTCTTTTTACCCTCACCATTTGTCCCATTACTATAATCTTAAACATAAATGGTAGATGCATACTTCGTTGGTACAAAAAAAAAAAGCATTTCTTTTAACATTTTTCTTAAATATAGATGTAGCCAACTTCCCATTTTCAGTTTTTTATATGGCAATATCTGGAAACTCAATATTGGTATTAAAGGCTGCCATTTTAAATTCCAGACAATGAACAGTATTGGTCATATAGTCAATAAAAGTATCTAACTTACCCATAGCACCATTCTGTAACATAAGCACATCATCACCAAATCTTTTATATAACAAGACAATATGTATTTATCAGTTAGGACTCATAATAATTTCATCCCCCCACCTATACATAACCAAATTTGCTTAAATTTAGTAAACTTAAGGAAGGGGTATCCAAATATATGTCTGATATTAAAAGTTGAAATGAAACAAACATTATACAAACATACAAGAAAGGAAGGCAAGTTACATTGTTTTAAATTTGAGGTTATGCAAAATATTAGATGTAATTTGCATGGTAAGGACATTGTAACTTTCATAGAGAAAGAGGAATACAAATGGATCTGCAACTTTCAGATGGAAATTTGTCCTGGTTTTAAAATGTAGGCATGTTAGATAGCATTTTAATGGTGTATTTTATCATGTGATTATTTATCTGAATTTTCTATAAATGCACTTATTTTTGATTCTGTTTCTATTCCCTGAAGATGTACATTTTATCTGAAAGCTTGGAGCTTGCATTTTAATAGACTGAGTGGCGCTGCTAGTCTTAGCACTTCATTTTGTTTTTACTCTTGAAATCCTACTTGATCTGCTTCTTTGTTGTGGACTGCAACAGTGCATAGCAAATTCATGCCTTTTAGGTCTGAGAAGCTTCTAATTAGAATACTTATTGGAGTTATACTGAACAGAACAAAGGCAATCTGGAGGGTAATGCTGTGATGGAAGGCAACTGGCTGTTGAGAGAAGTCTGCAGGGGTTATTGGTGCCTATGAAGAAGGCAAAACTATTTTGCTTTTCTCTTTGCTGGAATTTAAGTTCTGTTTAGTTTTGCTGACTATGTCTGCAGAATCCTGTTTTAAAAAGGAGCATTGCACCCAAGTGCAAATGTTTGCTGCAGTATGACATTTTGGCTAAATGATGAACTTCCTTATGTTAGAAATGCAGACTGATTTGTTTAAAACAAACTGCAATTCTTTTCTGAATTCCATTAATTTTTGAATAAATATTATGTTTAACTTATAAAGCTGTTGTCATGGACTACTGGATGCATCACCAGCAGTCCTACGTACAGCATTAGTATGTCCAGCTGGTTAACTCTGCAGTTTTCATTTTTCACCTTCTGTGGGCTTTCCCAAAAGCTGCGTACTTCTTTGAGTTATGTTCCCCCAAACAGAAACTGTCCATAAGGTGTGAAGTTACAGAAGTATCCTGTGCTCTGTTAAGGAGTATATCTATTACTCCAAGATGTCTCTCATTGTGAAAGATACATTTTTGTGCTGGCATACTATAGTTTCCGTAAACTGGTGGAATAATGTAGAAAACGCTTATGGTATTAAGAAACTCTGCTACTGTCACTGAGTCGACAAGTGGCACAGCTGAATAATGAGCAATGACTTGACTAACTAATGACCAGTTTTCAGGACCACAATGTTGCTACTGAATTACTCTTGATTAGTGCACTGGTGAGATGATCTCCCAAAGATCAATTCCTGCTAAACACCCATCAGTAGATTTCCTCTCTATTTAACCAGCAGTCTACCTCCAGAACAGCCCTTATGAAGCTTAAACCTAAAGATGCTATGCAAGTTGACCTAGTAGTTTATGAAAGGAATACAACTAGGTAAACTGACCCTGCACAAAATAGCATAATTCTTCCATCCTACCTAACTGGCACAATGACAGTGTCTTTGGGAGACTCTGATGCACAAGATTGCCAGAAATTAAGAAAGAGATTTTTGTAAGGACTGAGATTCATACAAAACACGGTCAGATAAAGTTAATTTGTGGACATTTTTGCATGAAAAAACAGTAAGATCTCAACTTAGAGATTTGCTAGGCATTTTGAAACTGCAGGATTAAGGTATTAGCCAGTGAAGACATTTGATTGGATTCTGTTCTCTGATCCTTGCAACTACACTGCATCAGGAACCTTCCCTGAGTCCTTGGTCTTATTTCTTTTATTTTCGGTCTTGATTTTACTCATTATTTCTTCTCCCTCCCATATCTACCCCACTTATAACCTCTAAGAAATATTTTTTTTTCTCACTCTCCCCTCTCTTCCTGTCCTCTACCTTCTTATCCAGTGTTTTAATTTTTCAACTCTGATATCTACCTTATGAGCGAGTCATAAACTTTTGCATTTAAAACTTTCATGTTTCATTGTTACATGATATTGTATTTATTTTGTTTTAATGATGGTATAGATCTGTTATTATATCTGATATCTGAGTATTGATATCCATATGAATCTATGTATTTACAGTGCATTGTACTATGTCACTTTTTACCTATGTATATTTTCTGTTCTTTTATTTGCAGAGCTTTTCTCTCCAGGCCTCCACTGAAAATGGATAAATAATCCAGTCAGAATTTCCCAGTAAGCAAGGGTCAATAAATAAATTAAATAAATACATGTTTTTTTTTTAGTTATAGGAACGGAAGCATACTTCGGGGAAAGACTTGTTACTCCCTTTATGCACTCAAGTTTGACTTAGAATCTAAAATTCACTTTATCAAATGCCGTACTTTGACAAATAACTATTCATAAGGCCGAAGATCATGTCTGGCCACCTATTGTTTTTTGTTATTAGGAAGTTCTCTTTTAAACATATCTACAACTAAAATTTTCAAACTTTTTTTCTTACCTTTTTTTATGTGAGATTCTAGCCACATCCAAACCAAAGGGTAAAAAGGTTACACAGACAAACCACGTAGTACACACTACAAGAATGACTCAGCAAACTAAAGGGTGAGATGCAGTAAAGGCTGTCTTCAAGGGTGGATGTATTGTTTCCAGTGGGGATATACAGAACAATTATACAAAGGAACTGGTGGTCATTTAACTTTATGTAGGAGATAAATAGCTGTGCAATATTGAATTTGGGCAGATTTTTTGTAAGAGGAGAAACTTCAGCCATGTTAGGGTGGAAAATTGCTACCCATCCATCTTTTTTCTTAAGCATGTCAGCTCTGATCATACTGTATACTGGGAGAAGAATCTGAGTCTTTTATATGAGATTTTAGCCATGTCTCAGTAAGAGCAACAGTATCTGGTACATAATGATAATTTCAGGTATGCAGTTCAGTGATTCTATTACAGATGCAACAAGTACTTCTTCATGTAAAGTATAGTTGTTTGCAGCTATTAGAGGTGATACAGAGGTAGAAATGGACTGAGGGTCTGGGTTAGGGTGCATGTCACCACATATTGTAATTCTTAACGAATGTTGGAGGGAATGAAGTGGTTGTATAACAGTAATTTTTATTTTTATCTTTTGCTTTGTTCTGAGGTGGGAGTGAGGAGAGGTAAAAAATTATATTTAAAGTAAAGGGTAGCTGAGCTATTAAATAGACATGGAACAATTTCTGGTGAAGAATTTTAGACAGAATGGTTTAAAAGGAAGCTTATGTTAAGTTTTGCATGTAGGAATAATTTAATTGTCAGTGAGGAGAGCAAGTAATAGAAGAAGTAAAATAGTTAAGGTAGTGATAAGCATATATACTTGTGATGAGATGGGGAGGCAATGAAGTTATACAATTTTGACACAAGGATCTCTAAGAGCTATAGTGATGTTAGAAAAGTTCAGAGTGATAATAGAAGTAGTGAGTTTGTTCTATAAGAAGTGAGACAGACACAGAAGAGTGTGTGAGTTGGTTAACAGTGATATAGACAGAACTGAGAATCAAAAACAATGACTGTGCAGTACTGAGAATGAATAAGAATAAGGTGGTAAGGTAGAAAAAAAAGGTGGAGTGGTATAAAGTCAAGAGTAAAAAATTATTAAGATGAATAAGGTTGTTTAAATGACCTGATAGGTGGGTTGGCAAAGGAAGAGATGAGTTTTTAGACTGGAAAGAAAGAGAGTGCAGTAGAGCAATAGGCAGAAATGGTGGATATTTACTGGGCAGTTACAGAGTGACTTAGTGGGAAAGAATGCCAGAAGTACTGTGGTGCATGTTGTATGAACAGAGCAGACACTGATTGAGAGAATGGTTGACTAGGAAAGACAACAGCAATACTATTGTGATGGATGGTATAATGTGGGATAATGTGTGGAAATTGTCCTGATATGCAGCTGTCTCTTTAAGCAGGTGTGTAATGTCATTAAAAAGTGAGAGGAGAGCAGTGGGATTAAATGTGTGGCTAAGGGTGGTGGCTGGGGAATTGGGAGTGGGAGTGGAGTGAAGCAGGTCACATCTTCCACTTTAGTGGGAGACAGTCTGTCTGGGTCATTTTAAACCTAGTGATTCTGCACGCCCAGACCAATAAAGGCAACACAAATGGCCTGAGGCAGAATTTTGCTGTGGCTGTTAAAAGATCAAAACTAAATGTAAAGATACACTACTGTAAACTAGTATCAGACAAACTCTGTAGAGTGGAATCAGGACAACTGCCCTGATGTATCACTGGGTGTTCAAGGATGTTTAAACATGAAGGCAGCCCTCACTGGTGGAGATTACATCAGTAAAAACACAGGTAAGCAATGTATGCCCTCTTACCTCTGGCAATATTCTCAATACTCCAGCTCTGTGAAATAAGATACTAAAATAACAGCTACTACAATTACCTAATGTATTTAGAGCAGTAAAGAGGCAGATGGGGTAAATTGCAGATGCCTTTGAGTGCTGTTGTGTGACTTTTCCCTTCACTTCCCTTCACACTATAAAGTAGCTTCTCCCCTGTACTTGAATTCTTCCTATGTTGTAGTTTTATCGATGACACCATTTTATTTTTATTGTACTGCCTTAACTACGAATCCATGCTTAAACCATTATTTAAAACATCTAAAGCTGTTTGTTTTAAATGCTCTTGAAAATTAGTTAACCTGGTATTGTACTATTTATGACAATAATAGTATGCCCATAAAACTGTTAGTACAAGTCTGTTACACAAAGTGTGCCTGAGAGTACAATACAGTATGACAACTTTACTAGTACCAAACTTATGAGATGCACAAGTACAGCAGAAAGGGAAGGATCATTATATTCAAGAAACATGGTTACACTAGTGTGAGCACAATATTTATGTAAACATAAAACACTAAGCAAACAGGAAGATGAAGTGACATGTTTTCACAGAGACAAGAGGAAGCCCGGTGTAACATAAGTGGGAATGCATGTTCTTTTAGATAAAGTTCTACATCATGTAGTCCTGGTGTCCAGTTTGTATCATGATGAAGTAAGTGACAAGAAATGTTACTGCTTTAGAGAAGTATTGAAGCTATGGGGGGATGAGACAACCAAACATATTAACAGAAGTACTCAGCCCAGAAAGAAAAAAAAATGCAGAACTAAAAGACACAAAACAAGTCAAGATTCAACACTGGATGAAAGGTTTAAATAAATCCACTATTGAGTCAAGGACTCCCGTAAAAATACTGAATGACCTTAGTTTAGGAATTGACAGAGTGTGAATGTTACCAAAAGAATCAGTTGTCGGCATAAAGAGTGACAGAGAAAAGCCACTAGTTAAGAATACACTAACAGAAATAGGAAAATTAAACAAGGAAGAGACAGATGGGTCTCATACTGAACAAACAGCAAAAGGACATTGTCACTAGAGTCCCAAGATTCTCTCTGCTCTACCAATGCAGATAGACAGACAGAATCAGAAGCAAGATATTAGGGGGTAAGCAAGAAAAAAAAAACAGTCATGGTGAAGAAAAAAGGAAACTGACAATATTTCTGAGAGACCAAAATTATTTTTAGAAAATTCTCTTCATGGGCAGGAACAAGATATTTGCAAGCCCATGCTGCATGTTCTGCAGTCAAAATTAGAGGGATATTGTCAGTGTCCAAATAACAGGAAGTAGAAAATGTTGTACTCAAAAATAGATATATGCTCAGATGTGCCTGCTAGAACCAGTTTAATTTACCACACCCAGAAATTGTACCTGGAGAAAAAGTGCACTTACAACCCTACTGAAAAACAAAGTCCTGAGGTATAGAATTTGTAGTGATGTATAAAAGATGCTTAAACTTGGGGTTATAGAGGAATACCAGAGTAAGTATAATAGTCTCGTTATATATAATAAACCTGATGGATCTATAAGATACTGTAATGACTTTCGGTAGCTAAACAGCATACTGAAGTTTGATTCATATTCTATGTCATGTTTGGATGAACTGATTCAGAAACTAAGCAAGGATAGGTTTCTGTATACTTTGGATCTAACCAAACATACTGGCAAATCCCAGTAGCTACAGGTACTAAAAATGTCTGTTTCCATACCTAATAGGCTCACAATTATAACACATTTCCTTTTGGTCTCTAAGAAACACCTACAATATAATGGATACAATTCTTAGACTTCCAGAACAAATATAGTTTAGCCTAACTGGATGATATTGTACTTTTATTTGAAAACTAGGAGAGCCAGTTGACCAAAGTCCAATAATTTTTAAACTGTCTGTATTGGACTAGATTGATGGTGAGTTCAGCTAAATGCAAGTTGAGGATATTGAAGTCTGCTGTTTGAGCTATGTGATAGAGTAGGTGCATGTAAAGTTGCAGGCTAAAAAATATGAAAACAGAGCAAAATCTGGATAATAGCAAACAAGAAATGAAAGTTATAGCTTACAGAAGGCTGGATGGCTATTATCAGAAATTTGTTCTTAAGTTTGCCAGTATTGCTTGCACCTTGACTGACCTGACTAAAGGTAAGACTCCCCTTCATTTGAAGTGAACACAGGCAATGGAACAAGCCTTTTGAAAACTGAAGAATATCTTACAATTGGAGCCCATTCTCATACCTTCTGATTTTTTAAACAATTTCTAGTGCATGTGGATGCTTCAGAGAAAGACATAGGTGCAGTTTTCTCTCAGTCTCTACAGAAGAAAAATACCCCATTCACTATATTAATAAGAAACATAGTGAAACTGAGAAAGAATATTTGGCTATCGAAAGAGATTGTTTCCCCATTAAGTGGGCAGTCGCCTTACTGAAATATTACCTCTTGGGGAAAGAATTTATCCTGTTCTCTTCTTCTGCGCCCCCTGAACAGTTATTCTGAGACAAGGGTATCAAAGCAAAGCTACATCAGCGGGCAATAACCCTTCAGAATATAAGTTTTGGAATATCATGTCACTGTCTCCTTTTTTACATTTTGCTGCTGCTGCCAGCCATTTATCAGCCCATTTCTAGCCAGTCAGCCCATTTGTTCCTCAGCAGTGGGTAATTTCAACCTGGAGGGACCATCATTAAAGTACATATCAGGTATGGTTCATGTATTTTTCCTTTATGCCCTATCACCAGTACATACTCAGGCGTGCTGAGGTAGGTGGGGAGAGCAATGCGTCATAGTACTGGGTGGTCAATCATTACCACAAAGGACATATCCCAACAAGCAACCTCACTAAAAACCTTAAACAAGAAAGCTAGTCTCTCTAGTCTCCTTAAGTAAAATCTGACCTCATCATGTGCTCCCCAAGGATGGCTTCATCCCCCTCCACCCACCCAGAGAGAGATGAGCAGTCATTGCACCTTTACTAGTTTCCCTCAAACATGTTTTTTACAGAACCTGGAACACGAATTGAACACTGGCCACCTGAGTTGCAATCAATACTCCTTCCAGCTGTGAGACAGGGCCAGTTACTGTGTCTGTCTTAAGATGAATACCATTTATGTGATAGTTTGGAACAGAACTAGTTTGACCAAAGATAATTATACAACATTTCTTTGCATTTTAGGGTCCTACTGTGGTTATATGTTAATGTGATCAATGCCTTGTTGGAATATTGGTGAATCTGAGGAGGAGTTTAGGATGATTGTTAGCTTGCAGTCATCAGCAAGTTTAGTTAGCCAAAAGTTATTAACTGTTCCTTGCACTTCAGAGAAATAGAATTCAAGAGGAAGGGGAGGATTAGGACAGAACTTTGAGGGATGCAATTAGTTACATTTAGCTTTATGAAGAGAGGAAGCATTTATGCTTATCAAGTGTATTCTGTTTGGCAGCCAGCTAGCAATCCAGCAAACTGCAAAGGGTGAATGCTTAGTTGGGTTACCTTAATTATGATGCCACAGTAGAGAATGGCATCCAATATTTTTGGCTGCGTGGATGAATTTGTGACGTGTTCAGATCATGACAGGGTATTACTGCATATTTTACTACCATAGATTAAAAAAAAGTTATCATGGCTGTGTGAAGTGTGTAAATTATCTTTTTTGTTGTGTGCAGCCTTGTGCTTCTTATACTATTCTTTTGTTTCTTACTAATTTGAGCTAGGAGTGGACATTTATATAAGGTTAGAAGCTTATGTTTCTTGTATTATGATTTTTGGATTCTGTTATCTTATCAGATTGGACATTTGAAGCACTTACTGTTTTGCTAATATCAAAAGGTGACAGTTGTATCTATACAGTGATATAATATGGCTTAAAAGTCTTTGGCCATGGCTGAAGTATCAATATTTAGGGATTTGGAAAGATGGGACCATTTATGTTTGTTAAACTCTTGTCAGTAGGTTTTGCTGATGTTGCTGAATATACGTGGATTAAGGTGGATGATGGTTCTGAGGCAGAAGGTGATTAAATGGCCTTATTTAACTAAGGAAGGGGAATACTTGTGGAGCAGAGGAGAAATCATAGCAGTTTGTTACTTAAGGTTTAGGTAGGTTTGGCTTCTAGTAGGAAGAGTAACTATTTTGTCAAAACATCTGGAGCAGACTGTGCTGGAAAAAGCCTAGGTGGAACAACTGCTAGATGGGTATGTGGATTTACTGATATTTGGGCAATTAAATTATCCTAATAAAATAGGTGCTTGGTCTGCCTTCCAACTGCAGGAGCAGGTTTAGGTACTGAATATATATTCCTCTGGAGAAATTGATGGGGACCTGTAATTGCTGACAAATTAAAAATTGTGTCACTCTGTAAGGCAGTTTCACAAGCAGGATATACAAGTCCAAACATGTATATTAGGGCAATAGTAGTACAGTATTTTTGATTACACCCATGTAACAAATTATTGCTTTCTTGCTTTCCATCTCATTTATCAATAGTTTAAGCAACAATTTATTTTTCAACAATTTTAAAAGTTAAACCTAGAGATGTTTCACAGGGAACAGATTCCCAACTGTGACCCAGGTGATTATGGTTCAGCTTGCAGCCCCAGCACTGGAAGAGCCAGACATGGAGGAGCAGTAGGAATGAAGAGGCGTGGTCTGATCATCCTGCAAAGGGGGGAATTGTTGTTCATCTGGCTAGGATAAAACAGACAAACATCCGTGGGTTTTCTTCAAGCAACTTTACTGGGTACAGACACATCAGGGTTCAGCTCAATAACTTTAACTTAGATAAACTTATAAACAAACTAGCTATCACACTCATACATGCTCACTGTCTGGCTGCACTCTCAAAATGGCAATGAAGCTAGCATGTGCTTGCTGTTTATATGCACATGCTGTCCTTTAAACACTTCTTAAAGGTACAACATGCACTATTCTACATCCTCCCTCTTTGAGAAATACGACATTAATTGACATGCAATTGATACAAAATAATTCTTTGCCATGCAATTATACAGAACTAAATCCATATACACAATTATGTCCAGGTTGCTATGTATTTGGGTCTATATTAGATAATCGAACTTTCAAAAGTTCGACTGTCATATGGTAGACACCATATGATCGAACTTTTAAAAGTTCAAAAATCTAATAAAAAAAATAAACTACACAACTAACCTACCTGAGCATTTTAAACAGGGGGGAACCCCCCCTGCACCCCCGTTCTTTATATATACCAACACTGAGATCGCACTACAATGCAGAAAAGGGAAATCTTCCCATTCCGTGCTGTATGGAGATCTCCATTAAAACATTCAAACTTTCAAAAATTCGATCATATGGTATCCACCATATGACATTCAAACTTTTGAAAGTTAGATCATCTAATATAGACCCGTGTATTTCACACTAGGTCTGGAAATATGACCAAATCCTGTGACATAGAAATTAGAACTAGGTCTAGCAACTGGGACTGTCTCTGCTGAATGTTGTACTTTGGGGGCATCAGGAAAATTATCAGTAATGGAAGTAGAAGTTAAGACACGTTCTGCAACAGGAACATTGTCTGGATTGCTCTGAGATCTAGAGTCTATATTACATGAACAATGTTGTGATATCAATTCTGATACAGGAAGAAGATGTCTGCAATCTCTCCTGTACTCCACACTCTCAGATTCTACGAAGTAGGATCTCAGCCTGGCACATATACCTGTTACTTGACCAATCTGGTCAAAACATTTCGCTGTTTGCATGCTAACTCTCATAGGATCATAGGATCATAGGAAATTACTAGGCTATTGGCCCTGAGGCTAGCCAAGAATTTAGCCCATGTTACAACAAGTCAACACTTTATGCCACTGTCAAGCATGGACACAAGTGGAATCCCAGCGGTGCATTTTCTGTTCCCCATCTAGTTATCCAGGTTGCGCTTAAAAAGGTTTAATGAAGTACTCTACTTTACGTGGAGAGGGAGTCTATTCCACAAAAGGGGGAGTCTCTTGGAAACAAGTCTGTCCCGCCAACAAGTCCTATTGATGTCACAGACTAGGTTGTGGTCATGCATGTGGGTTACTCGAGTGGAGCTTGATTTGCGCATATGCAGCAGTCCCATCAGGGCGGGGTCTGAGATTGCTTTGTATGCCAGACAGAGGTCACCTCTGAGGAGTCTGTAGGAGACTGATTAGAGGGACAGGGCTTTTAGCCTATCTGTGTAGGGTAGATGTTTGAGGCCCTGGATTCTCTGGGTGAGAAACCTCTGTGGTCTCTCCAGCTGCTGCATTTACTTTGTGAGGTACATGCCAAAAGGAAAATTGTAAACAATAACAGATCTTATAAGGGAATAATACAGGGATGTTATGACCACCTTGTCCCTGGATAAGATACCCTTACTTATGAGGTGGGCCAAGTAGAAAGCTTTCCATACAACAGAGGCAATATAGTGGTCAAAGGTCAGTTTGCTATCAACCTGGGTGCTCGAGTCCCTCATGACTGATTGTGTGCTTAGTGCCTTATTATCAATGCAATAATTTCTAGGGATGTCATTCTCCCCAAAAGGGATGATGATGAATTTTTTGGCATTTAATTTGAGGCCATGTTTCTGGCACCAGTCATTTGTTTGGGTGAGACCCTCTTGGAGGATGTCCACATCACTAGGAGAATTGATGACAGCACCCAGCTTGCAGTTATTTGCAAAACTAGTCATCCATATCCCACTAGACTTGGAATGAACCTCTGAGAAGTATATCCCAAACAGCAGAGGCCCCAAGAATGATCCCTGGGTACACTGCTTGTTTTGTGTCTACTACTTGAGGTGGCTTACCCTATTTTGACTAGGTGGGTTCTATCAGTGAGCCAGTTTGCTACCCATCTGGTAACATATGGATTGATGCCTAGTTGAGAGAGTTTATCTATTATACCTGAGTGGGGAATAGTATTGAAGGCCTTGGTCAGGTCAAGGTAGGCAGTGTGCACCATCTTCCCCTCATCTATGGCCTAGGTGACTGTCTCAAAGAAGTCAACCAAATTTTAACAGGCATGACCTCCCCTTGACAAAACCAAACTGTGTGGGATCAAGTGTCTGGAAGTTGCCAATGTCCTTGTTAATGAGGTCCATGATAATCTGCTCCATGACCTTGCAGATCAGGCTAGTTAGGCTGATGGGTCTATAATTTCCTGGATCAGTGGACACTCCACCTTTGTGCTATGGGATTATAGCAACTGTCTTCCACTTGGCTGGGATGAAGCTGGTACTCAGGCTTTGGTTGAATAGGCTGCCTAATGGTGCTGCAAGTTCCTGCCTGAAGTCTTGTAAGATGCAGCCTGTGATGTTATTGGGTCCTATGGAGAGAGTATTTTTTGCCTTGGAGAGGCAGTGATGACTTGCTCCCTAGAGATAAGGGAAGGGGGGCAGGTACTGGGGATGTCCTGTTTTACTGATGGGGGGCAGATGAGTGAAGTTTCCACTGATCCTGTCTGCCAGCAGGTTGGCTATATCTACAGGGTTTGTGTATGTGGTGTTCTTGACCACCAGTTCTGAGCAGATCTGGGTGCTTCCCTTGTGACTGCGAACATATGTGAAGAAAGCCTTATAATTGTCTTTAGTAGATGTGGCCAGTTTGGACTCAAAGTTTGTTTTGGATGATTTCATTAATGCTCTTATTTGGTTGTTCAGGTTAAGAAGAGATTGCTTCCAGTTAGACACCTGCTCTTTCTTGGTCCTGGACAGCAATTGTTTCCTTTTATTATAGAGTTTACTTATTGTAGATGTCCACCAGACAGGTTTACTCTTCCTTGAGGAGGAGGATTTTGTCCTGTCTGGTATTCCTGATTCCTTGCAACTATATAAATGCTCATATAGTACTTTGGTGTAGGTTTGGACATGTTTGCCACTTCCTGTGGAGGGGGCTGTGAAGCTGTTTATACCTTCCCTCAGGATGTTGTAAGCAGCTTTGGAGAAGTTTTTTGTTTGACCGTAGCTGGGGGGGGGGGGTGTTGGGGGAGATGGTGACTTCAAAAGTGACTGCTTTTTGGTCAGATCTTATCAGGGATGATGACACTGTAGGGATGCTGCAGTGGTTACTCATGTTGGTTAATACAAAGTCCAAGATATTTTCACCTGCTGTGGGGGTATCAACTCTCTGGCCCAAGGCATTTGCATTGATGAAATCAAGGAATCTCTGGGCATTTGTGTTTTGGCATGAGTATTTCTTCCAATCTATGGTTGAATCGTTAAAGTTGCCCAGGATCAGGGTAAAGGGTTGAATTTTGATAGATTCGAAGAAGTCCAGATAGATGGAGTTGGCATCTTGAGTCAGAGTCGGAGGACTGTAGCAAGTTATGATTTGAATAAGGGTCTTGTCAATTGTTAACTGCACCTGGAGTATTTCCTGTGCATCATACTGTTTTACCAGCCTAGAAGTGTGTATGTCTTTTATATATATTGCAACTCCACCTCTTTTTGCTTTGCTGCCCAGGGTTTGGGGTCTGAATGAATGATAGGATGAGTAACCTGGTATGGCTGGGGTGCTCTCCGTAGCTTTGAACCAGGTTTCTGTGACTGCACAAATATCAGCTTCTTCCAGGGTTAAGAATGCTGGCAATGAGTGCAGTTTCATGTTTAGACTCCTAGCGTTTAGCAGCATGACCTTTAATTTACATTTTGATGAAATTTTCATATTGGTAGTTTTTACCTCATGGCATTGCCTAAAAAGGGCACTATGGGGGAGGCAAAAGCCTTTGCCATGAGCCTGAAGCCCAAGGGAGACAGATGCAGGCCATCTCTGGAAAAGCATCAAAGCTTATCAGTCACGTCATCCCATGCTGTCAGGAACTGGATCTCCTTGGAATGACACCAGAAACTAAGCCAATTGTTAAAGTCAATCATTTTCTGTTTGTATTGAGGCATCCTTCTGGGTGATGGTAGAATGCTGCTTAAGGCTAGCAACATACCTGCCTGGGACACATACTTAGCGAGCTTGATCATGTCTCTCTTCATATAGTCCAGGGAGATATGTTTCAAATCATTCACTCCAAAATTGACTATGACAAAGTCATAACAGTAACTGTTGAGATAATTGAGTGCATTGGTGATATGGTGGATTCTGGCACCTGACCAACAACTAACTGTGATTTTCTTCTTATCCAGCCTGGGTTAGGGGCAAATCTGTGTGTCTCACAATGGAGTCTCCTATGACTGATATGTTGGGTTTATGTTTAGGCCTTAGTGGCTGTGAGAGACAGGTGTGTGGACTATGTGTGGTGTGTGGTGTGGTGGACAGTGGAGTTTGCATGTGTTTATGCCTTGGAGGTCTCTTTTGTTTGGGTATGCTTTTGTTGAGGACCTCCACATATGTGGGGGGGGGGTTGTTTAGGTGTGGGTGGTGCTTGAAGTCTGGTGTTTGTGTTGCCAACCTTCTCAGTGCGAGATGTACTGGTATGTGGGAAACAGATCAATGACACTAGGTGCTTCGTGTAATTGCATTTCTCACAAATTTTGTTCCTAGGTGATAGTAGTAGATGGTTGTCCGTGTACATGAGGCAGTTGCTACACTGTCTCAGAATGCCCACATTGACCAGACTGGCAGGAGAAAATGTAGGAAATTGTCCATCCATATTTGTCAGAAACTGAAAGAGCTAAGAGGGTAAAGGGAGGAAGGTCTAAGAGCAGTACTACTAGATGATAACGCAAGTGCTACTAAGGGAAAACTTGTAGCTGGAATACCTCAAAAAGGGTTTAAAAACATGCAGCTGAATCTCTGGATACAGCAGACATGTATCTAGACTATGCTACTCAATTTTAAGGTTAAGAATTCAGTAAGAAAAAACTCACAATGAAGCATAGATTAATCACATATAGTCAAAAGAATAGAACTCACAGTATTAAAAATACAGTTAAACAGAAATGAAATGCAGTAAAATACAATTAAATAGTAATTAATTGCAGCAGATAGCAATGAAATACAGTTAATAATTAGATTGCTTTGAAACAGTAGCTCACAAACACAACAGTAGCAGACAGCACAAATAAAGCAGTGATTCAGTAGAATACTGTCATCAATTTATTGAGATACCAACAAGCAGTAATAAATATGGCAAACATAAATAAAGTAAAAAGAGGTACAGTTTTTTTTGTTTGTTTGTTTTTTAAGTAGGAAATGAAGAGACAGAAGATAAGATAATTCAAGGTTCAGAAGCTAAAGAAGTGGGCCTTTACTAAGTTCTCACTATAAACAGTAGAATGAGCTGATGTAATGTTACTGGGGGGAGTTTCCAATATAAACTTTATACTGGAGGCGGACAACACAAAGCCACCAAGATTTAAGACCACCAAAGGAGCTGGGTGGGAGGGTGGAACAAAAAACAGTTGCACAGATTACAGAGATGTACAGTAAAACAGAAGTGCAGAAAACAGTTGAAAATAAGCACTTATCATTTTACAATATCACAGCAGAGCAAATGGCAGAAGGCCTATCTCACTGCAGCTTTGAACAGCTTGATCAAATAAGTACAGCTGGTTTAAAACACTGAATATTAAAGGCAGAGAAACAGAAACCAGCACAATTATCCAATCAAAGTAACAGTGTTGCAGGAATGCTTATAGCTAGATTAAACCAGACTGGATTATTTCTGCCACAAAGAAAACAGTTAGGCCTCTCTAGACAAAATATTTAATTACAAACTCTAAAGGTCACAAGCAGTAACAGATATTCAGCTCTAACAGACAACAAAAAGGAGACTAAAACCTTCTTTGAAAGCATGAAGAAATCTGCTCAATTAATCATAGTTGGACTTCTGGAAAGAACCCTTCCTTAATATTTGGGCTTTGATTGTTCTGTTGTTCTTAGATTTAGGCCTCAACAAACTGGAACCGATGATCAATATTGTTCTGGTTTGCCTAGATGAAAGTCTCTGAGCAGGCGAGCCAATTATATCATCACAAGGTATGTTTCTGAGATTGAATAAATTAAAAAAAAATTGGTATTATCACGCTTTGACTTCTCTAGTAATTGCTTTGCACTCTATAATGCACGTTCAACTATTGCATTTGACTGTGGGTATTCTTGACTACTAGTAACATGTACTAAGTCCCATTCATTTGCAAATTTCTGAAACAACTAACTGGTAAATTGGGTTGAATAAAAGTCTACCAGCACTAATTAATGCTGATTGTTGCACTCAAATATATCAGTGGCTATGGTTGACCAAGGTAGTTCAGGAATTGACTTAGTTGAAGTGGTTCTTTTTGCAAATGCAGTTTAGTACTATTGCATACTGAACAAGAAGAAAGTACTTTATCAATGTCTTTTGCTAGAGAAGGCCAGAATACTAGTCCTCTTGACCTTCTTTTGGTAGATTTGGAACCTGGGTGACCACGATGCAAACTCTAGATGTATTCACATTGTAAGGAAGCAGGAACAACAGTTTTAGGACCTTTGAAAATAATGCCATCTTCCATCAACATCTCATCTCTGAAAGGAAAATAAGTTTGCACTTCAGATGGTACACTAGATTGCTTTGATGGCCATCCAACATTAATGTAGTAGTTGAGCTTTTGCATAACTGGATCAGTCTTTGTATGATCTCCCAGCTCATCAAATTTTATGGTAGAAAAATTATGCACTTCCATGACATCAAAGTCCAAATGCTCTTCATTAAGCTGTTCCATTTCATTCTGGGCAATCTGGATAAGGTATCAGCCAGATAATGAAGTTTGCCTTTTGTATAGACCATTTTGAAGTTGTACTTTCACAATCTGAGCATGATTCTTTGTAATCTTGCTGTAGCTGAATGCATAGGCTTCTTTAAAGTAGTGACTAGAGGTTGCTGATCAGTTTTAATCTGAATAGCTTGACCATATATATAATCATGAAACTTTGAATGTGCAAATACTATTGCCAGAAGTTCTTTCTCAATTTGAGCATATTGCATTTCAGTTTGGTTAAGTGTTCTAGATGCATAGGTTACTGGTCTGCCTTCTTGAAGAATAACTGCATCAAGACCAAATTTTGAAGAATCACAGGAAAAAGTAACTGGTTTATTGACATCATAGTATCTTAATATAGGTGAGGTGGCAATTTTCTGCTTAAGGTCTTCAAGTGCTCACTGGAGCTGTCCCAACTAAGACCATGTAACATTTTTGTGCATTAACTCTCTCAAAAGCGCTGTCAACTCACTGATGTCTGGTATAAACCTGCCTAAATAGTTGACCATACCAAGAAAATGTTACAGAGTTTAAACATTATCCAGTGCTGGCATCTCTAGAATGGCGGCTTGCTTGGATGGGTCTGGTCGCAAGCCAGTGCTAGTAAATAAATGACCTACATATGTAACTTCTGGTAATCTGAATTTGCACTTCAGAGGACTGAGCTTCAAGTTCACTTCACATGCTCTGTCTAGAACGTTCCTGAGGTTTCTGCAATGCTCTGCTTCACCATTGCCTCCAACCAATAAAGCATCTACTATTATGGCACAAGGATAACCTGAAAAAATGTACTCCATCGCACACTGAAAGACTTTACTTGCAGAATTTCTTCCAAATGGCAACTATTTAGGCAAGTTTAGACCAGACGTCAGTGAGTTGACAGTGCTTTTGAGAGAGTTAATGCAATATGCTCAAATTGAGAAAGAACTTCTGGCAATAGTATTTGCACATTCAAAGTTTCGTGATTATATATATGGTCAAGCTATTCAGATTAAAACTGATCAGCAACCTCTAGTCACTATTTAAAAAAGCCTATGCATTCAGCTACAGCGGGATTACAAAGAATCATGCTCAGATTGTGAAAGTACAACTTCAAAATGGTCTATATAAAAGGCAAACTTCATTATCTGGTTGATACCTGGAAGTGCATAATTTTTCTGCCATAAGACTTGATGAGCTGGGAGATCATGCAAAGACTGATCCAGTTATGCAAAAGCTCAACTACTACATTAATGTTGGATGGCTGTCAAAGCAATCTAGTGTACCACCTGAAGTGCAAACTTATTTTCCTTTCAGAGATGAGATGTTGATGGAAGATGGCATTATTTTCAAAGGTCCAAAATTTGTAGTTCTTGCTTCCTTACAATATGAATACATCTAGAGTTTGCATTGTGGTCACCCAGGTTCCAAATCTACCAAAAGAAGGGCAAGAGGACTAGTATTTTGACCTGCTCTAGCAAAAGACATTGATAAAGTACTTTCTTCTTGTTCAGTATGCAATAATACTAAACTGCATTTGCAAAAAGAACCACTTCACCTAAGTCAATTCCTGAACTAACTTGGTCAACAGTAGCCACTGATATATTTGAGTGGACCAATCAGCATTACCCCACCATTAACAGGGAAAACTACTCATGTACCAACTCCTTCACTCAATGCTTTCTGGAATTCATAAATTCCAGTGCCCTGGATCAACTAATCCACACCCCCACCAGGGGCAACAATATCCTAGACCTAGTCATTACCAACATGAGTGACTGGTGTTCCACACCTGAAATCAACTCCTCATTGGTCAGATCCAACCATAAGCTAATCACCCTAGATATCCACATCCCGCCCCCACCCACCATTAAGGAAACCATAGTTAAACATTTCTCCAAAGCCAGCTTCATGCTTCTTAAGACAGAAGTAGCGAACTTCATGACACTCATGCAGATGGACAATACAGTTATGACTGCTGAATCCTACAAAAATGCACTCTATAAGTGCTTACATGAGTGCATGGATCATGCTATTCCAAACAGAACCAAGATGCTATCCTCCAGAAAAAGGAAGCCAATCTGTTAGTCCCCTGCCATAAACAAATTCTACAACAGAAGGAAGAAACTGTTGCAATAGAGAGTAAAATCCCAGAGGAGGCCCTGGTCAGCCTCAGTAAGAAGCTGAGATCCCTTATAAGATCCTTCAAAGCTAGCTAGGAAAACAAAATCATCCCTGATTCTAAGGGCAATCACAAAGCATTTTATAGCTATGTCAGGAATCTCAATGGCAACACCCAGATCTGCTCTGAGTTACAGCACAATGGCACGAAAACCAACTGATATTGCCAACATCCTGGCAGATAGGTTTAGTGCAAACTTTACCCCTCTCTCACCCCCTAAAGGGCCCATATCTATACAGGAAGAATGCAGAATCCTTGTAATCACATCTATGCAGGTAAAAGCTGCACTCTCTAAAACCAAAAACACAGCATCCATGGGACCGGACAATATCCCAGGCTGCGTTTTACACAAACTTCAGAACGAACTGGCTCCTCACCTAAGCATCATGTTCAATCATAGTCTCATGTCAGGCTTTGTGCCCACTGAATGGTGCACAGCAACAGTTATCCCACTCCACAAAGGGGGAACCACCACTGATCCTGCGAACTATCGCACTATTAGCCGGATGAGCCTGGTCTGCAAAGCCATGGAACGTATCATCATGGACTCATAAACAAAGACATTGGTAACCTCCAAACTCTGGACCCGATCAAATTTGGGTTTGTTAACGGCAGATCATACCTTCTGAACCTGATCGACTTCTTTGAGGCAGTCACCAAAGCCATAGACGAGGCTAAGGTGGTTCACACAGCCTTTCTTGACCTCGCCAAGGCTTTCAACACCATCCCCCGTTCTGGAATTATAGCTAAACTAACTAAACTAGGTATAAATCCCTATGTCACAAGATGGGTTGCCAACTGGCTCACTGACAGAACCCAGACTGTAAAATTTGCAGACTTCAAATCTGATTTCAAACCAGTGACAAGGGGAGTACCACAGGGTTCAGTCCTGGGACCTCTCCTGTTTGGTATCCACTTCTCTGAAGTACAGGCTAACACAGAAAGCCTCTCTGGCTAATGAAGTTCGCAGATGACTGCAAACTAGGAGCCATAGTCAAGTCCCCAAATGATGTGGACATCCTACAGAAGGGCCTCACTGAGACAGATGCCTGGTGTCAGAGGCATGGTCTCAAGCTCAATGCCAAAAAGTGCATTGTCATCCGGTTTGGTAAAAACTATGTACCCATGAACTACCATATAAACAGCAGTCTACTTAACACCGGATGTGTGATAAGAGACCTTGGGACCCAGGTGGACAGTAGTCTCTCCTTTGATAATCACATCGTCACAGTAATCAGGAAATCCATCTAAGTGGCACACCTCATCACAAAAGAGTTCTCATCCAGGAAAAAAGAGGTCATTGTTCCCCTCCACTTGGCACTCATTAGACCCATTATAGAGTACAACGCCCCTTTTGGAATGTACTTCACAAGACATCTGCAGCAGCTGGAAAAGCCACAGAAGTACTTCACAAAGAGAATTACTGGCCTCAAACAGATGCCCTACACTGACCATCTCAAAAAACTCCAGCTTTACTCTGTAGCATATTGCCTACTCCAAGGAGATCTCTGCCTAACATATAAAGCTATGTTAAACCCAGAGCTGTTGGACATGCTACAGCTTAAGAAATCCCAATCCCTCTGAGCTACATGCTCTAGGGACCTAAACCTTGTCACCACAATAAACAGGACATGCTGAAGGGATAGATTCCTGTCCCAGAGACTTCCTATACTCTGGAACAAGCTACCAATCTATGTCAAGCAAAGTTCCTCATTAGCACTCTTCAAGAAAAATCTTGATGAGTAGATGGGAAATAGGAAATACACCCTGGGGATCACTTCTGTGGCTCTGCTTGACAGGAGCACAGGAAATTAACTTTCTTGGTGGCGTAAGCCAGGGAACCTTGTTGGCTAGGCTTACTTAGGCCCTTGGGCTGATAGCCTAAAACCTACCTATGAACCTATGAACCTATGATGATGATGTAGTCTCTTTAATGCTTTGTTCAAATCTCTTGGGTCAATGCATATTCTGATTTTGTCTGAACCTTTTTTGTAGGCTGCTACCATAGATGACACCTATTTGGTAGGTACTGTAACTGCACAAATTGCACCTTGCTGCACCATTTTATCCAACTGAACTTTGACTTTAGTATAGCTATCTGAACTTTGTTTTCCAGCCTGACCACTGGACTGACCTCTGGGTCTAACTTCATAGAATATACAAGTGGAAGTTTGCCTAACTTGTCATCGAAAATATCAGCATACTCTGAGAAAATAGCTTCAGTAAAACTGGAATTGAGACGTGCTTATATGATGAACTTCTTTGGTAGAGGAAAGCAGATTCATTCTCAAACTGTCTCTGAGACCCAGCAATGACTGCAAAGGTCTTTGGACTACATAGAATAGTAAGCTGTAGCAGTTCCTAGCTAAATAACATGAAAGTACTACTGAGCCTTCACTTTGAATTTCTTCACCTCCATAAGCAGCAGGCTTTGCACAACTGGCCACAGTAAGTTGCTCACCAGTTCTCACCTTAGTAAATGTTCTGCTGACATAACATTACACTTTGAACCAGTGTCTACTTTGAGCTCGGTGGAGTTACCATTGATCTGGACAGTACAAAACACTTTGCTCTTTGTCATCAAATGCAATGCATCAGCCTTTACACCAATTACTGATACACCATCTATGTAGAAAGTAGGGCTGCAGCTCTCTATATGATCAACTTGCTTTTTTAAGTGACCCTTCTTTATAACTGTGTGAGGTTTACTTGATTTGCAAAACTTTTGAAAATGGTTCCATTTTTTACACTTGTGGCATTGCTGACCAAATGCTAAGCACTTTTCTCTTTTAGACTCATGATTGGCACCAAAATTGCAACAGTTAACAATAAAGCTTAATTTGGGTTTTGCTGATTCACTCTTGTACTGTACTGAGCATGTCCTTGTCACTGAACTAGTCTTAGAACTTGCTAAAAAACTACAGGTTTTACCTATCACACCCACAGGGGTTGCAGCTGCCATGGGCTTAGGCCTGCTTCTGCTAGCCACATGTTGCATGCTGTCTACATTTGCTCTGAAGCCTGCTGAAACCATGCTCTTATCACTTGCAAGCATACTTGTGTGCCTTTCTGTAACTTCATGGATTTGACAAATCTCAGTAGCTTTGTTCAGTGTTAAATCACTGTCACGAAGCAAAAGCTTTCTCACTGCAGCACTATTAATAGCACACACAAGCCTGTCCTTTATTACATCATCTTTTAAGTCACCAAATCTGCATGTTTTAGCTTTGTTTCTCAGGTCAGTAATATAAGCTGCAAATGTTTCTCCTGGCCTTTGGTCTCTTGTGTAAAACTAATGTAGCATTTGTCTGAGGGTTTACACATTTCCCTAAATTTGCATTTCAAGCACACGGTTCCTTCCCTTGATTCAGCCTGTACAACAATATGACAGTTTTTCCTTTCTCCTTCAAACACTGCTGGTGCATACACAAATAAATACTCTCTTTCAATGGCCTCTGACCCAGCTAGGTTTAACAAAATCAATGCCCCGGTGCATGCATCTTTGTCAGAATAAGCTGATTGTATAAAAATATTGTACTTTTACTCATATAGTCTCCAAACCTCTGCAATATTCTGATCAAATACAAGTGGACTTTGTCTGTGAAATGCCTCTGCCATATTAACACATACAAGTGAAGGTTTTTGCAAGTAAGCACGAACAGACACACATACACATATGCCAGAAATTTATGCCAGTACTTGCAAATATGCTCAGTAGCGCAACACACCTCTGAATAACTGAACTTTGCAAAATAAGTCTCCCAGGCAAAATTATACTCTTGAAATCACTGTACTGTAAAAAATCATCTCTTATCAGTTTAAGAAACATTTCAAAATAACTGCACTGTGTGAATAAACTGGGCAGAAGGAGCTCAAAGTAAAAAACATTTTGAAATAATTGCACTTTGCAAATAAGCAGTACACAGCACACTGAAACTTTCCCCAAAATGGCTGTCCTTTGCTAAATAATTCTTTACAGTGCAAGAAGCACTCTGTAATGGTGTCACTCTGTGAATAGACACACCCAGCACAAGAAACTTTTTGAAATGGCTGTATTTTGACTGTACTTTATGAAATGGTTGCACTTTACACACAAATACATTCTTTGGAATAAATGTACAGTAGTTTATGCCAAAACATAGTAATTTGCAAAAACATGCAGTCACCTTGCTTTATCTATGCTTAATGTGCTCTTTTGGCCCTTTATTATATTTGTTTTGCTCATTTAATCTCTTTTCATGCCCATTATACATTTATTGGACTCATTTTACTCTAAACATGCTCATTTTACTTTAAATATGCTTGTTTTGCAATTCTGGGATAATTCCAAACCCGTTATGTGCTTTTCTGATAATTGTTTTATGAAATATCTTAATTTCAAACATTTTTCTTAATTAAAAAAAACTTTTTGTGAGTCTTGCTTGTTTAATAATGCAGTATGTGTCCTTGTAATCTCTGTTTTATCTTTTTTAATAAATAAATTGTCTGTGCAAGTTTTCATTACCTTTGGTTCATTTCTGGCTCATTTCTGTACTTGGTTCACTTAGTTTACCTTCACTGTTAACTCTGCCCCTCATAGCTCTCAAAAGCAGTCTCTGGAATCCCAGTTCTAACACCATGTTGCTCATCTGGTCAGGATAAAACAGATGAACATCTATGGGTTCTATTCAAGCAGCTTTATTATCTACAAACACATCAGGATTAAGGCTTAATAACTTTAACTTAGATAAACTTATAAACCAGCTAGCTATCACACTCAAACATGCTCATTCTCTGGCTGTACTATTAAAATGGCACTGAAGCTAGCACATGCTTGCTATTTATACGCATGTGCTGTCCTTGCAATGCTTCTTAATAGTACACCACACACTATTCTACAGGAATGGAGGAGTTACATGCACTTGGGGAGTACTGTGTAGTGGAAAGTGGGAAGCTCATCACTCCTGCCTATGGGGTGGTGCAGGGATGTCTAGAGTGAATGGCCTTCACTGAAGTGATGGACATCCTCTGCTGTCATCCCACTGTATATCCCTTACTTTACAGCTTGCCATGTGCCTGTCTTAAAGATGGGAGAAACAAAAGATGAGGAAAAAACCTTCAAACAAACTTTGATGGTTATTTGAAAGATGGCGCCTCCCTGCCAGACCTTGCCCAGCTGATGGGGATCAAATGGGCAGTTTTGTTCTTAAGAGAGTTGATGATTAACAGACATTGGAGTTAAATGATGTAAAAAATAGAAATAAGCTTTAACAGGGTAATTGAGCAATAGTTCCTTAATTTATCTTAAATAATAAAAAAATAAATAAATACTTCAGTACCTGTAAAGAAAACTACCCACAATTATGGAAAGCCCTAAAAAATACACTGCTTATACAATAACCACGTGACTAAAATCAGTCAGATATTTTTTTTTCATGATAGAAGAGAGAATCCTTAATTAAAATAATTATCCTTCCTAAAATTCTAAATATAATACAATCTTTATCCCTCACCTCACACCACTCCAAAAATATGTAAATTATATTCCTTATCCTCAATTGTTAAGACAATAATTTATTGGTTAAATAACAATTATAATGCCAAATGAAAAGATATTCATGGAGGTAATTGGTGTAAATCCAATAGTTTAACAAAATCATATCATACTAAAATAGCTACTAATAAATTTCCTTGGTTAGTAAAAGACTATTTTATAGAAAACAGAAACAACTCAGTTAACTCTTATTATATTAATATGACAACAACCCCCTTTAAAATTTTCATTTTCAGGAACCCTGAATATAAAGCATAGGTTGTCTTTGTATTTTGAATTGCCTACACTCCAAATAGTATTAATACATTTAATTTAACAACAATCACTACATTTAAAGAAAAAAACCTGTTATACTGGTATCAGTTACCAGACAATTGGAAGTTACAAAATGTTGATCATATTATTAATAAGTTTGAATTAAACAAAGACACGGGGTTAGAAATTCAAAACTATAGACAATTGGTTGAACATAAGATTAATCTCATGCAACCAATAGTTAGACATTCTTTTCCTACATTCATTGATTTACTCATTATTCTAATCTACCAGAATATCATTGGAAAGGGACTTACATCTAAATTATGTGAGATACTTAAGAAATCAACAGTATGTCAGAGAGAAAGTTATTGGGATTATTAGGAACTTGTTAATAATATCTCCCCAAGTTAAGATGATAAAAAACTAATACTCCAGTCTTCAAAACAAACTACTTCTTCACTAAGGTGGAGGGCATTCTCTTGGAAGTTCATATACAGAACCTTTATCACACTACATAAAGTTGAATTGATGTTTAATAAAGACATAGGATGCTGGAGATATAAACTAAATGTTAAAGCTGACTGGCAGCATATGTTTTACTATTGTATAAAACTTAAAACATATTGGGATAATATGAATTCTCTCTTACAGTCTGTTTTTAATGATAAATTTATGCTAAGTATTTTTATTTAATCTATTTAATACACCTAATCCCACTTGTGTCACAAGAATAAAATACCCTCTTTTATGGAGTATCCTAACATTTGCAAGAAAAGTCATCACCAAGAGCTGGAAGAATTAGACTACTCCTACTATGAATACATGTGTACAGTTGCCAACAAAATAGATCAAAGTTATAGTAAACCATGTATCCAGTAAACCAAATGAATAAAAAACAATAAAAAATGGACATAGAAATGCAAAGTCACTGAAGAAGGGTTTAACCTGTCAGCTTTGCTGTATATTAAAGTTTTTAGCATTTCTAAGTCTGTTTTTTGCGTTTTGTTAAATTTGTACACTTGGCAACTGAAGTCTGTTATCTTAAACTTATCATGATCTAGATAAGAACATCTATAATCACCTCTTCATATAATATATGGTTGAAATTCAAAGAACTGCTGGAAAAACAGACTTTAATAATTAACTAACAACTACTCACATTTCTTTCTCTGGTTAAAAAGCTTTGTTTTATAGTAGACACCATTGTACATAGTTGTAGTTTATTATTGTTCTATTTAGTTATGTATATTTGTTTTTTAATCATATATGAATGTTTTGTTGTTAAAATTTTCAATATAAACAATTGAGAAAGAAAGGAGAAACTCAAATCTAAATGATGAAATGAAAACATGTCTAAAAATATGTACATGGAGGGTCTATATTACTCGAACGAAAACTGCATTGCGCGAATCCCGTTTGAGTGACACAAAATGAGTGAATGTGGGGAATATCAAAAGAATGAATGGAGATCACCATAGGGAATTCTTCCCTTCACTTCAATGGAGTGCAATCTCAGAGTTGATATATTTAAGTAGCAGGGGTGTGGGGGATGCAGACTTAGTAACACTTTACGTGTTTTACTTGTTTTGTTTACCGGTTTCGATGTTTGCGACTTTCGCTCTTTCTGTGTCGTTCAACTGTGGTTTGCTCACTACAGTTTTCAGTCTACTAATATAGACCTGTACATGGATGGTTTGTGTAATAAATAAAATGTGTTGCAGTGTAGGATTTGGGATCTAGATTAGGAGTTATAATTTGACACTCTTCACAAAACGTGTTCCCTGAAACAAAAGTAATAAACATTTATCTCTGGCTGACTGGCTAGCTATCTATTTATCTAAATATACAGTGATTTATAATATGTACTTCAATTCCATGTTAGCCCAGTCCCACAGCCTGTTACTTAACTCTTTCTCTTTCTTCCTTGGGAACAAACCTGAAGAATGCCATATTTTCTCATCAGCTTTCTCTGCTGTCCTTTTTTTTAACATTGTAGATTGCCACTGAAACTAGGATGCAATTGTGCTTAACATGAACCTTTTCTGCATTATATCCTAATTCATAAGTTGCCACCCTTTGATCTGTTCAGTTTTGTAACTTGGAAAGAAACTATGGACACTAATCTCATTCTTTATGTTGTGTCTGCACGTCAATATTTTTTATGTTGAAATAATTCCCAAAACCTATTGCCCCATAACAATAAATAACTGTTTGCATGGGAGATACTGAAGATTCTCAAGAGCTAACTACTTCCTAATAAAATACTTTAGCATATCATGCTATTTTTTCTCTAATACAGTACTTATATCATTCTCCTGGTTTGTTTTTTCAAACATATAGGTTATCTTCTCTGTTTTCTTCTCCTTCTCGTGAAATTGCTCCCAGCTCACTTTCTTGTTCATCAGGTTTACCAGACCAGCCTCAGCCTCACCCAAGCTTAAACCCATCAGTATCCGGAGTCAGTAAGGAGACTGAGGATGCTGGCAGATCATCACACTGTTGCCAACGATTGTGGCCTAACCCCTACTACCATGTGCCAGGGATTGTGGCCTAATCCCCTACTACCATGTGCTGGGGATTGTGGCCTAACCCCCTGCTGCCATGTATCAGGGATTGTGGCCTAACCCCCTAAAGCCATGTGGTGGGGATTGTGGCCTAACCACACACTACCATGTGCCAGGAACTGTGGCCTAACCCCCTACTACCATGTGCCAGAGATTGTGGCCTAACCCCCTACTACCATGTGCTGGGGATTGTGGCCTAAACCCCTACTAACATGCACCAGGGATTGTGGCCTAACCCCCTACTACCATGTGCCAAGAATTGTGGCCTAGACCCCTACTACCATGTGCTGAGGATTGTGGCCTAACCCCTTACTACCATGTGCCAGGAATTGTGGCCTAACCCCCTACTACCATGTGCCAGGGATTGTGGCCTAATCCCCTACTACCATGTGCTGGGGATTGTGGCCTAACCCCCTGCTGCCATGTGTCAGGGATTGTGGCCTAACCCCCTAAAGTCATGTGGTGGGGATTGTGGCCTAACCCCACACTACCATGTGCCAGGAATTGTGGCCTAATCCCCTACTACCATGTGCCAGGGATTGTGGCCTAACCCCCTACTACCATGTGCCAGGGATTGTGGCCTAACCCCCTACTACCATGTGCTGGGGATTGTGGCCTAACCCTTACTACCATGTGCCAGGAATTGTGGCCTAATACTATTGGTCCATGTCAACGTGAACATTCTTTTTATGTGCAGTTTCAGGTATATACCAGGGACACGGTTAATTTCTTATATCACGGAGAAGTGCTTCACAGAGTATGTCAGCTAAAGGCAAGTACTGCAAGTATGAAATGCGTTACACCATTAGGGTTTATTATGCTTATCTATATTATGATCCTAACTTCACGAGCGCATATCATTATAACAAATTAAATGTAGTGAAAGGAGATTTATTGTGTGGCATATGTAATGTTGCACTACTGTGATATCCTTCTTGAAGTTTAATAATGCACTATAAATCATTGTTGTAAGTTTTACTTATTTACTTATTTATTTAGATAGTCATTTGCACTTGTTTACAGGAAAGTTCAATATCCCCTCTTTAGTGAAGTCAGGGAGAGAAAAGCTTCAAAAGACAGTAATTGCAGCATTACAGCACTGTGTTTGGACATACATACATACATACAATTAAAAAGATAAAGTTGTAGACATATATGCCTACAATTAATTTAAATCTGGACAAAAAAACTTACAATGTACAGACCTGAGAAACAATAGGAGATAATGACAGAAAAGTATTATCTAAAATTAAATGATATTCAATGAAACAAGTAGCCCTGCATATGGATGATCATTTCTGAGGGAACCCAAACCTGGATAAGGTAACACAGAAGAATCTAATGTGGTACTTAGCAGTTGAAGTCCACTCTTTGTTTTTAAGTATGTGTATGCGCGCGTGTGTGTGTGTGTGTGTGTGTGTGTGTGTGTGTGTGTGTGTGTGTGTGTATGTATATATATATATATATATATATATATATATATATATATATATATATATATATAGATGTGTATATATATATATATATATATATATATATATATATATATATATATATATATATATATATATATATATATATATATATATATATATATATATATAGATATATATATATATATATATATATATATATATATATATATATATATATACACACATATATATATATATAGTGAGAGAGAGAGAGATAGATGTGTATGCATATACATATACATATTTATTTTCAAATTACTAATGGCCACATGCTTGCATCTTACACAAGAAGTGCCTTAATAAAACTTTTCTTTTATGTGTAATGCTATTTGATTAGACCTCTAGAATGAATTGTCAGATACGCTTTTCAGTCAGTTTTCTCTTAGTAAATTGTCGGTTCAAGTTCAGGGCTACCACTTTAGTGCCTTCCTCTGTTTTAAGGAAACCTCTTTAAAGAAACAATACACACACACACACACACACGTGTATATATATATATATATATATATATATATATATATATATATATATATATATATATATATATGCATAAAGTATATACATTTAATGCATCTGAATCACCACAAATCAGACATCATGGGAATTGACATAACAACATAACAATAAGATTGTTTTTTATTTTCTGAGTTTCTTCATTTGGTTCTCAAAATTCAGCTGGTGGCCTCACAACATGCTACAGACTTGACATAATAAATGCAGTGTTATTCTTTTATTTAGATATAAGGACACCACTGCCAGTCACTGGCTTATTACCTTGTTTCAATAGATAGTATCACTGTGTCATTTTAATTGAATTAGTATGACTGTATGAATGGTAAGCTTTTAAAAAAATATTTCATGGTACATTTAAATTTCCTTCACTGCAAAGCTGGTAAATTTCCGGGGATTGTTAAGCTTTCGAAGCTGCACTTTTAAAATTCAACTCCACACTGTTATTCAAATATAGAAACAGCTAAAAAATCAAACCATGTCTCTTCTCTCATTTGTGATGGACAGTTTTCACTTTAAAAAGATGGTAGGTCACATGATAGCTACTTGCAGCACTTTAGAAGAATTCTTTTACTTTTCTGCAGTTATGCAAATAAAATCATCACCTCGTTGTACAAAATTAAATGAAGATATTACTCATCACTATTCTGCATTGAATGTTTATCTAACAACTAACATTTTGGAAAGAGTTCCATTTCAGTTGTTAATATCAGTTATCAATATAAAAAAAGCCTCAGATGTACATCCAAATGACAGCAGCAGGAAAGATGGTCATCCACCATAAAATAGAAAAGCAAAAAAGAGTTTCTGGTACATAGGCCAACTATAAATCAGACAGCAAATGACCGTTCCCATCTTGTCACACAGAACATTAAGTACACAAACACTAACACCCCCATTCATCATTTAATAAAGCAGTTACTCTTCACTACTGTATCCCAGAAAATTGTCTTTGTTCCTTTGAACTACCTTGTTATATAGATACATGTTAGATGATGTATGCACTCCGCATACTTAGTACTTCACCCCCATTTCCATCAATTAATAAACTGCTATCCACCCATTACTGTATATA
Organism: Protopterus annectens; assembly: GCF_019279795.1. NCBI lineage: Eukaryota > Metazoa > Chordata > Ceratodontiformes > Protopteridae > Protopterus > Protopterus annectens. The sequence goes on along the minus strand of NC_056732.1, from coordinate 261,154,199 downwards.
TCAATAGTGCACTTGTCTGTGTGCGCCAACATGTGGTAAAGATGTATGCTAGTGTATTCATTGTTACCAAGCTGTGCAAGCCATCCCTCATTTGGCAATATGGCTTGAAATAATCAAATGTAGTTACTACTGCTGGTGCTACCCATGTGGTGAGTATAACGGTATCCCAGCAGGGTTTATCAGCATCTTGGGCTGCTGGGTCCTTCAACAGCATTTTTGGTGGTCTTTGTAGCTCTACAGTCAGCCATCTGCATTTTGGTGGGTTACACAATGACCTGTCATTCGATTTCCTTTATTGGTAATCTTCAAAGAAAGCACTGTTTTGTGAACTGTATCCTGGAACATATTAGTTTTCTTCAGATGATGATCTGATCTGCCTCAGTTTTCTCTTTTTTCATCTTATTTTACATCTTGTGAAACTCTAATTTAACCTGCTGCTTCTCCAAGATCGTGTAACCAGTGAAAAAAAATTGTACACTAAACTGATATCAAACACAAATTATTAAAACAAGAAGTACTCTAACAGGAATAAGGAAATACAAAATCATATATGGAGGCAGAGATCCACATGTTTCCTTGAGTTAGCAAATTTGAGTTAATAGATCTTGATTACTGGAAGGGGACCAAGACAAAGCAGGCTTTATTTATCATTGTAACCTGGGATTTTTTCTTGAAAATATGTAATAATTAGCTTGACAAAAGTGTGCAAATATAATGAAAATGCTATGTTTAATGAGGATAATGCTTAGCAGAAAGATATAAAATTAATTCTCAGTGGATTTATGGAGATCAAAGATGAATACCAAGAAAGGAAAGAGCAATGCTACGAATACTGTTAAGTAATATCCTTACAAAAGATGACACAGAAGGCAAGTAAATTAAGCACTGGCACACAATTGTGAAAAATGCAAAATAGGTGAACAAACATGATATTAACATATTTAAAAAATGTGAATAGTGATATCACCAAATATAAAATGTGAATATGGCACAGTTTGTTTACTACTCAATGCAATACATTCTATGCTAAATTAATCTGATGATATTGTACCCATCAGCTAAGACCTTCAAAGCAGTGATATAACACAGAAAAGAGAGTATCAGTTGAAAGGACAGTTAGATTAGGTCTGGTCTTTTACATATATGAATCAATTTAGAGAGAGATTTCCAGTACATTGTAGTAATCAGCTTATATGTATAAATGCAGTGACTTTTGTACCAACCCAAGATGTTTTTAATGTTTTTGCACCAACAAACATTGTAATTGCATCTGTATTTATGTAGTATTTTGTATGTATTTTGTTTCCCTCTAAGTAACGTAACAAGTCACAGCTGAAAGAACTCTTGTCCAGCCTATTTACATAAAGTAAATAAATACTCAAATACATTTTATTGATTTTTTTTCTGCATATTCAGCTTACTCACACAAAATAATACAATAAAGCCATGGTTTTATTTTATTTCTTTGGAAGTTAGTTGTATTAAAGTAGTGATCCTGTAGCTGCATTCTGAGCCATGGCAGATTACATATTTTGACATTCTTTATTGCATAGCCTGGCAGAAATTTTGAGAAACTTCTCCATGCTGTGTATTATTTTCCATTTTTTATTTGCAGCTCTCTAATATTTTTAATGAGAGTAGATGGATCAGAGAGAATTCCTAGGGCTCTGAATGGCTAAATATAAGAGAACTGCCATTTTAGGGTATGGTTGTCGGAGGCTGTTTTCTGTCTGTGCCTGATATACAGACAAGGTAAGGTACTCAACAAGACAGCATTTTCTATCCTTATTTACCTACAGTTTCCTTGCTAAAGGATACAGTTGGTTAAGGTATACACTAAAGTCTTCATTGCAGGTATGTATGTAGGGAACCCATTGATTACTGCATTATTTACCTGCCTAGCTACAGTTTGTCATGGCAGTTCAATGATATTTCATTACTAAATATTGAAAAGGGATATGGGCTGAAAATGGAAACGTGTACCACTCCAACCTTACAACTGGAGAAAAAAAGTGATCCTCTGACATTTCTGGAAGCCACTTTGGTTGTCTAATGTTCATTGACAACCATTTAATCCTCAAAGAAACAAATGCAGTTTTAAAGAGATGTATATACACAATATCTCTGGAGGCAAAACTGTTACTTGCAAATACTCATGATAACAATCTGGTTGTCAGAAACACACACATGCTACACCCACCACAGAGTTTGCTGGAGCTACAAAATTGATTTTTATTTTGAAGGAGACTGTTTTGTGGTCTGACCTTACTAGAGAGAACACTACAGAGGGGTGGTGGGTGGAAATTTGGGGGTGCAGCGTTCTCACATATTTTGAGTACTATGCCGAACTGAGACCAACAAATCACCCACCACACACACAGTATATACCTCACGCATAGGCCTACGTATGCTGAAGCACCTAACTGCAATCTTCCCAAACCCCAGAGACCTCCCAGACATTCTACATGCAAAAACTATCCTCATCTAACTTGAAAGCACTCAACAGAAACACCACCTAACACTGCACATGCAACCACACCCAGTGGAGCTTCAACTACCTATCCCATAAGGCAAGCTAATACACTACCCAGAACTCTAGTCATAGGGGACTCCATTGTAGGACACTGATGCTCCACTCACTGGGCTGAACAAGGAGAAAATAACAATCAGTTGTCTATCAGGGACAAGAATACACCAAGTTACACATGCACTCAAGTCATTGTACCACAGGTACCATTATGATTCAGTCATATCCCATGTAGGTCTAAATGACCTAAGACATACCCTAGATATATAAAGAAAGAAAGACATTATGGAGCTCTCAGACTATATGTCACTAGCTGATATGTGCCTACCATTGAGCAGCATTCTATCTTCACCAAGGATAATGCCACAATACAAGGGTCCACTTCTTAATCTCGAGATCCCACAATCTCAACTGTCAAAATCCCGATCCATAATGTCAAGATTGTGGCATCTCAAAATTGTAAAAAATAAAGGATGACAGTAGTTAAAAATATGCTTTTGCAGGGGTGCAAGCCCTCCTGCACCCACCACACCCCCTGCAACCTAAATATACTAATTCCGCGATCGCTGTACAGTGAAGAGAATGATAATGTAGATTGCTATACAGTGCGGAACATGAACATTACCGTTCTCTTCACTGTAGTGCGATCTCAGAGTTAGTATATTTAATTTGCAGGGGGTGTGGGATGTGCAGGGGGGGTTGATGCCCTGCAAAAACATGTTTTAAATGCTGTCATCCTTTTTATTTATTTATTTTTTTTTTTTACGATTTCGAGATTCCACAATCTCGACATTCTGGACTTGGGATTTTGACAGTCGAGATTGTGGGATCTCGAGATTTCGTAGTGGACCCCAATGCAAACAGACGTTGTCTACTTTTAAAAACTGCATTAGTGTATGGTGTCTTCTAGGGGTATGTAATATCTGTCTGCAAGGGAGGACATTGTTAACAAACCTCATTGCTTTGCCAAGGATGTTCTGTACCTGTCTCCTCTAGGCTTTCAAATATTGGTGAAATCTTTGCCTCCCCCATTGAGCCTTTTTTAGGCAATGTCAAATTAATACACCTTCTAACATAGCAAAATCTACCAATGGAAATCTAAAGTTGTTACTGCTTAATGCCAGTAGTCTGAAGAAGAAGCCCCACTCCCCCCAAACTCATCTCACTTTGGAGAATGCAGACATCTGTACAATTACCAAGACATGGTTTAAAGCCACAGAGAGTACCTCAGTGTAAGGCTTCAGTGCTTTCTACATCTTTAGACCAGAAACTGTACAGACTGGGGCTAAAGGTGGAGGTGTCTCGCTCTACATCAGTAACAAGTATACTGCTAGGTTGGTTAAACAGGATGATGCCCTGGGGTTCCACCAAACCATATTAGCACAGACAAAATCTCATACCACATATTATTGTTCACCCTCTGTGTCCCATGAAACCCATAGCCCATAATTACACCCACTGGACCAAATACCAATCCCATAGTGGACTTTAATTATTCCTCTATAAACTGTGAATCCTACATGACCCCAAATATTCAGGTCCAAACATTCCTAGACTTGGTAAACTCAAACACCCTGGACCAGTTAGTGCATATGCCTAATTGAGGTATAAACATATTGGACCTAGTACTTACAAATATGGGAGAATGCTGCACCCCCAACTCCCACCCCCTACCACAGTGTCATGTCTCCTCTGGTAAGGTCAGCCCAAAAAAATGTTGGCTTCAAAATAAGAATCAATTCTATAATCTCGGCAAACTCTGTAACAGTTAGAAATTACTCTGTGATAAACTGGTTTTATTAGGAGATAACTTGTCAAAATTTCAAGCTCATCCAAACCAAGATAACAGCATAGCCTATGCAGAATTATTCCCAGAGGATTTGTATAACCATGTCAATTATTGCATAATGGCTGCTGTGCTTTCTAGAATTAAAGTCAAAATGAACTAAAAAAAAAAAACACCCTGGGAAATACAAAATTAAACATGTTGTACAACAAAAGAAAAAGTTATAGTTAAAAATAGAAAGTGTAGCACCAAAAAAGATGAAAGCTCTCTCAACAAAATGAACATACACAAGCACCCCAAATGGTGGTTAGTGTTGTTACCTCCCAGCAAGAAGTCTTCCGGTTCGATTCTTGGCTGGGGTGGAGACTGCATGTCCTTCCTGCCTTTGTGCAGGTCTTCTCCAGGTGCTCTAGTTTTCTCCCACATTACAAAGACATGTGTCTGGAGTGTTTCTCCCATTGGCTTGTTCCAAGTTGGACATTCCAGGTAAATAAATACAACTAAGAGGACTAATTAAGTCCAACACATCAAATTTTGAGTTAAAAATAGCTTCCTAGGCCAAGGACAGCCATAAGGCCTTCTTTAGTTATGTCCAAAATCTCAAAGGCAACTCACAACAATATGCCAAAATGTTGGATAATGGAGCCATGTTCATGGAACTGGGAGATATAGCAAACCCAGCTAACAAATTCAGCTTCAAAGTCACCCACTCCTCAGATGCCTCCAAGGAAATACTATCTAACATAATCCCTCTGACTATCTGCAGGCAGCAGGTCTTAGATGCATTCTTTAAAGAAAGGAACACAGTTTTAATGGGCCCCAATAATATCATAGAATACCCCCAAAATAGCAAGCAATATGACTTATCAGGGCCACTGGTGTCACTAGTCAACCATGGTCTCTGGACAGGCTTCATGACACACAAATGGAAGACTACAACAGTCATCCCTCTCCACAAGAGTGGACCATCAATGAATCCTAGAAATTATAGATCGATTAGTCTAACTAGTTTCATACACAAAATTGTGCAAATAATTATCATGGAAATGATTAACAATGAACATTACCAAGTCTTCAGATAATTGCAAGTTAGGAACAATCATAGACCCCCCCCCCCCCAAGATATGAACATCTTACAGGAAAGTATAAAACAGACAAATGACTGGTCCCAAAGCCAAGTCTTAAAACTAGCTGCCAAAATATGCATTATAATACCTTTTGGGAAGGTGGCTACCCAGGGGAAACTACCTCACTGATAAAAAAAAAAAAACATAAAGTAGATGCAATAGTCAGGGATTTGGGGACTCATGTAGCTGGTAACCCATTTTTCAGCCAACATTTGCTAAGGTTGCAAGAAAATAATTCTATGTCACCCAACCTATAAGTAAAGGCATGGCATTTAGGTCAGGGAAGTCACTGCACCAGTGTACTCAGACATCATCATATTCATCAGTGCATATAACCCTCCCTTCTGTATGTAGCTGACAAGGCACATGCAAAAACAGGAGCGTCCACAGAGATTCCTCAGAAAAAGAATACAGGGTGTAAACACAATGTCTTATTTGGAGTGCCTTAAATCTCTATCTCTGTACTCTGTTTCCTACAGACTGCTGAGAGGCAGTTTATATCTCGCATTCAAGTTATCCTTGGATCCTGCTCTAATGGACCTTTTGCATATCTGCAAAACAGCACCAAAGCTACTTGATCTAAGGATATGCATATCTGCAAAACAGCACCAAAACTACTTGATCTAAGGATATAAACGTTGCTTGTGACTTAAGTAGTACATGTTGGAGGGGTAGGTACCTATCTCAGGGAGTACCCATTCTCTGGAATAGGCTTCCCATCCATGTGAAGCAGAGCCCTTACCTAACTCTATTTAAGCACAGTCTGGACCAGTGGATGGGAAACCAGATATACACCCCTTGTCTGACACCTATGTCTCTGATGGAGAGAGGCAGCCATTAAATCAAGCTATAACTAACATACATCCCTTAAAATAACCTATAAGATACAATAATTCATCGGATATGTTTGGGTTGCATGACTAAGTTTAAAAAGGCCCTATGGTCGTTAGCCTATTATACATCTATGAACCTCTTAGGTATTGCAACTTCTTTGATATTCAGTTTAGTCATCCATACAGTATACAACGTTCAATTTTCACAAGATGTTGTTAAACATGTTAGTGTGTGTGTGTGTGTGTGTGTGTGTGTGTGTGTGTGTGTGTGTGTGTGTGTATGTGGTGTGTGCACATGTGTGTGTGAATATATACATGGGCATGTGTGTATCTATATCACTGTGTTACTTTTGATCCTCAAAGTGGGGACTCCAAATCTTTACTGAACAGCAGTGTCAAATGATCATGAATTGACATCATGGGCTGGATTCTAAAAGACCATTGGTATGGAGTAACACACAAAACAGAGCAGCTACTATATGCCTGAGTCAAAAACCTGAGGCTCCACAAATTCTCACTCAATGTATGCCAGAGCCCTATCAATGATTCCAAAAAGGGTATTGAGTTTGCTTCAACAAAGAAACATTAAGTGTTGTGCATTGATGAAGGTTGCCAGTGAATGACTCTGGATATAGTATTGTTGCCCATTCATTCAGTGCACCATATCAATAAGGTACAAGCTCTATCTGCATGGGTGACTTGGGGCTGCTGGTATCACATAGTGGGAAGTCAGTTTGCCTACATTAGTAAGTTCCACATTAAGATGGAGATGGACTGCAGTATCTGGGAGCTAAAGGGGTGGGGGCTAAGCAGTGCATATATGTACTGTTGGGTGGTGTGTCAGCCATCCCTATAATTCAGTTTGGATGGTTTCCAAAAGACTTGTTCATTGAAATAGATTTCATTCCTTGCTGGGCTAGTGGCCTTCATGCCTATCCACCGTCATGATGGTCAGAATGCATACATGTTTACTCCTCCTCTTGTCTAACCTATAGGTGGAGCCCCTGTGTGTGGCAGCCTCATGATTATGCAGCTCCACCTCTATGGTAGACCTGATGCTGCAGGCAGGCTGCATGCCTGCAGTACTATGGTGATGCTATAGAGCTTAACAACATTGGCCATGATCTGCAGGCCCTCTAAGTCCTTGGGTGAGGCCATGTTATGGTGGACATAGGTAAGCATAACTTAACATGGAATCTCATTAAGTGGTCTAGCATAGTGGTACTCTTGGCCATTCTGTAGATTGGCCTTGTAAAGTACTGAATCGGGTGTACCCTGGCCCTGGGATGATGCCATTCCTGGGCAGGGTGTAATGACATGTTAGGAGTTGCAAGGGCAGAATTATCAAGGATCTCCCTTCTGCTTCACTGAACTATTTGGACTCCAGCCTGTATTTTGATTAATTATACTATGCACTCCAGATGAGTATTTTAAAGTCTTGAGGTCAAAATCAAAGCATCTGTTTCACTTTGCATATATAACACGTCTGACCTGAAAAATTCTGAAACAAAATTAGTTGCTCCATCAGAAATAAATGTATTTAATTTCTTACTATAGCCCTATCACTGTAGAACTATTACAAAAACATCTCTTTGACAGGTTCTGTTCAGAAGGATTACCTGAATGTTATTAAAGATTCAGAGCATATCTCTGAAGTCTTAAAAATATACAAATGGCATTGAAAGAAGGCAGACGAGTTTGAAAGAATGAATTTAGTTAATTCTGTGATGAGTTACTTGTATTAATGGGCAATTTCTCAAAAATTATTTGTGTTTCCTTCGAGACCATTCTTTTTTGATTGCCCTTCCCCAAATTTTGAAATGGCTTCTGGGCATTAATTTCACTTAATAGCATTGCAATGGAACATACATAATTTGTTAATTTATTTGATGGAGAAAATAATCCTGAGAATCCAATTTAGTTAAGCAAAAAATGCGTTGCTCTAGCCTAAATTACTGCAGACATCCCCGTTACAGATTTTACATAAACATGCTTATTAATCATCACATCTCTGTCTCTCTCACTCTGTCTGTCTGTCTGCCTGTCTATCTTTCTGTCTATTCTTTTCACCTTCCTTTTCTACCACTGATTCAAGAAAATTAAGAAAATCATGTTTTAGTTTTTTAAAGTCAGCCATAAAGGCAAGTTTGCTCATTGTTTCAAGGAATATTAGATATAGATTCTTATTTAGTACACTTAACATTTTAACTGTATATGTTTATTTAACACTGCATAGACATAAACATAAATGTTGTCTACCTAAGAGTAATATGAAACTCATTTAAATAACAATGTATATCATAGTTATGCAGAAACGTAAATTCTAACATTCTTGCAAAAATGTATCAAAAGGCCAGTGCCATAACTTATATTTTTTGCATAGCATATTCTTGTAATAAATCACGTATACATTTACAGTAATGGATTTTTACTTCAGTAATACCTGGATCATCCCCCGTTTATGTCTCAAATCCTGTTGTTTTCATCTGCTATTTATTTTCTTGACAGCAGCCTTGAGAACTTCACAGTGTGAGGTTTTTAAAGCCTTGTCAGCAGCTTTTAGCTCATTTTCTATTTGTTTTCATGGAAGCAGTTTCTGTTTCTACTACAGTCAATTCTGATGAGGCATTGCCAGATTTCTGAACAGATGGTTTGCTGCAAAGCATGTTCTCATTAGCTGGTACACATCTGGTACTCATCAAATCTGTCTAATCAGTGGCTTATGAACCACAAGTGGCTCTTGGAGAAAGGTGATGCAGTTCTCAAGACTTCTGTCAAGTTTAAATAGATGAAAAATCAAAATACAGGGTAGAAATCAACTCTCAGTGTTCAAAAAGCACTGCATTAAGCCACTAGCCAAATGTAATGCTTTAGCAAATATATATCTATTTTAAACCTACATTTTATGGCACACATATTGTAAATTTAAATGTCACTCTTGCTTTACTCAAAACCTTCAGATGAGCTTCTAAGTGTATTTTATTCATTACAAAAGTATGGAAACTGCAAACAGCGGCTACTAATTTTCTCATGCTGTTAAAATGAGCTGGTCCATAGACTGCAAAATAGACACACAGGGTCATCTAGTAGTCCAAGATACAGGAATACTGACTTTGCCAGAAAATAGCTTGCGAGACAGCATCTTGCATGACTTATTCTTAACGTACCTTTCTTTTACTTGGCTCCTGTATGCATAATCACACACAGATTGGCAAGCACACATGCACATATCCATATATATACAAACACCATTCTTTTTATAATTATGTGAAAACCAATACAAAAAGCAACAGAATTTATCAAAGGTGCATTTAAAGAATGCATTCCTCTGTACCAAGGAAAAAAAACTGAAAGTCAGCACCATAACTAAGAGGGTTAAACCTCTGACCTTTGCCTCAGTGATCTGGGTTCAGCTAGCAACTTTGAGTACTCAAGGAGTTGGACAAGGTAATGGGAGTGAGTGGTTGCATACTCACTGGCCTAACCCAGGACATGGGAGGCAGCGTGATTTGAACTGTGTTGATGCTGTGTGTTGGAGTCTGAGCACAGAAGTAACAATATAAGGGCAATGATGGATGTTCTCATCTTCCAAGCAGCTCAAAATACTTGAATAAATGTGCATGTGGGGAGGTAAAAATGCACCACTGCATCAATTCCTCTGACCATACATCCTTGAAGAATTATTCTGTTGCTATAGATGAGGGTTACGGCTTTATGTGAAGACCTCTACATTCCTACCAGATCATTGCCACAGTCTATTCCTAACTTTCCCACCTGGTATCATTGGATATTGGGAAGGAAGGGGAAATAATGGCCTGATGGAGGTGTAGTCTCATTCATTACAGGAAGGGAAGCACAAAAAACACCTTAAAACACAATTTGCATGTTCATTTATCATGAAGAGACACAGCCATCATACACAACACAAACATATGAATTAATGTAGTTCTCTGGCAGGGCTTTAACATGCTGTTATGAATCTTCCATTTCTTATCTATTAAAGTTACAAATTAATCATGTGCATGCACAGATATAATAGTAAAGTAATGATAACATGAAATATTTCAAAGCAATACTCAACGAAAATAAATAAAATAACAATATGCCCACTGTGTTTGCTAATAGTAACATTTCCTCTTCATGCTCAGAATACTATCAAAAACTGAACAAATGTTATCACTACCTTTACTAATTTACACACACACACACACACACACACACACACACACACACACACACACACACACACACACACACACACACACACACACACACACACACACAGACCAACACAGTATAATCTAACCATGCCTCTATGGATATTCTTGCCTCTCTAGATCAGTTCTATTAAACCCTCTTTGGCATATCTTCATACAAGAAGCTCTGAATTAGAGTCCTTCCAGAAAAAGATGTGTTAAACATTTTCTAATCCTGTTGTGAAGAGCTTTGAATGACATGTTTATATAATGTAGATGTAACTTCACCTGCAGACAGTAGTTTATCTATGTCCCAGTAAGTATTTATAAAGTTGTTGTACAAAAGGGTGATAAAATACCCATCTCTGGTGAATCAGTCTCTTTTTAAGTTTGTGCAATGTGTGAGCTAATTTTTCAAATTAATATGCATTCTCTTCCCAACACTAACTGCATACTGCATACATAGAATTGTCACAGCAAAGTAATGTTCCAAATTACATATAGTCCAAATAAAAAACACCTTGTATTTTACTTATGTCCGAGATGACTAATATCTTTTGTAAAATGAGTATGCATAATCAGGTCAAAACAACCATGTGAACTTCATCAGTCTTTGTATTTTTATGTTTGTATATAGCATAGGTAATTTTTCAAATAAATATTCATCTCTTTTTACGCACCAAATGTATATTTTACTTGTGAAGTTGTCATAGCAATGCTAACTATAGGTCCAGATTATATGAAATCCATTAAACATACCGTATATCTTCCCTAATATAGGTCATAATCATAGGCTAACTACCTTGTCACCAATAAATAAATAAATAAATAAATAAATAACATTATTACTATTAGCAGTGCTTTGACAAGTTGTTGCCCATTACGTCTTATATTTTTTATTTATTACAGCAATAAAAACTAATAAAAATATGTTGATAGTTGCAGTTATTATTTGCAGTCCTACATGTAAATTTCAAGTGATAGTACAATGTGCTATGTGTTGTTATTATTATTGTTGTTGTTGTTGTTGTTATTATTATTATTATTATTATTATTATTATTATTATTGTTGTTGTTGTTGTTGTTATAATACCCTTATAGGATGTATAGAAAACCATTAGTGTTAACAAGGAGGACCTTTCCACAGTCAAACAGCAGGCATATGGATATATATAAGTTATTAAAATTGGTTTAGATACTGCATGCAAAAAATGAATATGCGCCTGTCTTCATTTTATTTAATTTACCACTTTCATTAAATCATAAATAATTATATTTTCAGGTATTTTGTTCAGAATACATGAGGCTGCATTCTTATGCTACAACTAACAGATAATGTTTACAACAGGATTGTTACATTAAGAGAACATTTCCAGTGGGCATAGCTAAAGAAGCTCTGTTGGCTAACTTAGCTCTTCCATATATTAAGTGCCACTGCATGGCCATGGAAGAAGCTTGATGGCTCCCCATTAAAGATCGTCAACATACGGCCACTGGGCTATTAGTACTTAAACTTTTCTACATTGGCTATTTTTCTACACTGGGTATCAAATACTTATTGATGGACCAATCCTATGAGCTGTTGTCCAGAAATGAGGAAGAAATAATCAAGACTGGAGTGAAAACTGAACTTTAACTTGGAGATCATTGATTTTAAGCATCAAGATTAACTGCCTGCACTGATTTTTGCACCAGATTAGGGATATCACTGATTACATAGGCTACTGGAAGTAGTCATATGGATTTTCTTAAGAAAACAGTAAAGGTGAATGCATAAACTACTATACTTAGAAACCAATGATGCTGACTCCTCACTTCTTCAACTATTCTCTAGAGTAACTTAAACAGGATCTGAATATGCACAGATTCTTCTAATGTACTGAAACAGTGTAAAAAAGTGAATAAAACTGATGCCTGTCACACTGCAATGTATTAGATATGCACTATAGTCAATTGCTGTGTTCTTAGCTGATATGATTGATAGCACCAATTAATGCATATTTAATATCTCTCTTTTGCTCATGTACTACATGCACACACACACACACACACACACACACACACACACACACACTATGGTGTACTGACTTTGTAATATGCATTTTTTCAATAGCTTGTAATATTCTCATATATTGTTATAGTCAACTATTATTTAGTCAATATAGTACAGTGGATTTTTTATTTAATTTTGATTATGGTTACAGAACTAATGATTTAATATAATTAAATAAGGTGGGTGGGAGAGATATGACACCATCCCATGTAACAACTTTTTTCTAATTTATAAATTTGTTTCTGTCTGTGGTGTCATTAGCATTAAGGATTACCATCAGCTTTGAAAATGAAATATGGGGTTGTATCTTGCTGTAGTCTGAAATCTAAATGTAAAATGCTGTACATTCTCTATGTCAAAGATACAAATCTAAGACAAAGTTAATTATGACAATAACGGCATTTCAGGTAACTGAGGTATTAAATACAGTAGCTGAGTTTCATAGAACACTGCCAGAGCTGTTTGGTTCTCATGCAAGTAAGTTTGTAACAGGAAAAAATTTGGAAAAATTGGCATTAAAGAAAACATAAGTAAATTTACTAAAGTAAAAACAAAACTGTTCAGAATGGTTTTAATTTCTGAAATGTTCTATTAGTTAACAGAGTGAAGTAGTATTTAACTGGAATTTGTGAGGATGTTGAGTTTTTATTTTATCTTGGTTGTAGATTTCATTGCAATGTTTTTTTTTTTTTAATAGATGATGTATTATATTTTCAGATTTGTGTGTGGTCAATGATTTAAGTTTTATGCTGTATGTTTCATTGATTTGTAACTTCCGTGACAGGCATATCAAAATGATCCTTTAGTTATCCGATAAAATTGACAAGTAGACATTGTCCTTATTTAATACTTTAAATCACTTTTAGATATCCCACCTGAATTTGTTAAACAGCTACAATGAATCAAATACTATATATAACCCCTAATATACTTAACCCATACCATTGTTGCATTTATTGTACCAAACACCAGTTCAGCTACTACTACATTAAAGGCTGTTGCAACTAGTCATTTAGTTATGATAATTTGGAATACTCTACATTTTTAAACAGGTTTGCTTTCTAAAAACAGTCAGCTGTTTAAATAAATTTGGTTGATCATGGCCTGAACTCATACAGATGATCTAAATACAATTACTTCTCCTAAATCATCTTGGCTTACTGAGTACTCCAATTTCAGTGCTCTGTACTCCCAGTGTCCCACTCATCTTACTAGGCTCATTAGACCCAAAGTTTGGCTATGGTAGTACCAATTTAATGGTAAAATTCAGTCCTGCTCTTGCTGATATGTAAGCTTTTATTTTAATAATTTCCTGTACTGAGCAGCTTTCCCCACACTCATTACTTCTAAAATGTGCTGAGTTTGTCAATATTGGCATTCTTATACATGATCCTGTTGTCTGTGGATCAGGCAGCGGATCATATATTTTTTACCAATTAAAACTGTAGTGGGTAGAAGATAACGGCTCGACAGCTTACTGTTAGGCAACAATGTTTACACACTCATGTCACTAATCACAAAAATCCCAGCCCATTAAACTGCAATCCCTCTGACACTTCATCTCTTTCATGCCCTATAGGTTATGTAAAATTCAATGATCAAAGCTCATTAGATGTTGACAATAGCTTGGGGTCCTAGTGTCCTGTTATGTTGTTTGTATGCAATATGGATTTAAGTTCTGAGCGTTCTACCCAGAATATATTATGCTAGGCTGAGTACCATACCTCTTTCTGAATCACATTGTCCATTATATAATCTTAAATAATGCAAGGAGAGCAATTATTATATAAATTAAAATCAGAGTAATTAGTGTGATATATTGTTAAGATAGTTCTTCTACACAAAATGTATACAAAATTAAAAGTGAAGGTAAGCTTAGAAGTGGAAGCTGCTTGTATTCCCAGATAACAATAAATAAATAAATAAATAAATACATTTACTATATTTCTCATTAAAACTCCAAACAAGCTAAATGCTTTACTTATTCCTTTATTATGCACTCATTTATTTATTATGCACTTATTTATTTATTTATGCATGTGTGTGTGTGTGTGTGTGTGTGTGTGTGTGTGTGTGTGTGTGTGTGTGTGTGTGTGTGTGTGTGTGTGTGTGTGTGTGTGTGTGTGTGTGTGTGTGTATGTATGTATGTAAGCATGTATGTATTTATGTTAACCAGGATGGTGAAGTGATCCATTCTTATCCATTTCAGCTGCTTTTTCACCTATACAAAACAGAAATAACAGCAGAGATTAAGCTACAATGACACATACAGTTGAGAATTTAGTCAAACAAATTAAATTAAATGAAACAGAACTAAATGAATTATGGGATGGATCTTGAAAGATGCTGGCCATGAGTGATAAGTGCTGCAGCAAAAATGGCCCTTTAGCTCTATCATGAAAAACAGAGATTCAAAGATATATTAGCTGCAATGAAGAAAAACCCCATTGTCAGCTAATCTGTCTGTTCTGAATAACACAGTAATCTGTGAAAAAAAACTCAAAGGCAGATCCAAATGTACTCATCTGTTGCTTTGTCCAGTGGAACTCAGGTCCTCAGATGTTGTTCAATTGTGTAGCACCCATTGGTTAAATGCAAGCATCTTCTGGTGCCAAACAGAAACACTAAACTGTCTTTGCCTTGAATATAAACTGTTCTGCCACTTCAGTAAGTTATTTAATTGATTTTAACAAGGTTTGCTAAAATTATCTTCCTTTCCTGATGAAGTTGTCTAACTAGGACAAACAGCATGCTGTCTCAGTTCATTGCACATTCATTTTAGTGTGCGATATCATCACATCTGGAGCTGTGTTAACAAACCCAGCTTCATATGTCCTCTGTAAAACTCAACCTCTTTTTCCATATATAACTTCTTTCACTCCACTTCCCTTCATATAACTGCCTCATCCCCTATATCACTCCAGTGTCACTTAAATTACACTTGTTTAGCACCACAAGTTAGCCATATAGAGCACAACCTTAGAGAACGGACTGTAACATGTAATATTCAGACTCATTCTAATAATCTCCATATGTTATGCAAGTCTCTGTTAAAGGCATTGTAAATGATATGCACACCTCTGCTATTGTTATACAGTGAGATAGCGTGATAGCAATAATGCCCTCCAGAAGGACCATTGAAGGGAAATAATGTGCATTCCAGGGGTATTGTGAGGTCTAATACCATAGGTGGAGGGTTTCCCTACCCCTGTAAGGTGTGACACCAACTCTGAAGGGCATTATTGCACTTAGAATTGGACTATCTGCAAAGTTGTTTTGTGTTTGTTTTAAAATCAGTATACACATATTTTTTTTTATATTATTGATATACAATACCTCCCTCATCTAATATTTCAAAATTGCTCACGGCTTTGTAATTGCAGATGGAAATATTTTACATTCAAAATATAAGCTATCCAAGTATTTAATAATATCTACATACAGTCTCTCACACACACACACACACACACACACACACACACACACACACACACACACACACATACGCAAACACACACACACTCAAATATGACATATGGATGAGGAAGCAGAGAGACAGTCTCACACGAATACAGTAACTCAGATTCACACAGACACGAATACACAGAAATATACAGAAAGTGACAAACACATATACACACACACAGGCACTAATTGTATTACTATTTTCCTCACTATGTGTGTCATTTTAACAGAGAAAGTTAGTAATGGGGGGAGGTGGATGGCAGGCAGGTCAAACACACATTACTTTTATTGCTCATGTTCCCACATTAAGTATGGCTTTTTAACAGCCAAACTTAGTTAGAGGGTGGATGGCAGGCAGGACCTTGTAACAGCTGCTGTTGCTGCTGCTATAGTAACTTTTATTGCAGCTATACATATCTTTATTTGTTTGGATTACTATTTTTTCACTAACCGTGATGTTTCGGTCACATTTAGAGAGCACAGAAGGATGGCTGTTCCTTTTTCTTTCACCCACACTTCACTGTGTTCTACTATAATGTTTTGAAGCAGTAGAATTGCATTTTGTTGTAACTTATTTCTTCATTAATGATCTATCAGAGAATGCACATTCCCTGATCATTTAAGGGTAAGTTCATTTTGTAAAAATTATAAATGCATTTGACTCTGTTTTTTTTCCTAAACATTGTTTAGCCATTTATCAGTACATTGCCTAAAATGTTTTGTTATTAATGTGCCTTTAAGCAATGTTCTCATGCTGTCATTATTACATTGTTTTACTTCTTGTATTTGTCTTCCACACAGCACCACTGTAAGGAATATTAACATGATGGACTTTTAAGAAACTGTAACAAACAGATTAATAAAGAAACAGACAACACTAGGCAGTGGCTATAACCATTAATCATATGCTAAGCACCTTGGCAAAATACAGGGAAGGAAGAGATTATTCCGACAGAGTAGAAATACCATGTAAAGCCTCAGGCAGTATTATATCCTTATAAATGAAGTTCAGAAACAACAATATGACACTGGTGAATTCAAATCAAGGGGCTATAAGTCTGGTGCAAAAAGTGGGAAAAGGAATTGTGAATGGATTGATGGATGCATGCATGGATGCATGGATGCATGGATGGATGGATTCTGTAATCTACTCTTTGAATACAAATTATAGAATCATGATTTAGTCACAGAATAATCATCAGGTCAGGGAAATTCTAATATGGGGTATTGCAACTGTGGAAGTTAGGAGGTCTACATTTGATACGCAGAATTCATTCATTTGATCAGTAAGCGAAAGGTGATGCTAAATGATCTAAGTAATGTCTGGAACCTTATAGTACTGTGGTAGTTGAGTGTACTCATTACTCATTTAATTTGGTCTTCATTTCTGTAGGTCGAACTCCTGATATTGATGGCTACATGTGTGCTTCTAGAAGCATATGTAAATACAGATGGATGTACGTTTATTCAAGAGCTATAAACATTTGTTGACTTGGTCCATGCAGGGGGTCCATTTAGAAGACATGCATTTCTTTGCTGCATTTCAGAACAATGTCTTGCACCATTGTACAGGCCTAACTTCATTTCTTTTAAAGAGCATAGTTCTGTGTGATCCCATATGATGTGGCCAGACTAAGCTAAACTAATGAAAAAGAGGTTTTTATCACAAACAGGTTTGCTGCATTTTTCATCCAAGTAAATGCTTACTCCCCAGTGGATTCTAACAGCATTAAAATCCTATTATACATTGGCTTCGAGGCATTCTCTGGCTATGGAGAGATTGAGGATTTAAGCCAATGAACACTTGCCATAGCAGTCTGAAAACAGGAAAAGCTTTCATCTGGAACTATCTGTAATTTCGAAATGGAAAACAAATTCTACTTTACTTTTTAGACACTATTCAGCCTGTAATCAAAAGAGAACTCTGCATCAGAATGTGAAAAACAGAAAAGAAACAGAGAGGGGAAGAGAGAAAGAGACAGGAAGAAATGTCTGAGGGAAATTGTCTGAATGAGGAAATTATAAACTATTTAACTGTAGCTGAAATGGCCCCATGACTATAATTTCTTATTGAAGCAAGTTTAGATTTTACTGCTGCAATTCTCAGCCCACTATACAAAATTCTTCTGAGCATTTTGTTTTGCGGTCTTCAACATTTGGGTTAAGAGCTGAAAAATTTAGCAAGATTATTTGAATATAATCTCCTGCCTGCAAAAATGTATCTAAAAAGTGTTATAAAGCACATTGCTCTGCTTCATGATGCACATGCTGGCAAGGAGTACAAAATTCATATTTACTTATGATGACAAATGCCATATAGTCATTAGGGTACAGTCTAGGCAAGGGCAGGTGACCAAACAAGATGCTAACCTCACAAGTAAAAGATGAATTATCTGTAAAACTAATGGTGCATTACTATTCTATAATGACATAATTAAATAATACTAAGATCTTTGATAACTTTACTACATAATGTAAAACTGCCCTGGTGTTCTGCCTTTCTGTGCTTTGTGAGACAGGGAGGGTGGATTAGCTTTAACTCATTCACACCTACTGTGCCCTTTCGTATGATTCCACTAAACAGCTATAGCTCCTTATGTCATCATAGCATTGTTTCAAGATGGTTTCCATAAACAGGTGACATACCAAATAGTAATATTCAACACAAAACTGGAACTATTGATTTTTATTTGGATACACCACAACAAAGCGAGTGAGCACTGTTGTCACGTATTACAATTATTTTCATACTTGCTTTAATATTTTCATAACTGAATAAGTTGCATATTACTGAGGGGCAGAATATGAAATGACATAGCAGGAGAATAATACACTGCCACTGTTGATGTATAATGTACTACACTGGAGATCTTGCTAGTTATTATAGTATTATGAAACTATGCAGTATTATTGAATATTTTATGTTCCTAGATCGTTACTAGATATAGGATACAGGAGACCATTGAGGATTCTAAGCCAATATCCCATTGCCACAGAGCACTTTCTGGTGTAGTGACTTACTCTGAAATATACAGTAGATAAATGGAGGCCAAGGGAATCAAACCCTTAAGTGCAGTGAGCAACATGTAAAGTTTAAATCTGCTGTACTAACTGCACATTAATATTATCACATCCCGCTGGCTTCTAAACTATTATATCATAGCAGCTGAAACATTAGATGATGTTGAAGTAAACTGGCACAGAGGTTCGTACTAAGAGATCCTCAGTGTTGTTTACACTGTTAATTAAGAATATAAGCATAATATTTCTTATTTATGTAAGTATGTCTAAAAGTAAGCATCCAGAAAGTAGTTGCAGGCTATCATACAAAAGCTTATGTTTGACTGAATAAAAGTGATGGAGATACTAGTAGAGGTCTGTACTGTAAGGTTTCCAAGATATAAATATTTTTTTTTGGTGGGGGGTGAAAATTTGGAGGAAAAATATAAGTTTGGCATGTTCTGCATAATAACATATAACTGTATTCATATTTTGAATTTTATCAATGTAAAAAAAACAGTTTTCCTGAATATTATTTGTGCTTTTTAAATAACACTTGTTGAACAAGACATTTATATTTGGCTTTTGCTTTTAAACTTGATTAAAAAAATGTAGAGGAATATAACAATGCAAATAGGTGGCTAAAAGTGTAAGACTCCACAGTTTCAATCCATGAATGAGTTAATATACATGTCCACACATGAAGGCATTTATTGTAGTAAATCACACAGTTCAAACAGTTGCCACTGTTAACATGGCATTAGAAAAAAAAATAAAGGAATTTTCTTTTAAAAGGCAAAATAGGCATGTTTTGCAATTTTATAGCAGATGTTATAATTTAATAATTTTAAGCATTTCTTGATGTTAATTTAAAAAGGTGATAGGTCAGTTATAGAACTTAAAAGTAGGAAAATTATTATTTATTCATTTATTCATTTATTTATTTATAAGGTAGCTAGACTAATTTGTCTTTCAGGGCAACTTTAAAGCTTCTTGATGAGAAATAAAAGATTTTATATTTACAATGGCATGTCATGCACTTAAATGGGACATAAAATATATCTACTATATAAGAGCATGTATATATTACAATGATATACGATGCTTTAATTTTTATGTTTCCTCACTAGGTAACCCCACTTAATGGAGAGGCACAAGAGCAAAATCTGAATAAGTGACTTTTTCTGAAACAAGGAATTTGCAAGCAGAGACTAAAACACTCAAACCGAGTATAAAAATATGCAGTAAATCATTTAAGTATATTTATCTTTTTTACTCTGGCTTTACATACTTTAATATAATTTGATTAAATAATATATCTTTATAAACTTTAATATACTCTATTCCTCATTTATTTTGCTCATGATTAAAAGAGACGCAGCCCCAGATCAGCATGTTTCTCACTAAGCACATAAACCACCTCAAGAGACCTCAACATTTGCTCAACAAGACCTCAGGTCTTAGCACCTTTAGGTACCCAGATTGACTACTCAATATTTTGCAGATTCCTTTGGATGACACCTGCTTAGCTTTCCATGATTTGAATGACCTAGCCATCGCTGAGTCCATTAGCTTAAAGAGAACCAGTGGTACAGCAAAACACCCACTTTAGAGCCCTAAACCTATACTACAAAATTATGTTGCTGATACCTAACCCAATGTACCACTGTTGTTGGAATAGGCTGCCCTTACTTATCAGCAGAGTATTTCCCTAACACATTTAAAATCATTCTGGATAAAAAGATGGATTGCACATTTCCAACTGGAATATGTGAGGAAAATCAACTTAATGGGGTACACACTTAGTCTCCAACAAGTAATGGGTGATGTGGCTGAGTTTCTTGATGGCCATGTGTTTAACAAGAACCCATGCTCCTATAAACAAAAAATCTACATGAAATGTCATTGTATGCTGTTGTAAAGGTTTCAACCTTTAGAAGTCTTTGCCTTTTCTTCCCATTAAATTATAAATTCAAACCAAAACATTGCCATATAAATATTGCTCTTAGCCATGTCTTAGTTATTGGTCAGTATTTTATTAAATTTGCTTGCATTGTGGTTAAAGAAAACTAGTATCTTTTGGATGGTTAAGAATAAGGCAACCCTCCCACATAAGCACTGCTTTTATCTTTTACTACTGTAATGACTCTCGTCTTATAGTAGTTTTTTACTGTTTTATATGCCCTTAGCAACTCTGGATAATGATTAGCAGGCCTTATAATTACATAATCTGCAAGAAACTGACTAGTTCACTGTAAAGATCCACTTTGTGTATCAGTATGCAAGGTTTGAATGTAGCATTTTGTATTTACTACACTGAAGGTGGCATTGTCGAATATACATGCTACCATTAATTCTAATGGGTTCCCTACATTTCAACAGAAAGCATAATGTTGAAAAGCCTGGCCATATAGAATGCTGGTCTGTACCAGGCTACTAGTAAACCTCTTTAAGTTCTTAGATTTTTAGGTGCACCTGCATCTTTTCCATCCTCTGCAGTGACTTAATGAAGACAAATTCACTGTTACAGCAGCCAGGTTTAACATATAAACCTCTTTAAAGTTAACAGATGAAGGCCCAGAATATTATATCAATGCACACATCTGAAATCAGGCTGCAAGACTATGAATTTCTCCTCTAAGTAGTATATGTCAGAGGTAAAGGCAATAGTGTAGTTCATATTTTAAAGCACAGGACAGAGGAAATACATAAAATGAAAACAGCACAAGGTTGTTGATGCTTTCGGCTTTTTATTTATTTATTTATTTATTTATTTATTTATTTTAATAGTTTGATAGAAGTAATACAGTTTTTCTCTTCTACATAGTAAAGAATCACTTGGATGTGTGCCTCTGGTTTTGAGATGGTTCAGTCCAGAAGCACCAAGGTATATTAAACAACAAAACCTAATAATCCATGGAGTATACAATCTTTAATGTGTGTGTTTCCTGCAAATTATGCATTTTATAAATATACAATGTTTTTATTGTTTTTTTTTTCTTTTTGCTCTCTCATCCATTTTGCTCATGACATATAAATTTTTCTGACTACAGTTTGTTTACTAATAGGATGATTCCATCATTCAAAGCCCTTAATAGGTAACCATCAGAAATGTCATTATCTGCCCAAAACTCAGAGGATGAATAGCTGAAAGACCAGACTTGTATATGCCAAGTCCGAAATGCCATTTCACGGAATATTCCCTTTTCTCAGAGTTATTGAGGTTTTGCATTTAGTATATATAAGTACAAGAGGGTGGTTGGTGTACAACGGGGGGTTGCCCCCACTGCAAAAACAAGTTTTAAGGAGAAGAGTGATTTTCAAGATTCACTTTTCTCAGGGTTTTCAGTCTTTTTTTCTGTTTCTTGGCATGCAGCATTTCCACTGCTGACATTTCAATAAGAAGCCCCTCTGATAATCATATCTTACAGGACTGCAAAGGTATGTAAGCCAGAATGGAGCACAGAGCTGACCAGAGTGAGTCTTGATGACAGAAAGATGGTATATTTCATTAAGAAGTCAACATACTTACTGGACATAAAATGGCACCAAAAGATAATTACTCATTTCAGCTTATTATGAGTATAAAGACCAGTTTAACAAAATCATTAGCATGTGCATCTTTGTACAAAACAAGCAAATAAGAATTCAGGGAATACTGCACCAAAAAAAATGGCACAGTGCAAGTAAACTAACCATAACCTTAGATGTTTGAATAGATCACTGTTATACGAGTATAAGGCTATAGAGGATGTATCCTGCCAAGGTCGGACATCTGGCTATTATACAAAAGCTTTTGGGCACTTTCCTCACACACAGTATGTTTGCTGCAGCACAAGAATATGTTGGTATAAAAGGGACGTACAAGGGTCAAAATACAGAGCTTCCTTGCCTCTAACTAAGGGGGGTTGCAACCAAAGATATGACAAGTCCATATCTCTAATTCTATGTACAAACAGAAAATGGAGGAAAGGGACTGTACTCAGGCCAAATGAAAGTAGCTAAGGAAATGATAAAGAAAATAAGAGAAATAAGAAAGGGTATGAAGCGACAGTGATCTATTCAAACATCAAATGCTACGGTAAGTGCATTTACACAATTGCACTTGTTTCCCACCTTTCCTGTAAATAGTCTAGTCCAGATACAGATTTGCTGTATCCAGGACTGTTTGTAAGCTTCTGAGCAGTACCAAAAAGTGTGCTCTTCAATTTTTTCCTTAGATCTGTTAGTTCTCTCCTCTCTTGCAATTTTACTAGCTTATTAGTCTAGCACTTTACGAGACTTCTTGTAGCAATTATTGTTGCACACAACAGTGTTACCAGCACTAAACATTCTACAAGGAAACAGCTCCAGTACTTATTATTAATGCCCACTCCTCCAGGCATGTCTAAAGTTCAGTTCCCTGTGCTTTCTCCTAGTAACCTGGTGAACTTGGGCATCCTGAGGCAATGTAGCGACTGCCTCATCTACACTAACAACCCTCTTCTCTTACCTTCCAACACTCAGATGCACTTATATATCCAAATTGGTAGCCATGCACTCTCCAGCCAAGACTGGGATAGCTGGTCAAGAGGAGAGGGTCAGCATTTGCACCACACCACATGGAACACATAGCCCTCCAGAACACACACCAGCACTGCCGTCACATAAAAACACAAACCGCACATCCACCTTCATGGAGGCTCTCAATAATAATCTACACAAATAGCAGAGACCTCCAAGCAAAAACACACTCAACCAGCACAACACAACACTAATCACAAGACACAAAACTCTCCTAAACAGTATGCCACTCAACTGAAGCTCCTAAGGCAAAACAGCATTCTCAACACACTAGTCATAAGTGACTCGATAGTGAGGCACACTGATGTCTCACTCACTAGGTTGAATAAAGAGAAAGTAACAGTCAGCTGCCTGTCTGGTGCCAAGATCCACCACATAATGCATGCACTCAGGTCCCTCAACAAGAGGTACAAATACGTACCTCCCTGGACTACAAGAAAAGAGATATGGAGGAGCTTTCGGATTATGTAGCCCAGGTGGGTAAGACCCTAGCCATGAGCAACCTCCTACCATCACGCAGAATGATAAAACAGTACAAGCAAAAAATGATTGAATTCAACAATTGGCTAAGTTTCTGGTGTCATTCTAAGGGAATCCAGTATCTGTCTGCCTGAGATGACATGAGTGACAGACCTCGATGCTTTGCCAGAGATGGCCTGTATCTGTCACCTGGGCTTCTGAATACATGCATTATGGCCTTCTTATTTGATCTATCGTATAGCAGAGTCATTTTAATACTCACATTTTTTTTTTGTTTTAGTGACTTACACTGATTTTTTATGATATTTATAGTCAGTGGCATTTTACAGTAACAAAACTTGAGTCAGTGATTTTACTGGTTTCCTTTTATTCTGTAATGGTGCATTGTTAAAAAAAAACACCTAAATAAACTTAAACTTGCTATCATGGTTTAAAAGACTTTCTGAAGGGTTGGAGGGATAATTTCTGTTATACACTGAGAAAGGTGACTGAAAAGGTTGTTTTACTCCCTGCATTAGCTTGCTCGTTTCTTCTAATCACTTTTAAACCCAAGCAGAGGGCCTACCAAAAAGAACATCCTTCTCTAGAGAAGCATTGCAAATCTGGGATTTAAGATCCTCACGAAGACTCTGACATAAGGGATTCCTTGGCTGCAGCTTGACAGACTATATAAACTGCATCCTAGGAATATTTTAAGTGTGTTTTGTAACCCGAGATGTAGATGGAATCATGTTAGTCAGCAAAGATTTAGATTCATAAGGAGATAGATTAGAAATTATTCAATACATATTTGAAAAGTGGCTAGGAGGAATTTGGCTTTATGGGCTTAATCATTTATAGCTCTGATTTACTGATACAATCATTTATAGCTCTGATTTACTGATACATAATAGGAGTTTGATGCAAGAGTGAAGGTCTCTAGTAGGAGAGTAGTTAGAACAGTGTTCTGTAATGTTTTCAGGAGAATAGAGGAGGTTACAGTCACTGCTTAGCTGTGTGTAGGTAAACTGGTGTGAGAATTTAAGCCAATTTAATTATTTTGTACAACACAGTGATGTGTTTTGATAGGGAAGTTAGTTTCAGATTTAGTCACTTTGTAGTAGCAAGAAGCCAGTTTCATTCTGTAAGTAATGTTGGGGTTTCTATAAATGGGGGAAAGCCTATAATAGTGAAGTAAGGTAGGTTGATGCTTAGTTAATCCTAACGGTATTTGGCAGGTGTTGCTTGACCCTATAGAGGGAGCCAAGTTTTTGATGAGTTTCCTTGATGAAATAAAATATGTGATGGTTAAACCTGAAGTTGTTATCGATTGGGACTCCAGTTAGTTTAGTTTGTGTTGTAAAGCTAAAGCCATTTCAGAAATGAGAAGAATCATTGTGAACAATAATGTTTGAAGCAGCTAATATTGAAAAGACTGAAGTATGCACAACAGAATCTGTCTTTGTGATTTGAAAGCTGAGTACTTTACTTTCAGTTGCCTGGTACAGATGAATTATTTTTTTATTTAGTTTATTTATCTTATCATTTGTTAACCATATTAATCTGATTAGGACATTGGTGCTAATTGCTTCAGGTGAAGAGGAATTATTGCTTGCTAACTTTAGTTATTTATTTTATCTTTTGTTCACCAGGCTCATGCTAACAGGACAGTAGTGCCTTTTCATGTTAGACTAAATCTGCTATTCACACTTATTTTGGAAAATTTGCCCAGACCCTGGTGAAATTTTGCTACTCTTTTTAAAAGGAGATAATGTAGACTGCTTCTGATGTGAAAAGCCAAGGAGACATTATCCAGAATGGAGAGGTCAGGTGTTAGGAGTTCCCCAGAGATTGCACAAAATACAACAGAGCTCTGATGACAAGACCATTGTTGCTGTTTTGTAGCCAGGATGGGGATGATTCAGCTTTGGTGTACATACTGTTGCAGAAGGAGTGAGTGATGGTACTACATTATCATGAACAGATGCAGTAGAAACATATACACCTTTTGTTAGATAAATAATAGGCAGTGACTAGTGTGGAATTAATTGTAGACATTCTGATGCCAGAATCAGCAATGACTGCACTAGAACTAAAAGGCAGAGGAAGTAACCCATAAAATAGACACCATGCTAACTGTGGATATTTAAATTAGCAGAAAGTCAAGGGGAATTGAATGCTAAATTTTCTGGAAACAAAACTGGGAGTCAAGCACTGAGGAGAAAGAAGCAACTGATGTTGATGATAAAATATAAGCAAGGCAAAACAATTTACTTATTCTGTATAGGATCCTTTAATTCTACCTTTAGATTTTAAGGCAGAATACATTAGCTCATGTACTCGCTTGGGAACAACTACATTTGAAATTTGACTTTGACATTTTAGTCATTTGTACTGATGAAAAAGATTATGAGAATATATGAATAGAAAAAAAAAACTTATATCCATGGTATGAATATAGCTTAAGGACAAAATGCATAAATAAAGAAAAAGGTTTGCATTCAGTATTGGACAGATATAACTCAAGAACGGTGCATTATGAAATATTTAAAGACTTTGTGTGATTAGGTATACAGTATCAAAAAGATAAAAGATAATCAAAATGTATGGACAGGGTCTAAGGTGTGGTGTATGAAATTCTGAGTATAGTAATTGTCTCCAGTCCTAAACATTTGCCCAGTGTCACTAATATGAATGAGTTAAGAGGGATATTCACATATTGGGACAACCTAAAACATGCTATTTTTGTGGGAAAAGTTCCATTTATTTAATGAATGCAAAAAAGATGACAACAATGCGGAGAGGAAAAGTACGTAGTATAAATAATTGTATAATGGAATATAGTAGATGTCACAAATCTGTATACTTATAGTTTGATTGCAATTAGCAAGAATTGCATGAAAATGAAATTAATGTTGCAAATTTGGAAAATTAAGGGGATGAGGACAGAGGGGATGAAGATACAAATGAAGAAGTGCAGAATGAAAATGTGCAAAATAACATGGGAAAAGAAAAGAGGAGTGATGAAAAAAGTGATATGCACCCCAAAAATAGGTTTGAGTTGTTCGATTTGAGAAAGGAAGAAGAAGAGGGCTACTAACGTGATAAGATTTAGACAGTGTAAGAGGAAGCAAAGTAAAGAATTTTATCACTAGAAGGCTAAAGATCAGGGAAAGCAAAGTGAAAACATTTTTTCCTGTAAAAGTAATTAAAAGATAAGTATGAGCTGGGATTGGCAAAATAAAATGTTAGCGCTATTTAAAATGATAGTAGAAGCAGCATGCATTATTGGAATATGCAACTAAATAGAGGCATTATTTCTTTGGTAGATACCAGATTCCTGGTGTAAGAGAAAATACTACAGATAGTATATTTAAGGACATAAACTTGTTCAGGATTAACAGTGTTGGTCAGGGATTAGGAAGCAATTTTGTTTGGACAAGTAACTGTTAAACAAGAATGGTTTGCTTAATGCAAGAGGTAAAGTGAAGTTATTTAGCATAATGCATTATATGTGTATAAGGGTCTACTTTGCCCCATCAAAATAACACTTCAGTGAAACTCAGTTTCGCTAGTCCGGTTTCATGAAAGTGCATTTCTCCGCAAATGCATTTTCACGATACTACGGATCACCAAACAATTAAAAAAAGAATACACTACAGTACATTATGCAGGGGGGCCACACTCCTCCAACCCCCATGTGGGCAGCTGCACCCCCCCCCACACCCATGCTACTTTTATATATACCAACTCTGAGATTCCACTACAGTGGGGAAAAGGGAAAATTTCCTTAGTCCCACTGTACTGCGGTCTCCAGCAACAATCTCAGTGAGCTGTAGTTTCGCAAAAGTGCATTTCCAGAGAAATGCACTTTTGTAAAACTGGACTAGCGAAACTGAGTTTTGCTGAAGTGTTATTTTGTTATTTTGACGGGTCAAAGTAGACCCATGTATATAACAGTTAGAAAAGGGAAGATTTTTTTAAAGAAGTTAAGCCTTATTTGAGTGTTGGCATGGGTATAATAATATTAGACCTGAACTACAATTTAAGGAAAATAATAATAAAGCAGGATGTGGTTAAATGCCCAGTGTTATTGAAAAATGGAAATCTAAAACTAGTAAAATATATATGTCCTTCCAGTAAGGCAGCATTAAGAATGGAGACAGAGTATGTTAGGTTTTCAGAAAGCTTGATTAAATATGTAGGTGTTTGTATGATTTTTTTGGATTATCATGCTATGTGTGTATTAGAATTATAGAAAATGAATATGTAATCTGAACATGAAAAGATTTAGGGAAACATACAGATGGATATAAAACAAGGATATACTGCAGCAGGAGAGAAAATAATTAGCTTGTAATAATTTAAAGATGAGATCTTATTAGGTGTAAATGACATAATGGTATCTAGCAGATTTTAAAAAAATTAAAAAAATAAAGTTTAAGAAGGTTTATTTGTATGAGGAAAGAATGTATAAAAGACAAAATAGTCAGATGTAAAGTAATAGTTAATGAGTTTTGGTGGCATTGGAAAAAGAGGATCTGGACTATTTTAAAATGAGGTATTTACAAAGAGAATAAGGAAAAAAGTGTGTTGCATAAATAATTATATTATTAAAAGAAAAAGAAAGAAGACATGACTGTTTTTATGGAAAACACAGTTAGTATAATGATATCATTATAAAAGAGTTATTTGATGGGATAGGCCAAAGGGTTTATAAACAAAATAAAATAATGGAGTCAGTAGACAGGCATATAAGTAACACATGTATAGCTAAGGGCCAATGGTGGAAAATGTTGAATGGAAGCTAAATAAGGTACAAGATGTTTCTAAACAGAAGGATATTAAAAATACAAGAATTGAAGCACATGCTGATATGAGTAAAATACCATTCGGTGCCATGAAGAAATGGCTTGTATTACAACTTCTATAAAATTATGTTCCAACAAGTAAATGTATATTTTCAAAGTTTTAAATAAATGGAAACAGAATAGCTTGGTGGATAAAAAATTACTGAAGGTATGGTGAGATTTATATGGAAAAAGACATACAAGCCAGATATATCAGATCAGAGACAAACTGCATTGCTAAAAATGGGTCTATGTTAAAACAACGAAAAGTGTAATATCAAATGCTCGGATGAGCAAAAATGCATATATTCGAAATCGCTATTGTGGGGGGCTGTGCCCCCCACCCCCCCTTAAAAATATATTCCAACTCCGAGATCGCACTACAGTGTGGAAAGGGCAAATTTTCAGATCTTCACTGTACTGCGATCTCACAGTATCGATGTTGCTTACCTGTGTTTTTGCTCATCCGAGCGTTCGACATTTACACTTTTCGTTGTTTTAACATAGACCCCAAAAAACACCATATACCAATACTGTCATTCAAGATGTACACAAAAACCTGGGTACAAGCTGTAGAATCAGTCATCACTTATTGCTTCTATAAAAACATTCCATTGAACTCTGTTACCCTGTTTTAGACAATGGGCAAACTACATCAGTTCCCTGATTGGAGAATGAGCATTCTCCAGCAGTGTATTAATGTACAGGTAATGCCTGCTGAGAAGAATGTGTGCACTGCGTCACGGCAGCATATCAAGCCACAGTGGAGCTCGGACTGAGAAAACTGAATGACTGCCATTATTTTACTGTGTGTGTGTGTGTGTGTGTGTGTGTGTGTGTGTGTGTGTGTGTGTGTGTGTGTGTGTATGACTTTGTTTGAGTGTATGTGTGCTTGTCAGTGAAAGTGAGAGCGAGCAAGCTATTTTACACTCACTTAGCAGCACTTTTGCTGTTTAGCGAGTGTAAAATAAAAAAAGAAAAAAATTAAAATAAAGCGAGTGTGTGAGAGTGTATGCATGTATGAGAGTAAGAGATAACGATCAATCATGCAAAACAGAAACGTGTGTGTTTATGTTCCTGTCTGCATGTGTGCATGAATGCATGCATGAAAGCAGAGAGACTGTGTGTGCGTGTGTGTGTGTGTGTGTGTGTGTGTGTGTGTGTGTGTGTGTGTGTGTGTGTGTAAGTAAGTAAAACACAGCAATATTACAGAGACCCCATTGTCTAAGTACAATAATTCCCTCCAGGGTGTGTGTTTATTTGTAATTAATGTCCTTCCAGGGATGTAGAGGCCCTCCTTATACATTAAGAAACCCCCTGCTGGGCATTATTGCTTGCGTAATTATGCTCTCTGCATGCTCTACCAGTTTAACTAAATTACCTATTGCATCCAATCCTAAATCTTACCCAATACTCTTCTAACACTTACAGGTATTTGTGTTCATATTTTTGACAATCTGTAAATGTTTTTGTTTTGTTTTTAGCATTGATATTTATTGTATCTTTAAAATTATTTGCAGTCTTTCTTCTGCTACTGTCACTATATGTACTGCATTATTTGCTATTGATGCTAAGTTCTTATTTAAGTGTTTTTTTTCTATTGCTACTCCTGGCTCCCTGGTTCATGCTGAAAATGGGCATATAACAGTACACGTTTTATTTATTTGCTTGTTTGTTGTAAATTATTTATTTGTTTGCTTTATAATCAGTGAAAGTTTGAATGGCAATGACCATTTCTACTGGAGGTTTGGGGAGCAAAGCTCCACAGCATAACTGAATGTGTATAAAAACAAGTTTAGTAATTACATGCAGTCACAATTAATACTGAAGATAAAGAATATATAGTCACATGCATGTTTTGGAGTATGCCCACAGCATGGAAATTTGTGATCAAGCAAAACGTTTAGAAATTGTTTAGAAAACCTAGTATTTTAGAACCATACCACTCAACTGTATAGATTTTCACAGAATGTCCAGATTTTTGCCTAATATTTTTGACCCATTTTTCATAAAATTCTGTTTTTCTGGCAAACTAGTGGCAGATTATTACAGATTGAAGTTAGAAAATAATGAAACACATTTGGGTTTCAGGCTTCATACTTCCTGGAAATCCATGCTAATGCAAAACCTGTTAATCTAGCAACGTTCTAAGTTTGCAAGAGCAATATTTAAAAATTGTCCCTATTTTTGGGCCTTTGTCCTACTTTTATTTATTGCTTTGTCCAGATTTCTTGCTCTAAGAGATTGAGAGGTATGGAAATGACATTGAGCAAAAGGAACATAGTATTCATATATGCCTGTAAATGTATAGAGTGACATTAGGGGAATGTAATTATTACAGATGTGTGCAACTTATTTATGATAGTGGCATGAGACTGAATTAAAGTACAAAAGTATGTTTACAGCATTTGGCGTGAAACTGAAAAACTGTGTATATGTTAGAATACTGAACTAAAGAAATCCATCTGATTTTCCACTAATGATTATTTATTTTATTTGTATTTAATTTGCTGTTTCACAATTGGGTATGTGATTTGGTCTGAGCAGTATATATAGACTAAAACGTGATAATATGTACATAGGAAACAAAGACGATAAATGTTTAGTATTAGTGTAAATAGAATACAAATTTACATACTTTAAAGTCATATTTACAAAATGTACAAGATAAGCAGTTCATACTATTATAGTGTTTGTATTTTGTTGTAGAATGTAGATTGGTCTTTACATGTTACATATGTTGTTCTGCATGTTTACACACGTCACTGAAACATTTACATGCATTTCTTGCTCTACGTGCTCCTTCATTTCACATTTCAATTGCTTTGAAAAGCTTTCCATGAAGCTTTATCAAGTAAAAAAAAACTTTTCGCCAATGACTGCGTTATAAAGATGGTCTAGTCAAGGTGATATGTTTTTCTTAGCTCTTGGGATGCAGGAAATTATTAGCTACATAAGTCAAGTATGTCTAGTCAAGTAATGTAATTAATGTGCTAATATTTTGTAGCTAGTATGTTTGAAATGGTATTATGTACAGGAGAAGTCCCATTTATGTGTCATTATTTATTTATTATTTATTTAATTTATTTATGCATTTATCTTTGTTTACTGGGAAGGAACAAGTGGGATAAAACACCTTTTTGGTGAAGGCCTGGCGAGAAATCTTCCACATTTAACACCAATTTTGACATTTACATAAAATACAGTTGCATGATATCAGAGAGAGTACAAAATATAGGGTTCATATTATAATGTTGAAGTTACGGAACATCAGTACCATATGGTAGACATCATATGATCGAAGTTCCGTAACTTTGAAAATAAAAAAAATAATTAAATAGCAAAAACTTACCCTGATGGGTTAAAGCAGGGGGACAAGCCCCACTGTACCCCCCATATCCCCTGCTACTTAAATATACCAACTGCGAGATTGTGCTACAGTGTAGGAAAGGGAAATTTTCTCTTTCCGCACCATACTCCATTAAAGTGCGATCTCGGAGTTGGTATACTTAAGTAGCAGGGGGTGTGGGGGGTGCAGGGGGACTTGCCCCCTGCCTACACTCTTTAGGTTTTTTTGTTTTTGGTTTTAACATTACTTTAAATGCAATTCAATGTTTTAATAGTTCAATGCATAAAGTTCAATGTTTATGCATTCGAACTATTAAACTTTTGTCATAATGATATGAACTCCAAAATATAGGTAACTGTAGATACATGACAAAAATTACAATAACCTACATAAACATCATTTAGAAAAAGAACATGTACATTGCATGCACAGATAAAAACAGTGTTGAACATATATTAGAAATAGACACAATCCTGTATATATCAAAGAGAGATATAACACGGAAATCGATAATGTAATATTACCTGCAATCTCTAGCAACTACAATAATGAAAAGAATAAGCAGCTTAAATATAGAAATATTAGAAAGGGGGAAGGTGGTTGACAGTGTAGTATAATATGACATGTTAGTAGTAGAACAAATATGAAAATATTGTTACATTTAGGATTGAGAAGTGAAACAATTAGGAAAGTGAGAATGGCTGGGGCCACTTGGACTGTTATAAGGAGTATTAGCTTTGGATAGTGGAGGAGAGACAGTGATGAAACTGTGACATGGGGGGAAAAGGTAGATGGTGGTAGATCTAATTAGAGAAAAACAGAGACCGAGTCTTGTCAGCTTAGAGCCTGTGATTGACATAATTTATGTAAACAAAGTGATTCCTTTTGGTTAAGTAAGTATCTTTCAGTCCCAATGGAGAAAAAGGGGGAAGAGAAAAAGAATACGTGCTGAGAGAAAAGGTAGCAGGTGTGGCCAAAAATATTCTGACCGGGAGCTGAGCAGTAGTAAAGCCAATCTTTGCTTAGATATTGTTTATGTAGCAACCTGAAGGTATCTGCCACATCTGTCTGTTTTTATTTACAGTGAAATAGAGTTCCAATTTTTAGTGACTTGGTGGGAGTATACAAAAACCCCAGATGCTTGTTTTGGACATAGGAAGGAGTGATTTGTTACTTTACAGTAGTATTGTTATGTATTCTTTAAGGGCAATTTTGAATTGCATGTAAGATTAAGTTTATCTGATACAAGTTGGTATTAAGTTCCATATTTTTGCTATCCATACTGCATATATTGCATCATCAGTTGTCAATGAAGTATGTACCACTTTAATTTGTATCTTAAAGGAGAACAGCACCCACAGACTTCATTGTGGTTTGGTGTTTCCTACATTTTAACGCCTCTCTGGGACTATTTACAGGTTTTTAAATATTTTTATATGTAATTTCTGAGTCTGACCACATGGGGTCAGGCATCTTGAAGTAATTCTGATTGTTTAGTCTGCCTCTAGGTATCCCACAATGCAGAGCTTGTCTGTAAAAATTACATCACGCAGGCCTCTTTCTTCCTAAACCTCCTGTCACTGCATTGATTTTACATGCATACACTGCTGTCTTTCAGTCAGTTATAAGTAAGATTTCATACCATTCAATGACTACTTAAAACACAAACAGTGTAAATGCCACAGAACAGACTTTCAAAGTGCTTTTTACTGCTGCTTCTTTTTAGAATGGCTAAATTGCAGTCTTTTGTGAAGCCTGAATTGAACTACTTTGACTCATCTCCCATTCCCCTTCACACCTAACTTCCCTAACCGTTGCAGTGCTAGGGATAATTTGAGCTGTTATCTGCACAAGAGACTTGACTCATGTACTGTTTCCTTGTTCTAGTCTTTGCTTTCTGTATGGGTTGGGGAAGGACCAGGGAGCTGTGATATCACAGCATGCATGGGTTTTAGGATGCTCGTGGTGATGTCAGTTTGGGGAGGGAATTGGCCAGAAAACTACCTATATTCATTAGCCTTGATGACATCCATGTATTGGACACTCTAGCATGTTTTTCCAGGGCAGAATAAACGTTTTTTGAAAGTGACACCACCATAGTACAGTAAGGTGTTGTTCTAGTGGAGAGAAACAGTCGATTTAATATATTTAAATGCTGTATTGTTGTTTATTCATAGCAGGGACAGTAAATAGTGAGAAAAAAGCCAGATAAGTTAAGAATTTAATAATAGAATCCCATTGTCCTTTAAAGTAGGACAGCTTGTGAGTCCATAGATAATGCTAAAGGAAATTTTGAGTTGAGAAAATATGAGGGGATATAATTGTATAGGTTCGTAGATAAATACTATGTAATCATTCTGCAGAGTATTGCAAACTCACAAATAAGTCATATTCAAAAGTTCCCTCCACCCTCAATGAGAGCAATACAAGATATACTGGGGAAGCATTTCAGGCTGTTCAGCCAATTAACTAGATTTACCTTGAAGCTTGCTCCAGAGGTGGCAATATGTTTGGAAAATAAATATGTTAATGCAGGTTAAGCTCTTTCAACCAGATAGCTGAGGAACTATTAGTTCTACAAAGGATCAGAAGGTCAAAAAGGGTTATATTGTTCCTGTGCCAAAAAGTTAGACAAATATCCTCATGGAGGAGACAATAAGAAACTGAGCAGAGACAGGACTGCCAGTCTGCTCTCATAACTAAGATTTCTGAAGCAACTTATCTTTATAATTAGGAATATTTAAGGTTTCCCAAGTTGAATGATATGTTAGACACATACCAAAAGGGGCATTATATTCAATAATAGGTCTGATGAGGTGCAAGTAAAGGGGAAGTGAGATTTGTGTGGTTCTAGGTTCATAGGTTCATAGGTTGGTACTAGGCTATCAGCCATGGGGCCTATACAAGCCTAGCCATAACAATTCCCTGGCTATTTCTTCCCACACTATTTACTTCCCTGGATGAGATAACTGGAAATTAGTTGAAACAGTTATTTGATAGCACTAACCAGTTTAGAATCCTTTGTGCTTAACAATGATACATTTTGTTGACTAGACTGGCTGCATATTTTATAGGTTTATTATAGCTTTAGTCCAGTTTATAAACAGGCAGGTTTGTAGGTAGTAAGTACTGATGTTGTATACTTACTAGTAAGAAGGATTTCTCTGTTGTAATATGCACTTTGTCCATGACATGAGATTTGGCTTACGTTCATGCAGTCAAAGGTTCATAGGTATTGTAGAAAACATTAATATCTATCCAGCATTAATGTGTCTGGTACCCTAGATCATGCGTTGAAATGAGAAAGTGTCTGTGTAGCCATCTGGTTCCTTTATGAAGATATAAATCAATTGCTTTCACTATGAGTGGACAAATTTCAACTTGCCAAGGATCAGACTCTCTAACTGCATTCTAAGGAGAAATTACACCTGAAAAAGAGAATCACTGCTGGCACAACTCAATGACAGTAATTTCCTGTGGAAGAACTCTGATCCTTGGCTGGTTGAACTTTGTGCAAATGATGGTCAATAGTTCAGTCTACATGTAAGTTACCCAAACTGATTGGCTCAGATCAACAAAGAGGTGAGTTTATTCATGGGCATGAGGTTCTTTGAGATATGAAGATGTAATTTATCATTGTATGGTTGATATTTACTATTACTGAGGCTTAGTGTCCTCATGGGTTCAGGTCACAGGAGTGGGTATTCAAAGTAAAAGGTTTTAACATATAAGGAGTCTTTTAATGTTCTGCACATCAGGAACAGGTCTCTTAAAGAAGGTGATGAGATGAATAGAAGGAGAGATTTGCTGGCCGTAGTCTTTTAGTGCAAGGCATGCTCTGAGGCTCTTGATTTTTCTTTGTGAGAAACCTTTTCTCTTTGCTGAATGCAATAGTTGGCATACAGATATTTTTCAAAACACATTAAATATTATATAATTAGCATAATACAAACTGTATTATGGGGACAGTTACCCTTCTGTTATGGCGGTCTGCCCTGCAGAATATTAAGTGTACAGGTATATATGGACTGCATAAAACAGCAACTATTTGGTTTATACGGGTATCAGACGAATGATCATTATCTACAAGGATTTCAAACTTTTTACTATTTTGACAGTGTTTAGATGCTGCATACCAACAGTTTACAAATCTGTTTTTTTAATGCCAGAATATTGCTCTGGCTTTGCAGATCATGCTTTATAATTTTGTGTAGGGTAGTTCCTCAATGACTAATTTTATAGTATGAATATATTATGGTGGGAGTGAATACCATTAGTGAGGGTCTATTGAGATTCAGGAGTAGTCTGCATTGTTCTAGATTCCAGTATTGATTAGTAATTTGTGGCGAACATACTTCTGAAGTTGTGTGCATATTATATGATGATGGCTGGTTGAACTGAAAAATAAAATGGTGCTATGGACAGCTGGAAGTGAAAGAGTTAGGAACAGGCAGCTCAAGGCAGATGTTCAAGGAAAATTTGTTGCAAAAATATACTGAGGCAAGATACATACGAGGACATTCTACTTACCATTGATAAACATGACTTATGGTTCTTCTTTCAAGATACAGAGATCACCTATAGTCTAACCTACTTCACTCATACCTCTACAACTCATGAACCTCTAAGTGGAAGTTACCCCATATTTAAGATCACTTTGAG
Organism: Protopterus annectens; assembly: GCF_019279795.1. NCBI lineage: Eukaryota > Metazoa > Chordata > Ceratodontiformes > Protopteridae > Protopterus > Protopterus annectens. The sequence continues at coordinate 261,117,329 of NC_056732.1, read as the reverse complement.
GTATCTCTGAAATGGAAATCATCTGTGCTGAATCCCAGTATTTGTATTTTAGCATGTAGCCAGGGTTGTTGGAATTGTACACCAAAATATGATCCTCCTTTCTCAGAAGGTTTCTGGACATAATACTTTCAGTACTGCTAAAACAATTTTCTAACGAAGCAATGCCATTTACCAAGATGTATACTGTAAACCATGGCAACTATACCATTTCAACTTAAATTCTAGCATATCTCAACTTACAAAAATAAAATACTTTTAAAAGTGCAAAATGCAGCACACATGAAGGGTAATAGTTCTGCCCATGTCACTCTTAATGCCATACATCACTTTGGCATATTAAGGTGTTAATGTCATCCATCTCTGTGATGTATTAAGGTATAAATGTCATCCATCGCTTTGTTGTATGAAGGTGTTAACTTCATCCATCACTTTGGTGTATGAAGGTACTAATGCCACCCATAACTTGGTGTATGAAGGTGTTAACATCATCCATCAGTTTGATGCATGAGAGTGTTAAAGTCATCCACCACTTCAATATATAAAGGGGTTAATGTCATCCATCACTTCAATATATAAAGGGGTTAATGTCATCCATCACTTCAATATATAAAGGGGTTAATGCCATCCATCACTTCAATATATAAAGGGGTTAATGTCATCCATTACTTCAATATATAAAGGGGTTAATGTCATCCATCACTTTGGTGTATGAAGGTGTTAACACCATCCACCAATTTGGTGTATCAAGGTGTTAATGTTATCCATTACTTTGGTGCTTGAAGGTGCTAACTCCATCCATTACTTTGGTGTATTAAGGTATTACCGTCATTCATCAGTTTGGTGTATGAAGTTTTCAACGTCATCCATTACTTTGATGTGTTAAGGTATTAAAATCATCCATCACTTTGCTGTATGAAAGCATCTTACTATAAAATAAAAAGCACATAAAACATATGCCACTGTATGTACAAAGAACAAGAAAACTGCAAGCAAATGCCTGTCTGAATTCTTTATTGTCAGACATCAGAAACTACTACTGAAGCTCCAGAATTTGATTTTTGGATTTGGAAATATGATAAGATTATTGAAGTTTAACAATGTTATCATTTCCAAGAGGGAAAATCCTCCACAAAAATTGAAAATCCTCACTTGCAAACAATTAAATTGCTTCTTTCCCTTACCAAAGACATTCTGGCAAGCTATCAGTGTGCAGTCAAAGCATCACATGTGACAACATATATAAGTGACATTATTGAGCAGATTCAATCACAGTTTCATGAACAAAATTGCGTCCTTTCTCTGGCTTTGTGTTACATGACAAAAGCTTCTGGCTCTATCATTCAAGGAATATTAACATTTCAGTGATGATATCTAGTTGGGTCTGTCATCTTCATCATCGTACAGAGATATCCTGCACATGAGATGATTGCCAGCTTTTTCTGTAGACTCAAAGTACCATGAAATGTCCTTAGCTTATATCAGGGAAGTGAGTGACCAAATCTTCTCTCCAGCTTCTTAGTTGGAATGTTATTCTTCTTTTAAAATACAGCTATATTGATAACTCTGTCATTCCTGCTCATGCCTTAAGGGACCTCCATCCTACTCTAGTTATATTCACATAAACTTGCAATAATCTGATACTATAACTCAACATCATGCAGACTATCACAATCTATCAGCATGCTCACGGCCTTCTTAATTGTCTTCTGGACTTCATTAGTCACTAAGAGATGGACCCTGTCTGAAAACAAGAACTTTCCTTAGAAAGGCAGCCACTTCCTCCAACACATGACTATAAAGAGGTTTATCCAGTGGATTCAGTAGTTTCTTATTTTGGAAAATGTTTTGTTGGATCTCCATGGATTATGAAGTGAAAAAGGACTGCAAGATGGTAGAATGCAGAGTGGTTATCATCCAAAAACATTTTATAAATATGAGTTGGTGGTGACTTGCTGACAATTTCTAAAGATGTTACTGAAGTATTGTCTGTGATACTGTTGGCAAGTCCTTCAAATCAAGAGAGAAAATTGCCACATTGTCATTAGTATTTTCAATGAGACCAGTGTCTTCCACACTGAGGCAGTGATCCTGAGATATACATTTGGTTGCACTGTATATTATTATCTGATGTTTGATTCCGAAAACAGATTAAACTCTCAGGGCTGAACCAGAACTGCAGATGCTGTAGTAGTCAGATGAAGCAGTAGAGATACACCAAAGGGTACTTCACCAAGACAGAGATGGATATCATAAGCTGGGGAGACCTGGCTATCAAGCAGTTTATGTATGCAACACTCTGTATTGCTCAGGAGCTCACCTTGCCTTTTAATCAGAAAAAGAGAACATAGAAAGGAAAGGAAAGTAGACTCTTAACGAGTGTATACCAAATTTTCTGAAGAAGATATATGTATATGTATATGTATATGTATATGTATATGTAAGTCTAGACAGAGAGAGGGAAAGAAAGTCCACAACTGCATTAGTTACCCACCAGAGGACTCATCAAATCAAGGCTTTGCTAACAATAGTGAAGAGCAGCACTGACCTCTTTCTCTTGCATTGCATCTCCTGGTATATCTCATGTTATTCTTCTGGAAAGCACTATTTGCACTATGAGCTGAACTAAATGTTGTATACAGAAAATCCAGTATAAAAAGGAGCAACCGGAACCCCTCAGCCATTTTCTGCCCTATGAATTTTCATCTGATTATTATCACCTCCTGCTTCTTTCAGATTCTGTCTTCAAACATCTGGAGAACAAAACATATCTTTGCTAATATAACCCCACTTAAATGGTGTGACTCTTGTCTTTGAAAGGTTTGCCCAATTAGAACCTTTTCTAAATATAAATATTTGTATAACTGTCTAGTTTGCTAATATAATGTAATGTAATCTGCCTTCGTAATTGTCGCTAAACCAGCTTCTTTAATGTATATTTTTTGTGACTGGTGAATTTTAAGAATGTTAATATATATGATTCTTTGAACAGTTTTTCAATAAAGTAAAATCACTTCACACAAATCCCTGTCTACGTATGGAAGCATATAGTTTATTTGCTATGGACTGAATAAAGTGGATTCCCTAATATAACAGAGTAGTTGTTTTTTATATTTTTTTTAAACCAGAATTACTTATAATAAATCAAAAAACATCCAAAATAACCCTGGCAAATCAAAGACTTTATTGTGTAATATATTAAACCTCCTCTGAAGAGGTCTTTGCGCAATATGCAGATTCCCATACTTCTCTTTTATAGGAGGTTTAGCGCATTACACAGTGAAGTCTCTGGGTTGGCAGGGTCTTTTTGATGTTTTTGCCTATCTGCTTTTCTCCATATGACCTTTGGTAATTCTTTGATATAAGCCATGCGATGGTGTGATTCTGTTCTCATCATGCATAATCTGCAGCAATGCAAACAGCAATACTAAAAGAAAAATTAATTCCCAAGCAAGATCATTGTTGTTAACATTCTTTTACTAAATGGTGAGCAGCATGTTCTTCTCTCTTTCAGATTAAATAATTTAGTTCGGTTCAGTAATTTAAAGAACATATACTTCTGTCCCATCCACCAGTGATGTTATACTGCTCAGTGACATATGTGTACATCATTTGGAAGACGTCCATGGTTGCATCCTTAACATACAGTATCTGTCTTGCTTAAGCTTCTTCGCAGAATATTTATATTAAAATAATCAGTGCCTCTTTTAATGCTACAGACACTGTCAGACAATCAAATTTATAATTAATTTTTTCCAAGTACCTAAAATGCCGGTGGTGGTGCTGCGGTAGCGTTGTCACCTCACGGTAAGATGTTGTCCTGTTCGATTCTCAGCTAGAGCATCTTCTGTGTGGAGACATGTGTGAATGGGTGTACCTTTGTTGAAGGTTGTGCATCAGAGCCGGCAACTTGGCACGTAAAAACTACTGCCAATCATTAGTGGACCGGAGTTCCGCTGTGGTGGCCCCTAACTGGGAAAAGCCGAAAGATACAACAACAACTTAAAATGCCATCAAGCATCTAGTCAGAAAATTAAAATCATACAGCAACATATGGCAGGTTGAAGACATCCTTCAGCTGATAGCTGACTTCCACTGGTATCACACAGTTTTATTTTTTACATCCCCAGAGCTGCCTACCAGCTGTCACTAGCTTCTTCCCTCATTCATTAGCTCTGCTGGATGTGTCATAGCCTCCCCCAAGTTCAAGACCACCATATGTCTGGGCTTGTGAGGAGATCAATGACAACAGTCTAACATATTGTTGCTGGGGACTGTACAATGGCACAAATGGCAGCCTTGCAACTCTGCAGTTGCTGCCTTCAAGAGAAGCATGCACACTTCTGCACATGGACAACGTCCTGAACAGGCATTATACCAGTTGCAGCATGCTGCTTGCAAAGCTCTTGACACTGACATTGCAACAAGCTCAGGCTGTGTTACTCCCACTAGGAGGGGTGAAGCAGCATTAGCCATTCACACCCATCCTCCCATGTGATCATTTCAGTCCCTGTGCCACTAATCAAACACAGGTCATCTGGAGTACAAGAAGAGATTTATTCCCCTGTGCCATAGGGCATCTTGTTATCACAGAATTATAAGGCGTGTGCAGAAGCACAGTGGTTTGGCAGACATCAGCACCTTCATAAACTCATCGCTATCTCAGCACCGCTTTAAATGACCAGCAACATCAAAATTAAGAATTCAAATAGACAGTGCTAATAATTACCTTAAGATAATCCACCAGCCAAGGAAAAAATAAGACCCTCTTTCTCATGTCAGGCCTTTGTAACATAAGTAACTATGCAGTTGCTGAGAAATAGCTATTGTGCCTTGTTTTATTTTGGGTAGTTTCAGAATGATGCTGCTAAGAAATTCTATTTCGGAGTTCACCATGAGAGATAATGGCCTGCAATACATCATATAATGAAAGAAATGCTTCTGAAATGCACTGAACATTCTAGAAAAAGAAAAAGAAAAAATAAACATACCATAGACCACAATGAAACCCAGAGGTGTGAGAATAGCACATTGATCTATTTTTATCGTATGACAGGTTCTAAATTACAAAGCACATATTTTTTCATAGTCCTGCAGTGTGATTGCTTTCATTTGTCATTAGAAGATAGACTTTATTGTGGAAAGTAATAAAAAGTGAAATGTAGAAAATTCAATTACTTAATGTTAACAGTTCAAATTTTATCGAAAGCTATAAAATGCATTCCCGAACCACACTCTTGAAAGTGAGGTCTATGTTGCTTGCAAGATATCCTTCTTTCTGAGTATTTTTCCCCCTTATAACTTCATTTTGTCATTACTGTCTTTAATCTTGTATATGTTGAAATGCATAACAGTTTAAGGTTAGCCTTGCACGGTTCAAAGAGGCCTAAATAGATCTGTTGTCTAGGAAAAAAAGATACAAGTGTAAAAGTAGTATCTATAGTTTAATTGCATAATTTACTTATGGTGTCAATAATTGCTTCTTTTACTCCAGCCATCCATTCATATTTTCATCCATCCATCCATCAATATTTTGTACCTAATCTTATTTAATTCAAGTAAAGAGAGCCCATGCACTGTCTCATTGTTTAATTAAAACAGGGCTTGGATTCATCAAGCTTACTAAAATATTACTACAACAGCTGGGGTTCATTGTTATGACAATTAATTTCCCAATGGTATAGTAAGTTTGTTTTTGAAGAGTTATACTAAATGAAACATACCAGTGTAATGCTCTAAGAAGCAACAACATAAAAGTGCAGCCAACCATCTGGATCTTTTATTTTGTGCAGCAGATTTAAATTATAGAAATGCTCAAACTATTTAAAGCACTTCTGATGCATAAGTAATTACATCTGAAGCCACAATCAACTTCATGGTAGTACTTATGCAGATGCTATATTTAGCCTTCTCATGTTCCTAAAAAAGTACTAGGAAAAGCAAGCATGTCATATTAACATAAAAGAGAAAAAGAAATATGACAGGTTTAGAGAACCACAGTTAAGTTTCTAATTATGTACTGAGATTACATAATAGGATATGCAAAGAAGGCAAAAACCCATATCACAAAAAATTGATTTCATATGATAGTAAAAGTAGAAGTGAGAAATGCTTTTAGATCAGTTTGTATCATACTTATATGAGCAAAACAGTGCATCTAAAATTTGAGATCATGAGCTATATACAAATTACAGCAGATAGATTTAAGCTATTAACAGAGTATTTGTTTTATTTTATTTTTGCTTTGTTGTTTGGCTTTGTCTCATTAGTCCTATGGCATATTTTCATAGGAGATGCAGTGTGGAACTGATACTGATTAGGGAAAGTTTGCCAGACCACTAAGTAACTCCTCCACAGTCATCTTAATAAGAGGTGCTGGATGTTTTCTCCCTTTTGGAAGGATAGCTGGATGGATGGATGGATGGATGGATGGATGGATGGATGGATGGATGGATGGATGGATGGATGAATGAGGTGGTAGTATTCCAATTAGGGCAGCAGAGCTGTATACAAAAAGTCAGACATACTAATATCACTGAAGGTGCAGACATTGCATCAGATGTGATGGTGACTCCGATTGATGAAAGTATGTTTAGATGATTTGATACCAATTTGTCTTATAATCAAAAGTGGTGAAAGGAGGGAAAGGAGTTTTTTTGGAGTGAAGCAATGGAGAGGTGTAGGCTGTTGAAGCAGCTCAGTACTCTAGAGGGCAATCGTTGCAAGGACCAGTTCGCAGAATGACACCATTTCTCAACCACTTCTGTTTCAGCAGGATGTGTTCAATATAGTGGCACAGATAACAGGGAATGGAGCTGAATTACAAAAATCATATGCAATGGTAGTAGAGAAGAAAGAAGGGAGAGTGTATCAGCATTTTCAGATGAAGAAAAGACCGGTTATATGTACTGGAACTAACCTAGTTAAACCACTGGGCAGGTATCTGGTTTACAGCTCTCTCGTTGAGCTGTTAGGCTTTATAGAAGCAGACATTCATTCTTTAATTCATTTGGAAAGTAAACACATATCTGATTTAACAGGTGAATTGTTAGGTACATTTGTTGCTAAACTTGGTGCAAAATATGATTTCTGTGAAATTAATATATTTTGGCAAACATGACTATTATGAACAAATAATAATGACTTTATAATTTAGGACTGATGATGTTTCTGAGCAAGGTACAAGACATTCACAAGATATATATAATTTGATGGAGCCTTTGAAGAAAATATGGATACAAGAAATGTATGTACTGGGACATTTGGATATAAGAAATTTATGGACTGGGACATTGGAAATACAACTGTTTATCTACTTAGCATGTATACAAATGGAAGTATTTTTTTACATTAGTGGCACACACAC
>NC_056732.1:261084966-261104966 GCF_019279795.1 Protopterus annectens | reverse complement strand
TGCAGAAGATCAAACTTAGGTCGTTGTACTCACGGAGCAGAAGCAGTGCAGCGAGTAATTGCAAATCAAACTGAGGTAGAACAGGCATCAGCGAACGAGTGAAACAGACAAAGAATGGCTCAAATAAGTGCCGAGGAAGCAGCAGAGTGACGTGCAGCCAGACTTGAGGATGCACGGTTATGAGCACGGCGATCACATTCTGCAGCTTCAGATCTGCTTCGTTCTCCTCGATCGACACCAGTGGATGAAATAAATGCTTGCCTGAAATACTCTACTTTGTGGCAACACATAAAGACGTTAAAATTAACTACAAATATGCGTGTCCAGCTGCAAAACAATCGATCAACTGAGATATTCTCACATCAATTGCTGGAAATTGGGAACGGAAAGGTGCCGGTTGATCTGACCTCAGGACGAGTTTCATTGCCTCATAGCTTCTGCAATTTAGTGACGTCAAAAGAAGAATTGGTGAAAAAGTATTTCCCAATATTCAAAACCAATTATAAGAATCACGATTGGCTGACTGAACGAGCTATTCTTGCGGCCAAGAACAAAGACGTCTACAAACTTAACAATATTATTCATTCTAACATTCAAAGCGAGGCAGTCACATACAAGTCCGTCGACACTGCTGTGGAAGCAGATGAAGTGGTTAATTATACAACAGAATTATTGAATTCACTCAATCTGCCAGGGATGCCACCGCACGTACTGCAATTGAAAATCGGCGTGCCAATTATCATGTTGCAAAATATTAACCAGCCAAAGCTTTGCAACAGCACGCGGCTTGCAGTAAAAAAATTAATGAGCAACGTCATAGAAGCAACAATCTTGACAGGACCATTCAAAGGTGAAGATGTCCTCATTCCTCGTATTCCTATGATTCCAACGGATATGCCATTTCAATTTAAGAGACTGCAATTCCCAATTTGATTGGCGTATGCAATCACCATCAACAAAGCTCAGGGCCAATCTTTAGAATTGTGTGGTTTAGATCTACACATGGATTGCTTCTCACATGGACAATTATATGTTGCGTGTTCTAAGGTCGGCAAACCAGACAATCTCTATATCTGCACAGACAATGGAACAACAAAAAATATTGTACACCCACAAACATTGTGAAATTGAACATATCAGAGTCTGAGCCTCAGCAAGGCGTGGCCAGGTACAGCTAGTATACATATATATATATATATATATATATATATATATATATATATAAAGAGAGAGAGAGAGAGATAAATATGTACATATATATATGTATATATATATATATATATATATATATATATATATATATATATATATATATGGATCCCTATCAGATAATAGAAATTTCATTTGACTGAATCCCATTTGACTGAGACCATAAGACTGAAATTTCAAAATAATGAAAAATCACTTGACTGTAACCCATAATACTGAAATCTTTAAATGCTAAATTTCAACACACTGAATTGTAAAGTGGATGATATAAAACCAGAATAGGTGGATTTATGACCTTTTCCCCACTGTATTGTGATCCTGGAGTTAATAGTTAATATGTGTATATATATATATATATATATATATATATATATATATATATATATATATATATATATATATATCTATAGTTGTGGGGTGTGGGGGGCATAGCCCTGCACCTATTCTGGTTTTATATTGTCCACTTTACAATTCAGTATGTTGAAATTTAGCATTGTAAGATTTCAGTATTATGGGTTTCAGTCAAATGATTTTTCAATATTTTGAAATGTCAGTCTTATGGTCTCAGTCAAATGAGTTTCAGTCATATGAAATTTCTATCATCTGTTCGGGATCCATATGCAATGTGTATATATCCAATATGTAAAGAAAATGGAAATGCAAGACACTCGTCATGTCTGCTGCTTTTCTTTCTTTAATGACATAAGACTCCGTAAGAATAACTTTAAACACAACCATAGTGCTTTAAATAACTTCTACATTCATAACATATCACATCATCACCAGGCAATAGATTAGGTAAACACATACACTGCAATTCTGCATCTAAATATAGATCTTTTCCTGATTTTTTTAACAGTGGTAGATGACAAATATGGCTATGAATTTTAGGGTCTTTCTATAACTGAACCTTCAGCTTCAAAACACATTTGATGTCACTAAATCACCCAGTCCTGGTGTCACCGTAACATGTGACACTTGTTTCCAGTATAACTTTTTTATCCTGTAAGATTTCCTGATCTGTACCCTGAATATTTCTAATGATATGATCCTATACACGCACACAAAAATAACGTAAACATGTATTCAAATGTTTATATTGCAATAGTCATTTACTTGCTCTTTTTTTACTCAGATAATTTTTATTTTAGTTAAGAAATAAACAACAAATGAATACTTAATGCAATGTACTATCATATTACTTAATAAATTAACTATATATAAATTTACATTCAGCCTGACGTATGAAAAATGAATAACTTGTTATACAGAAGTAGATAAATTAATCTTAGGAATAATTATTTCAAGAGGAGGTTAGATCCATTTGTAAAGTGTCAATCAATGTTAAAACTTTTTTGCAAGGATTATTAGATAATGGCATAGGAAACATTCTTAATTCATTGGTTTTAACTTCATTTAAGGCCGTTGTCTTCAATAAACACAGACAATCTTCTCTGCTAGCTACTATGGTAGAATTCCATCTTTTTGTTATGCATTTCCTAGCAATAGCTAGTATTGTCCAAAGTAAATAGAGGTTATTTCTATTTAAAACAAAACCTTCAGTCATATTCAGTAATATTAAAGCTTTGGTCATAACAAAATTATCTGTATAAAGCACCTGCATAAAATTATTAACATTTTCCCAAAAGGGTTTGATTTTTATACATTCATAGAAAATGTGAGACCAATCAGCTTTATCAATCTGTTGACATCTCCAACAAACTCCATCACTAGAAGGACTGATTTTTTAAACTTTATCAGGAGTTAAGAAGAATCTAGGGATGAATTTCCAGGTAAATGTTCTCCAATAATGAGAACAAGAGGTCAGTTTTACTGAGAGTAGTATATCTGATTTATTTTCTGGGGTTAATTGAATTGAATTTCCTTTAGTCATAAACTGACAATATGATGGTTTGAGTAATGTTTTGTAGTTTTTTATTAGGTTATATAAGTATGAAGTTCCATTTTTCATATTCTCATTACTATATATAATTCCAAACAGTCTGATTATGAATTTAGGTGGGGTTGAGAAAGAAGCATTATTTATTATCCTACATAGATCATTGGAGTATGTCAATATATTTTGAAGTATTAACCATTCATGAGAATTTAACTCATAAGTTGACATAATATATTGTATATATAATACTTCTTGGTTTTGTATACAATGCAACCAACAAATTATTTTTTTATGTTCCCAAGAGGTGAATATGTCCCTATGAATTCTATCTGGAAAGCTTTTAGTAATATTGAAGGGAATTAGTGTTGTGAACCAGAGCTTTGAATCCCTATTTATAAATTTCCTAAAATGATCAAATAAATGATTTGTTAGATTTGACCTAGTTAGTTTAGTTATATTATATTGCAAATTTAAGGTCAATGAGTAGCATAATATATTATCTTTATCCTTAGTAATAGTATTTTTAAGTAATTTGTTTTCATTTATTATTATAGTTATATGTAACAATTTCCAGTTGGATATATAACTAGGACTAATCCATTCAATCACTGTTTTAAGTAGAGTAGATCTTATAAATAATTCAATATCCAGAAAATGTATTCCTCCCTGATTCCATTGTCTAATATGATGGGTATATGCAATTTTATTTCTTTTAGGATACCATAAGAACCTTAGGAGTATTGCTGTTCTTTTCTTAAGATAGGTTTTCTCAAGAATTAACAAAGTAGCTTGTACTACATACAAAATTTTGGGAAGAAGAACCATTTTAATCAGCTGTAGTCTATCTTCAAAAACTATAAATAGGTTATTATATTTGAACACTCGAGAATCTATTGTATCCATGAACTTTTTACAGTTAATATTCATTATATCTTGTATATTCTCACACAGAATTATCCCCAGGTATGTTAAAGTTGCTACTTGTTCACCTATGATATGATTATTGTCTATTTGTATATCATTCTTCTTATTTAATAATAAATATTTAGATTTTTGGTTGTTAAAACTAAGACCTGAGATCTTATGAAATTTCTGTATCAAAATATCTAGTTTATCTAAAACTTCTTTAGAATTCAGTAGTGTAAGAAGTATATTGTCAGCCAAGAGCATGATCTTAGAATTATATTGTCCAAATATATTTATACCTTTTATCTTCAGATGAATTCATATTAATATAGCCAATAGCTCTATATCCAATGCAAATAAGATGGGTGACATAGGGCAACCCTGTTTAGTACCTCTTGTAATTTGTATAGCCTCTGAGGTGAAGGGTCCTATTGTTATATAAGCTAAGTTGTTTTCATAAAACATTTTAATGAATGTAATAAAGGAAGGAGGAAAGGCATATGCTTCAAGAATTGTAATTAAATAATCCCAATTTAGGGAATCAAATGCTTTTTCAATATCCTGACCGATTATCAAGGCTTCTATATTTTCTTTATTTAAATAATCAATGTCAATATTCTTTTAATGTAGTCATGTGTGTGTCTATTTTGAATAAGCCCAGTTTGGCCATTGTTGATTATTTCGTTAATTAGATTTTTCATTCTATTTACCAGGATAGACATAAATATTTTATAATCATTATTTAACAATGAAGTAGACCTATACAAACTATAATGACTAGCTTCTTTATTTTCTTTTAAAATGGGTATGATTAAAGAGTATCTCCATCAAGGGGGAATTATTGCACGGTTTTGAATTTCAATTAGTGTTTTATGTAGTAATGAGGTTATATTTTTGGGAAATAATTTGTAAATTTCTGAGATTAAACCGTCCATTCCAGGAGATTTATCAGATTTACTTTCTTTGATTTTATCAGCAACTTCTTTGTGTGTAATGGTTTTTTTAATTTCCTTTCTAAACTTTCAGGAATTAGTTTAATATTAGAAATCATATTTCCTAATTTGAAATGGTCTGTTGTAGTATTCTTACTTTTATAATGATTTATATAATGACACTTAAAAGCATCTGGTATATCTCCTATTTCCACTACTTTCTTGCCTTTTTCTTAATGTAAGATATTAATAATAGAGTTAGCTTTAGATTGCATTTTAACTTTAACAGAAAAATTATGTAAAAGTTTTGGGGAAGTAGCATAAGAATTTATCTTTAACCTTTCCATGGATAAATTAGTTTTATGATTTAATATTTCATTATATATTTTATTTAAGTCTTCTATTTTCTTCTTGTTTTTAATCAAATTAAGGGACTTTGGGGATTTATATAATGTGAGTTTTCTTTGTAGTTCTGATTCCCATTCCTTGATTCTATTTTTATACCAACCAATCATTTTCCCATAAATATAAGCTTTAAGCGAATCTCAAACCATTACTATGTTCACTTCTGAGTTGTAGTTTCTATTTATAAAGACACTAAGTACATTCACTAACCACTGCTTAAATTATTTTATTTTTGTAATGTACACAGGAATGCTAGATATAAATGTTAATGGTTTAAAATGTATTTGCATTTTTAGAACTAATGAATTGTGATCTGATAGGGGACATGGGATTATTGAGAAAGAAGTAATTTTTGTTTGAAGATCTTGAAAAATGTATATTTTATATATTCTGGTTTGAGTAACAAATCTATAGTTTTGGTGAGAGAATAATAAATAGTTGTTATCTATAACATTAAATGTATCTATCTATTAAGTTTAAATATTTGGACCATCTTTTTAATAGTTTTGCAGTAGCTGTTAAATGTGGAGATTTTTTATTAGTAGTTTCAGAAGTATCGATAATACAATTAAAATCTCCTCCTTCCACTAGATTACCTTTAGATATATGTATAATTTGATCTAGATGTTTCTTAACTGTTCACATCCCAATAACAGGAAACCAGTATAGGTTTACTAATGTCCACAATCTATTATTACACTTCAAGATGAATATAGCTACAAGACCATAATTATCTACATATTTATGTATTACTTCAGGGATTAAGGAATTCTTTCTCCATAAAATTGTTGCTCCCCTCTTCTAAGATTTAAATTTAGAGCATGCTAAGGTCATATAATCACTTGGGTCCCATATGAAATGGTCATTGCTTTTGAAGTAGATTTCCTGTAGAAGAATTATTTGGGCTTTATTTAACTTTAGGTATCTTAATAAGTAAGATCTCTTGCTTGGACTATTTAGGCCATTAACATTTAAAGATAAAGAAAGTTCCATATCAAATTATTCTGAAGAAGCAACTGAAGTACCATTATCTTTACCTGGACCATCCCTTCCTCTAATAGTAAAATTATTAATTTGTAAACATTCTTCAATCCCAGTAAAGCATGTTACCACTAAAGTAATCATTATGTTTAAGTCAGGCCTGGAAATACTAATTAACATCCTAAAAACTAAAGTAAATAATGAAATTAAACTAGTTTGAACATTAATCCCTACCCACCATGGAATGAAATACATTCCTAGTCCAACAGATAGATACATCGGAAGAACTATCACTCTAGCTTCCATTTTCCATTCAGTAGAGCTCCATATTGTGTCTTTCGGCTATTCCCAGTTAGGGGTCGCCACAGCGGAACTCCGGTCCGCTAATGATTGGCAGTAGATTTTTTACATACTGGCTTGCCGGGTCTACCGCACAACCTTCAATGAAGGAACGCACATTCATGCATGTCGCTACACAGAAGATGCTCTAACTGAGAATCGAACGGGCAACGTCTAACTGTGAGGCGACAATGATACCGCAGCATGACCACTGCAGTCACTAGAGCTACATATATATGTTATTAAATATTAAGGAGTCTATTAACTACTATTATTGTGTTTTAAAATGTTCGTTAGCAGAAAGAATTGTTATATACATTAACAAATATATGCTGCCCCTCTGTACTGATAAACATATGAATTCTGTTATACAGATCATTAAATTAATTCAGTTTGATTTAAAATCATAAACACAAAGACTTACAGCAAGTAACATAAAAATTGATAATTAGCAGTCATATAAATTATATAATGAAAGGTCAAGGAATTGAATGCAGCTATATTTTAAAAAAGTGATTACAACAACATAGTAGTATATATATGAGTCTGATGTTTTACAGTATTCTGTATATAGTTCACTCAATGTTATATGTTAAATATAATACAACTACAAGTTAGTTAGTATTATGAACCATGGAAATTATCATCATGGAACTCATAAACAAAGACATAAAATACTTGGTAACTTCCCTAGTTCAATGCCAAAAGTACATTTGTCATCCTTTTGGTAAAAACTGTGTACCCGAACTACTACTACATAGCAGTCTACTTAACGGCCATGTGTGATAACAAGCTATGTCAAACCCAAAGCTGTTGGACATGAAAATAACTTTCTTGGGATTATCATTTACAAGATTAAACTAAATAAAGATTTCTCTTCTGTTTCTATGAAAGATATGTTCATGCTTAAAACAAGGAGTGGGCCCATAGCCAATGAAATCCTTTCCTGCTCGTTGCTATGACAATAATAAACATCTCAACAGCTTAAGGAAAGCTTATAATATTGCATGTAGGTTGTGTGATCTGCAGTCCTAAAATATTCATTTTTTAACTCACAAGCTCTTTTTTCTCCCTGCCCAAACATTTCACTGAGAGTAAACAACCAGTTTAGCAACTTCCCCTCTTTGTACTTCTATCTCCCGCATGGCAAGCTCAATATATCATTTACCAAAGGGCCATTGAGTAAGACACCATGTACACCGCGGGATAAGCCACCATCCCTTCACAAACCAGAACACACACAGTCCTGTAACCCATGCAACAACAAAGACATAGTCTCAAGCCCAGCAGCAAAGCAACATCATTTTTTTTTACCTATCACACTTATGTCTCATCACAAGAGTGTGGAAGCTCTGCCACTTAATTACATTGCTCCCACCCAAAGCAGCCGGGATCCCTCAACACAGCATAGTTCCACATAAAGTACATGTAAGCTGTATTCTGCACTCACCCATAGATTGTTTCCTGCAGTCAAATCTACCATTCCTTTAAAAAAAAAACATTTTAGCTTCATCAGTGCCACAAATAACGGCCATCTGTTCAGCTGTGGTCAGACAGCTCTTGACAATAACCAAGACTAGCATCAGTACTTTAAAACCAACAAGCTTCACTATGAAAAGAGTTGGACTTAAAATGAGTCCACTTTCCAACACCTTTATTTACGCCAGCTGCATTACTTAATTTAATACGGATGTAATTTGCAGTTATCATAGACTTGTCGGAAATATATTCTAACATTTTTATTGGAGTGCCAGTATACAGTTTCATCAGATTTAAAGGGATGAAACAATTAGTGACTAGGGTTGATTTCGGCCACAGTAAATATCAATAAGAATTTAATAAAAGAAATAGTTAACAAATAAATAAAGAAGGGACCAGCAAACTGAGCACTACAGGTTACAAAGCATAATTATTAACTTTGATTATACTAAATTGTATTTAGCTACTATGTCAAACAGTCAATCCTTAACATTTGTTTAGAAGTAGGAAAGAGAAAAAAAAAACAAGAGAAACATAGAAAGACATGGGGAAAGAGAAGGAAATGTCAGAAAGAGATGATTTATAACTACTATATATCTAGATTTGTAAGTCATACGTGAAAAGATATAGGAAACATACCTTTTCCTGTATATATGTGGTATATGGATGCATGAGCTTAGAGGTTTTGAAACATATTAAATACATTTAAAAGTTTTAATGGTTAGGTTGCAGTTGATACTTTGAGAGATTTTACAGATGTTGGTAATTTAGATTCTGTTTTCTGCTTCTTCTTTTTGACATAAGTCCAGCCATTTTTATCAGTGGTTCTCTTCAAGGACAGGGATGCCCAACTTCTGAAATGGCTATGATGTTGCTGTTTTTGATGAATTGTAAGGCTTCTTCCAGAGTGTTGAAAGTTCTCATCTCACTTAGGTGCAGTATCTTTATTTTTGCAGTGAAGGCTATTTGAGCTTTAATGTTATTCTGTTTTAGAGGTTTTATTAGTGCCCATACCTTTTTCTCTGTTCCAGCACTTTAGTGGAATAGTCATTATCGAATCTTATTAGATTCTGATTGTATTTAATAGGACTTTTCCTCCATGCTGTTTTTAACATCAGTTCTTTGCCCATGAAAGATGAAATTTTTATTATAATTGATCTTGGTGGCACAGAGGATTATGATGGGGTTGATGCTGAAGTTTTATTTCCCAAAGCACAATGTGCCCTTTCTATGCCAAAGGAAAAACCTTCTTTAAGATTTAAAGCCTCTGGAATCCATGAGTTTAAGAAGGATATAATGTCCCCTCTTTCTGTTTTCTCCAGTAAACCAAAAATTCTGATGTTAGACCTTCTTTCCCTATTCTCAAGGTCATCTACTTTATTGGATAGCCAGGTATTTTGCTTCAGGAGAAACTCTGTTTGCGTTTCCTCTTCTTTAAGCCTTTCATCAATGTCAGACAAAGCAGTTTCAATGCTTGTTATCTTTGACTGATGTTGCTAAAGTATTTCTTTGAAGACCTCTGTTTATTTCTGAGAGTTATCTATTAAATTATGTAGATTAACCTTAAAATCATCCATTTTTGATGATAATTCTTGTAATGTGGTAGTCACCAGTTATAGTTCCTTTTTTAGTGCCAGATCAGAGTGAGAATTCTTCAGGTTACTCATCTTTCCAGTTGCTGTATATAGACTCCTGAATAATTTGACAGGAAATTTCTTGTAAAAATCCACCAAAACTTGTATTTAGTTACTTTAGACCATTAACTAAATATTTGTAGTAGTTTAGTTAGAAATAAATATTATAATTTCCTGAATTTAATACTAGTTTATGGAGCTCCAAAAAAATGCTGGCTTCAGTTAGCCATTCAGGCTCCGCCTCCCATTTACTTGTTCTTGATACCTTAGAGATGTTCTTACATCCTGTATGACAGCTTTCAAGACATCCTGCCAATACAGAGCTCCTCACAGAGTGCAACATATACAGCAATTATGGAAATGCAATCATAATAGACAGAAGGTCTCAAACGTCTTTATATATTAATTATCTTCTCACTGAAACATCACTAAATAAACCTGCATTTACAAAACCCAATGGGATAAAACAAAGCTATTTAAAACACAGTGGATGTTTGTGGCAAGTTATTCTGAAAAAAGACTTGCATCATTAGACAAATGAAAGTGCTAAATACATCATCTTGCTATGAGAAAGTGGAAATGCAGCAGAGATCATTGTGAAAATTTGGGACACAATTATAACGATTTGGCAAAGAAAAAAATGTTCACCCTTTTAGTTATAAAGGGGCGATCATGTAGCTTACTAAAAAAAAAGGAAAGTAACTCTTGCATTCATACTTGGATAGGCAAAAATATCATATAAGGAAGACTGCTATAAAAGCGATGCTATAGAAAGGGTTCCTATAGGTGAGATTCCACTGGCAAGAATAATTACTAATTCATCCAAAATGGTGAGAGGCATTAAAATAAAATAATACTGTTATAGTCACCCTGGCCTGTGTTACACTTATATTTTCCTGGGCAAGACAAGTGATTTTATATATTTTTAAGGGATGGTGGGAGTCATTCTTTATTCTAGATGCAATCTGAAAGCCTGTTGCTCATTACTTCTACTTTAACATGAGTAATAGCAGACCTACTCTGACAGCATCACAGTCTGATTGAGAGCTAGGAAAATACAAACACTTGCATGGCTTTAAAGTGGAAGAAAGACTCTGGCATTGCTCTAAGAAGAGCAGTTTATGAGTCATAGTGCTCATAGGAAAAGATATGTGGTCAAAGATATACAAAAGTAGTTGGTCAGTCTGAAAATGATTCGGTGATGCTCAAATGGACTGCATAACATAATAAAATGACAGTCAAGAGGAGAGGGTAAACACTTGCACCACACCACACTCATCACATAGTCCCTCAAAACCTACACCACGAAAACACACACATAGAAACACAAAACACACACTTATATTCACAGAGGCTCTCAATAAAATTATACCCAAGCAACAGAGACCTCCAAAGCAGAAACGCAAGCAACCTCCACCCCCAACACAACTCAAATGACACATAGCCCACTCAGTGTGCCACCCAACCTCAGCCCATAAGGCATAACAACATACCCAACACTCTATTCATAGGTGACTCTATAGTCAGGCACACTGATTTTCCACTCACCAGGCTAAACAAGGAGAAAGTTACTGTCAGCTGCCTGTCGGGTGCCAGGATCTGCCACATAATGCACGCACTCAGGTCACTCCACAACAAGTACAAATATGACTCTGTCATTGTCCATGTTGGTGTGAATGACCTGAGACGTATCTCCCTGGACTACATGAAAAGAGACATGGAGGAGCTCTCTGATCTTGGAGCCAAGGCAGGTATGACCGTAGCCCTGAGTAGCATCCTGCCATCACCCAGAATGATACCATAGTACAAGGACAACATGATTGACTTCAGCAATTGGCTAAGCTTCTGTTGTCATTCTAAGGGGATCCAGTATCTGTCTGCCTGGGATGACATGATCGACAGACCACAATGCTTTGCCAGATATGGCCTGCACCTGTCGCCCTTCGGATTTTGGATACTGGCTAAGGCTCTTGCCACCCCTATAGTGCCTTTTTAGGCAAGGTCCAAATGATAAATTCACCATAGTAACAGGTACAAACAAACAAAATCTGAGGGTAATGCTACTCAATGCTAGAAGTCTAAACCTCAAAATGCACTCACTTGAGTCACTCCTTAAAATGGAGAACATCGACATCTGTGCAGTGACAGAGACCTGGTTCAAGGCTCCAGAGAGAACCCCTGCATTACCAGGCTATAATTTATACCACACCTTTCGGCCACCTAACTTGGACTGAATCACTAAAGGCGGAGGCTTGTCCATATTCATTAAGGATCTCCACACCTCCAGGCTAGTTGCTCAGCATAATGCATCTGGGATTATCCAAGTGCAACTAACTCTGGGCAAGACTGCAATCCAAATCCCCCACCATGCCCCAGGATTCCCACTCCTCATTTCTTGATACACTGGAAAATATTACGGTACAACCTAACACCCTAATAATGGGCGATTTCAACTACCCCACCATTAACTTGGAAAACTACTCATGTACGAACTCTGTTGCTCAACGTTTTCTGGAATTCATAAATTCCAATGCCTTGGATCAACTTATCCACACCCCCACCAGGGGCAGCAATATCCTAGACCTGGTCATTCCCAACATTGGCGACTGGTGTTCCACACCAGAGGTCAATTCCTTGTTGGTCAGATCTGACCACAAGCTAATCACCCTAGACATCCACATCCTGCCCCTACCCCTATTAGGGGAAACCACCGTAAAAAATTTCTGCAAAGCCAACTTCACGCTTTTTAAGACAGAAGTAGCAAACTTCATGACACCCATGCAGACAGACAATAGAGGTACAACAATGCACTTTATAAACACTTACACGAGCGCATGGATCATGCTATCCCTAACAGAACCAAGATGCTATCCTCCAAAAAAAGGAAGCCAATCTGGTGGTCACCTGCCATAAACAACCTCTACAACAGAAGGAAGAAACTTCTGCAAAAAAAGAGTAAAATCCCATGATTTGAGGAACTCTCTGGTCAGCTTCAGTAAGAAGCTGAGATCCCTCATAAAATCCTCCAAGGATAGTTACGAAAACAGAATCGCCACTGTTTCTAAAGACATATCCTATAGCTATGTCAAGAATCTCAATGGCAACACTCAGATCTGCTCTGAGTTACAGCACAATGGCACTAAATATAGAGAACCAACTGATATTGCCAACATCCTAGCAGATGGGCTTTGTGGTACCTTTACCCCCTCTCACCCCCTAAAGGGCCCATCTCTGTACTGGAAGAATGCAAAGTTCCTGTAATCACGGTTGCACAGGTAAAAAACACACTCTCCAAAGCCAAGAATACAGCATCCATGGGACCTGACAACATCCCAGGTGGCGTTCTACACGAACTACAGAATAAACTGGCACCCCACCTAAGTGCCATGTTGAGTCATAGCCTCACCTCAGGCTTTGTTCCCACTGAATTGCGGACAGCAATGGTTATCCCACTCCACAAAGGGGGATCCACCACGGACCCCGGGAACTACCGCCCCATTGACCTGAAGAGCCTGGTCTGCAAGGCCATGGAACATATCATCATGGAACCTAGAAACAAAGGCATTGGCAATCTCCAAACTCTGGACCCCACCCAGTTCAGGTTTGTAAAAGGCAGATCATGTCTCCTAAACCTGATAGACTTCTTTGAAGTAGTCACCAAAGCCGTAGATGAGGGTAAGGTGGGTCACACAGCCTATTTAGATCTCGCCAAGGCTTTCTACACCATCCCCCACTCTGAAATTATAGATAAACTCACTAAACTAGGTATAAATCCCTATGTCACAAGATGGGCTGCCAACTGGCACACTGACAGAACCCACACTGTGAAAGTTGCAGACTCCAAATCCGACTTTAAACCAGTGACAAGTGGATACCACAGGGTTCAGTCCTGGGTCTTCTCCTGTTTGATATCTACTTCTCTGAAGTACAGGCTAACACAGAAGTTCTTTGGCTAATGAAGTTTGCAGATGACTGCAAACTAGGAGCCATAATCAAAACTCCTAATGATGTGGACATCCTACAAAAGGGCCTCACTGAGACAGATGCCTGGTGTCAAAGCCATGGACTCAAGCTCAATGCCAAAAAGTGCATTGTCATCCCTTTTGGTAAAAACTCTGTACCCATGAATTACCACATAGGTGGTAGTATGCGTAACACTGAAAGTGTGATAAGAGACCTTGGGACACATTATAGAGTACAATGCCCCTTTTGGTATGCACCTCACAAGACATCTACAACAACTGGAAAGGCGGCAGAAATACCTCACAAAAAGGATTACTGGCCTCAAACATATGCCCTATGCAGACTGTCTCAAAAAGCTCCAGCTTTACTCCGTCGCATATCGCCTACTCAGAGGCAATCTCTGCCTAACATACAAAGCCTTGTCAAACCCAGAGCTGTTGGACATGCTCCACTTAAAGAAATCCCAATCCCTCTGAGCTACATGCTCTAGGGACTTAAATCTTGTCACCACAATAAAAAGAACATGCTGGAGGGATAGATTTCTGTCCCAGAGACTTCCCATACTCTGGAACAAACTACATATCTATATCAAACAAAGCTCATCATTAGCACTCTTCAAGAAAAATCTTGATGATTGGATGGGGAATAGGAAATTCACCACGGGGATCACTTCTGTGTCTCCGCTCGACAGGGGCACAGGAAAATACTTTTCCTGGGTGGCGACAGCCAGGGTACCTTTTGGCTAGGCTTATATAGGCCCTAGGGCCAATAGCCTAGTAGCTACCTATGAACCTATGCTTTGTGGCATATGCAGTCTGTTACAGATAACAGTGTGACAGGGCATGAAAGGGGAGAAAACATATTCCATTGTGAGTGTGCACATCCTTTCTTGTGGCCTGCCTTGTTTCGAAAACAAATATATCAGTGACATTTTAGATAGTCCACAGATTTTCAGAATCCTTTTAAATAAATCTGTTAGTGGGAGTAAAAAAATATATGATGAAATGCTAGTAGTATTCAAAAACTTGCAATCCGAATGAAGCGAGTAATCAGAGTGCCCATTGTAAGTACAGTATTTCTTATAGGAAGAAGTCTGGTCAGATCTAACTATTAAAAAGAAAAGCTACAGTCAGCACTGAACATCTATCACCCTCCTCAAAGCTGGTCACTAACAGTAAAACCTGGAAAAAAATAGCATGTCCATAGCTTATATATATATGTTGGAACTCATAACAAAAGGCTTTTCAGTTTCCTTACTGCTCAATGATTTCTTAAATAGACAAAATAAATATGGGGGAAAAAAGCAGCAGAAATGACTTTCTACTATAGCAGTAGGCATGCACAAGATCTCTGCATATACGGACCATGGCCTAGATGTCACCATTGTTGGAATAGTTAAGAAAGAGCATAAAAGTCTTCCTTTACAGTTATACTGCTTAGGAAGGTAACATTTTTGTCTTCAGTATTATCATTGTATAATAACAATACTCCATATCAGAGTGTGGAGCCAGGCTGGAATTACCAACATGTCCTCCCCGCAGTCAAGTGACATTAAAGACATGCAGGTAAGTGTGAGCGCGAATGGGTGTGCCTTCGTTGAAGGTTGGGCATCGGGCTGGTAACTCGGCACTGTAAAAATCCACTGCTAATCATGAGCGGATAGGAGTTCTGCTATGGCGACCCCTAACCGGGAAAAGTCGAAAGTCACAAACAAACCTGTGTTTGATCACCCAAGCTTCACCTGCCTGGCCAAACCATGTCAAATCATAGAGTATTGTTGTAAAACTGAACGTTTACCACAGTTAAGTGCAAAAACACACATGGCTGTTCAGAACACAGCAAGAGGGTTTCTTAAAGTGCTCAGATGAAACAAAAGAAGGCAGCAGTTCATGTATTTCAATGCTTTTTAAATCTTCATGTTGTGGTTCTGGCCTACTAATATATTTCATTCTATAACCATTTTTTCTCTAAACCAATTCCATATGAGAGAGAAGTTGTGCTCAAAGTGGAATTTAATAAAGTCTGATCTGGACCCAGGTCATATCAGTAGAATTGTTTGCATGATGAAAGGTTTTCAGTTGCTCACTGTTTGCCCCTCCCCCTTCCTTGTCACTCTAGTTTCCCTCTTCTCAAAACCAAATTCGATTGAATCACTATCATAATGCTGCTAACTCATTCACTCCAGTGGGGCTCAGGGAGTTTGCACTGTTACTTCCAATGGGCAAAGCCTAAGCCTTTTGACAGAACAAATTATGTCCTCACATTTCAAACAAATATTCTTCAGCAGAAACTATTTTTATTGTGGTAATGTTCTTTAGGTTCTAGGTCTTAAACTGATCTTTTTAAGTCACATGAGTAAACACAGCAATTATTATGTTTGTAATATTTGTAAACAACTTACAATATCTCAAGTTGCATACATACATACTGTCAGCAGCATTTTATTCATCTAGCTGAGAGCTTTCACATGAGACTAAGGAGTAATGTCTATGTTAGTTGGCTGTTGAAATATTTAGAAAAATTGTGAAAATTATATCTATATAAATTAATATCATAAAACAACAGTAAATATCTCTTTACCTGCACTAGACAGAGGTTAAATATTAATGCTGTTAAGTCTGGCATTGTGTAAGGCTTAAGATGAAATATTTTAAAACCTTGTACACAGCATGGTTTTGGAATTATTGATGCAAATATGATCAAGCAATATCTAACACCTAGAGGCATCAGTAGGAGTTAACTGGAGATGCACCTGGAGGCATCACTTAGATGATAGTGATTCAATCTAGTTTGTTTTTGAGAAAACGGGAAACTAAATTGACAAGGGTGGAGGAGTAAACAATGAGCACTCAAAGCTGAAAAGTAAAAGGACTGATGGTGAAAGATAAAGCCAGTCTCAAAAAGGAGAAAAAGATGTGTGCTGAATTTGATACACTCAGAAACAAAAGCTGGACACATACATAGGCAATAGATTTGAAGAGAAATGTGAAAGTAAATAGGTGTTGACAGGAGATTAAGAAGAGAAGAGCCAGGACAAGAGCAGTTTTAGATGGAAAATAAGAAGACGAGACAAGGAAGCACTAATTAAAATTATTGATAATATCAAGGGTGCCCAAGTCTGACAGTTGTGGTGGGATTGGTATGTGCTCCTATTTTCTGCCTAAATCTGAGCCCATTGAACATGTCATTTAGTTTGAATCACTGAAAGTCATGTTTTGCAGCTTTGACAGACTCATCGGCTTTCTGCGAGGTTATGAAGACATAGGCTAGCATCATTCCAACATTTGGGATTCCAATGACTGCCAACACCTTCTATTAGAATTATCATGGGCCTAAGAATTTTAACAAACTACAGAGTTTCCTTTCCATTAACTTTTCTCTAGTCATATGCAAGACTATCCTATTTGCAGAGCTGTATCTTCTTAAGTACTGTTCAGGAAACCTCACTGTCTCCAGTGGCGAGGGCAGGAGACAGGTTAGTCTGAGACACTAGAAAATTCAATAATAATTTGCTGTATGTGGGAAATAGATGCCCAGAAAGTACATCTGGCTGTATGTATGCATGGGCTTCTCAGTGTATGTGGATGCATTGTGTGTGTGTGTGTGTGTGTGTGTGTGTGTGTGTGTGTGTGTGTGTGTGTGTGTGTGTGTGTGTGTGTGTGTGTGTGTGTACGTGTGCATGTGTGTGTGTGTGTGTGTGTGTGATTGAAGGAAGAGACAAAAATCTGGATAGTAATCCCTTAAACAGAAAGGTAGAAACTGAACCTGCAAGCACATTCACTGTTTACAATCATATGAGGTAAAAAAAAACAACAGCAATAAAATTAAAACCAACACAGGATGTAAACTATGGCTACTATACTTATGCAAAACAAGAAACAGGGTGATTGCTTTTGTTTGTAGTGATAAATGTCATCAGATAGTCAATACTTAGATATAAATTCTAAACCAGAAATGAAGGAAATATACTGGCAAATGAGTTTTAATGTTCTGGTGTTTCCAGGGCTTAATGATTCCATTAATTTTACAGTGTGTTTTGAAGTGAGAACATTAAGATAATAAATGTCAGAGAACAAACTTTTAATTTGAATAGATGTCTTTTAAAATTTCCTACATGTCACTGATTCATGTTTATTGTCATATGATGTATAACATTCTTTAAACAGATGGATGGGGGTTTCTTAATTCTCTGGTGAATTTATTTAATACAATTGAAAGTACTAACCTTGTTTCTTGATTTAAATAAAGTGCAGTAACCAGATTTGAATTCAGTGCAGGGCATAGATTGCTATGATGTTCGGTTTTACGGCACATGCTTCTATTTGATATTTCTTACAACTCTTTTTAAGCCAATATTATTTCTAGAAGCTGTGTCATATCTAGTGAAATAGTGAGCCAAATGATGAAGTCCTAACCCATGTATCTAATTTCTAATTAGTTTTGATGAGCTCTGAATCAAATCTAAATTATCCCATGCTAACATAATTTTATTAAGCACTATGACATAAGTTAAAGCAGATACTGTGAAGTACCCCAGTATGAGATATTGAGGGAATACTTACAGCCAGATTAATATATCCTTGTAAGCTTAGTTTTACACCACCTTTGTTAGGGTACTTATTAGATTAATCAAAAACAATTAAATCAGCTCTGAGGGATTTTTTATTCAAGATGAGTATGTCCCATAAAGCTGAACTGTTATAAAAGGCACCAAACTAAATTTAAGTAATATTCCAAACTAAATAATATCAGTCTTATTTAGTTAGTTATCCACCCAAGCCTTGGTAGCAGGAATGTTTGCACCTGTCTTGATATTAATGAGTAAGTATATGCAGGCACTAAGAAGGAAGCAAGACTGTTAAACAACTATGAAATTAATTTACAAAATCCCTTCATACTGGCATGGCTAATACTGCAAGTGCAAAAAATGGACAAATAGTAACACAAATTATTTAGAATATTGTACAATAACTATGAAACTTTTTAGGGGATCACCTTCAAACTGTTTTATGTTTTTATATACTAGGCATCCAAAATGGTGAACATAATTCTGTTGTAACCATAGTAGAATATCATGGAAGATAACACTACCTCCTCTGCATTCATCCTCTTCATTTTATTTTAAATCAGGGTGTACATTACATTTTAATCAATTAAACTCCCAGCACTTGTCCTGATACAATATCTTCCCAAATAATGTTTAAATGAACACCTGCCTAGGTGTTGCTATAAAAGGTATCACGTTTTCTTTGTGGCACAAGGTGTAAGTGCAGTAAGGTTACAGACATTGGACAGATGATACAGGGTTCAAATCCAGTTTTTAGCTACTTTGATGGGGATTTGGCATAACGGTTAAGGTGTTTACTGCACCAAACCCAAAGTGCAGCATTTGATTCGCACCTATGAGGGAAACAGACTAGGCTGAAATGGCCACAAGAGCAGCTAGCATAGTATTTACTAATGAACAATGATGATTTCTGCCATTTAACAAATTAATTTCTTTATTCTTTCCATGCTCACTGCCTAAATCCCTACTTCATCCACTGTTCACTGCTTTCCTTTCCTTTTTTTTGTTCTTATTGAGCTTTTGCAGTAAAACAGTACTATTATAAAATGTTAGCATCCAAATTGAGCAGAAAAAATGTTTAGCTGGATAAATTGCTTCAAATATTTGACACACCAGCTGTACTTTGTTTTCCTAGAAATAAAGACTAGGCCTGTACTTATTAAAACCTCAGTGCAGGTTATTTAAATGAAGTGTGCGAAGGAGTGAATGTTTGAAAATGTGAAATCTTTGATAAAAATAGTCTCTATTGATATGTTTTTGAATGAAAGTCTTTATAACAGCAACATTGTGATTCAAGTTATTAGGTGACTTCATTTTCTACTAGCTGCAGTATACAAATAAAGACAATCAGTATTCTAAGGATATATTTCTGTCAAATATTAAATGGAATAGCAAGTAACAACAGCATTTTTTCTTATTATAGAAGTTGTAAGCATTAACCTTGATTCACAAAGATAAAAAGAGATAAGAAATAAAGAACAGACATTTAAACAAATATGTATGCCCTGAATAGATCACCAGTTAACAGGAAAGGGTCAAGCATTGAAAAATTATGTACATTCATATGCAAACCAGTGTTACCGAAAGACAATGATACAAGTAGCATACCAGAAATGTCCAGGTTCCAAAAAAAGATCTCTGTTAAGGACATATTCCTGGTTTAATTCCAAAAACTGAAGTAAACA
>NC_056732.1:260919966-261079966 GCF_019279795.1 Protopterus annectens | reverse complement strand
TTTGGACTGCAGAGTATCTATCTGTGATCCCAACCTTAATTTACACAGTACATTGAACAGATAGAAGTCTTGTTTAGTTATGTCATAATGCATTTAATTAGGCACTAAAGGCAACAGAGTTTCTCATTTGTTTTGTGTGTGTGTGTGTGTGTGTGTGTGTGTGTGTGTGTGTGTGTGTGTGTGTGTGTGTGTGTGTGTGTGTATATGTGTGTCTGAGTGTCTAAATCTTGTGTTGGTTTAATGGCCCAGTCACGATTAGTTTTTCTGCCTTGTGACAACTGAGTGTTGTACCCACTGAGTGCTTGAATTGAGTGTCAAAAATGGATAAGGTAAGTAATTAAAAATGAATGGCTAAATGAAAAAAAATATTTTGAAAAGGCACTTTGACACATAACTAAAGTGGGGAGCACAGAAATTCTACTGGACAATGAACAATGCCCAGTGATGATTAGATTGCCATACTATAGTCTGAATAGACATGATTTTCTTGTGATATGTGTATTTTCTATTTGTTATCACAGAAAAGAGACAATATATCCAATACCTATGGATTAAACTTTGTTGAGTGAATCTGCTGTAATGCTTTAAGGCTGCACAGAAGTTAAATAATTAATTTGCAGAACCTGGGATAACATTACATGGTATAAAATGATGAATCGAAGAAAAAGCACCAGAATCCACGTCTCGTCCCAAAATCACACAGCTTATTGAAGCACCAAAACAGTAAAGCACAGTATCAACCCCAACAAGAAAACATTAACGCTCTTGTATTATCCACACATTTTCGTCTAAAAGCGTCATCAGATGTGAAAGCCAACGGTGCTTTTTCTTCATTTCGTTGTTTACTTTTCAAGCATTTTGGTCACCTTTTTTGGTTCTTATGATATAAAATGATATTAGATACATTTTCCCCTGTACTATTTGTCACTGTCTGGTATTTCTCTTGCCGTAAATATGCATTGTTTATGGTTTTACAGAATTTATACTATGAAAAGTCTGAACATTTTCCTTGTAAAAGAATGCAGAGAAACTGGTGTATGTTTTTTAAACTTATATTTTTTTATGTTATTCAGTTTATGTGCCAAACACATGCCAATAAAATTCTGACAATGACCAACAACAGCAATCAGTCTAGTATCTAGATCAGGAAGCTGACCTTATATATATACGTAATTAAGAGGACCAAAATGTAGGTGATGCTGACTGGTGCTTTTTTACATACATAAAACTGTGCATTTTGAGGCATATAGGTATGAAGGATAGTAATTAACAGAAATGGAAGCCAAAATGCCAAATAACAATTCAACGTCAAAATCCAAACTGACTCCAAGCAGTCTACAGCTGATAAAATTGGGTCCCTATCGGATCCCTATTATTTCATCTTAAGATTACATCACTGAACAGCATTTTGAATGGCATTTTATTAAACATGCTGTTCGCCAAACTGCTCTGACTGAGTTCACAAAATGGTAGAGATCAGGAAATTTGCCATTTCCCCAATATAGTGCGATCTCGGAGCTGGTATATATAATTAACGGGGGTGTGGGGGGCACAGCCTATAACTTCCAAAATGAAATGCCATTCAACAATGTGATCCATTGATGATATGATATAGACCCAATAAAATCTTGTCTGAGTTTCTATTGCATTTATTACAAGAAAACTTAGAATAGCTAATATTTGCTACTCTTACTTGTGTCTAAAATGAACAATATATGTTTGGTGAACAAAACCAAAAAGCTAAAGATGATTATTTGTTAATACTTAAGCAGCTGGCAATGTTTTGTATTTAATGAGACATCCTAGAACAAGGAAAATCATGAAACCTCAAACTATTGTACAGTTTAGATTAAACTTTGATCAGAGGCACAGTTGGATTGGAATGATGGGAGTAAGGTGTTAGGAAGCATGACTGCCGATCCTGATAGGACTTATGTGCATGATTGCCGATCCTGATAGGACTTATGTGCATACCATCATTTAAAATTAGGAAGGTATTCACAGTCTGGGGCTTCGCATTTTCATAGATGTGATCCATGAAGAGCGGTGCTACATACATATGCAAATCCCAGACTGAAGATATGAAGGAGCTGTTGTAAACATGCCTCCCTATCACAAAAGTATAATATATTTAACCCATAAGCGATAGGGGTACAGATTTTACTCTGTTATACATATGTTTATGAGTTTTATTCATTGACATGAATATATAATGTTCTCATCTGCATTCAAAGTATGTAAATAGCCCAGATCTTATGCTAGTAAGCAGCAGTTTTCAGGGAGAATATGGAAATGTGAGGGGACACTATTCGGTGCTTTTGCATACCTTTGCATTTTACTGAATGCGTGCTTGGGGAAATGTTTCATTTTAGTGCTTGTACATACCTGGACATTATAAGGAAGGGGTACTTGGGGAAATGCTTCATTTTAGTGCTTATGCATACTGGAGCATGTTATTGAAGGGCTCATTTCAGAAAACTCCCTAAATTGTAATTGAAGCCTGAAATGTCAAGCTTCAGATAAGGGATCAAAATATGATCAAAAGTCCTCCTAAGAGAAAGTTCATGAAATAATCAACAGAACATTGAAAGTAATAAATAATAACAAGGTGATGCCAGAAAGTCTATTTTTATGTCGGTTAAGGAAGACAATTGCTACCAGTTTTAGTGAGCTCCTTTGTGGTTTAGTGGATAGAATATCAGACTGTCTAACCCTCTATTTGTAGTTTGAATTCCTCAAAGCTAGGTATTTTTTTTTTCATTTTTAACATTATATGGAGCCATGGACCCAGTCAATAAAATGACTGCAGAGCTGGGACATTGTTTTGCTTTACTTGGGACTTTAACTTTGTGTGGGACATTTTCTGCTGTACTTATATACATATATCTTTACTCAGTGGAGTGACAGGTACTTACACTGGAGGGACATATACATTATTATTTTTTTATTCGTTTTGTGTTTATTTTTTCCTTCCTGCTGGTGCATTGTTAAGGCAATGTTCCACTGATGCTATCATGAACATTTTTGATGGGTTATCTGGAGCTCAACATCTCAGGACTCAAATGCAACTTAGGAAGCCATGGCATAACCTGCAACAACTGCCGGCTACAGTTTAACAACATTTTTTTTTTTGCTCCCCAGATTTGAAGAGTTTTTTTTCTTCATCTTAACACTGGGGGGATGCTGACACCAAGCACAAAAGTAGCAAAATAACTAGCTACACCTCCTATTGTGACCAGGATTTAAAGACTGGTTGGCCTGAGTGGTAAGGCTGCAGCAAAAAGGAGCTTTTTAGCACAATCACAGAAACCAGCGATTTAGGGAAACATTATCTGTAATGACGAAAGACCTTATTATCAGTTAATTTGCATGTTTCTGAATGTTCATTGATTACGACATGCATTATCGACCCCTTTTCTGCTGCATTTGTAATGATCACAAGCAGCTGATGTAGCACATTGGCACAGGCACCCACCCTCATTCATTCCCCCCAACACATCCACAGATACATATACACGCGCACACACACATACACACACACACACACACACACACACACACACACACACACACACACACACACACACACACACACACCAACCACCTACGCATACCTCTCACCTGTCCCTGCTGTCTCATAATATCCATGACTTTACTTGCTTTACTACATTTCCCAGTTTCCAGGAACCTTACAGTCGGCAATAATGCCATACATTAAAGTTTCATACTTCATAATTCTCATTTGCTGCTTCTTACTGCAAAACTTTTTGTCCTACTAACTTTTAAAGTGTTTTTTTTTAGTCATATTTAACATGTTTCCCTGCTGTCTAGTGCCCCCCATATAACATCTACTGCCCATAAGTCAAGGAGTAGTTGAGAGGTATTTATACCTTCCCAGCCCCCCCAACACACAAACACAGACAAACACTCTCTAATTGCACACATCACCCCCCCACTCACATATACACATGCTTGACTTACAAAGCCATGTCTGACCCACCTGTGTTAGAAATGCTACATCTAAAGAAATCCCAACCCCTCCGCATCACCTGCTCCAGACACCTCAACCTCATTACCACAATCAACAGAACATGCTGGAGGGACAGGTTCATAACCCAGAGACTGCTCATGCTATGGAAAAGACTTCCCAGACATGTCAAGCAGAGCACCTCAGTGGCCTCTTCAAGAGAAATCTTGATGAGTGGATGGAAATAGAAAATTCACCCCAGGGATCACTCCAGTGACTTTACTCAACAGAGGCACTGGGAACTAAGGTCGGGTGGCATGATGCCAGGGTAATCCTATGGGCTAGGCTTGTAAAGGCCCCATGTCCATCAGCTTGGTACACACCTATGAACCTATGAACCTATGAACATATCTACACTACCTATCTCCTAATAAATGCCCCATACTGTGACAACTAAGATGGGCAGATAAACACTGGCATACAAACACACACACACACACACACACACACACACACACACACACACACACACACACACACACACACACACACACACACACACACACACATCTGCATACACAAGGGGTTGGGGGTTGGCATAATGGGTGCTGACCTCACAAATAGAAGGTACAGGATCTGATTTTCACCACTGAAGGAAAACTGGCGTTTCTTAAACTGGCCTGCAGGGAACTAGCCTAGCTTATGAACATGCAGACAGAAACTCAGACATGCTGATGTCTTGCCAAGCATGACCTGTCTGCTAATCTCCCCAGAATGCTTCATTAGCTTCATTAGCATTTGTAGTATGCCAGTCAGTATCTGCAAAGGCAGTTAGACTCAGAAACAGTGAGAAAGGAAATCTTTCCTATTTCATATTCTGCCTGTTGTCCAAGTTTGTACATGATGTAAAGAAGCTGTGTCTGATGATAGCTTTTACCTACACAACAACTGCTGGTGGTTTGATTTTTATTTTATATCCTTTACTTGACATTTTCATTTTCTCCCCAGATGCATTGATTATGGAGTTAGTATATTTAAGTAAAGTGGTATGGAGAACTTGCCTCCTGAAAAAAAAATCATTTTGAAACATTTTCCCTTGGGATGAGTTTCAGTGTATGATGTTTCAGTTATTTGGAATTAATTTAAAAGGTGCTTCAATGACATGGCCTTTCATCCATTTGAATTCAGACATATCTGAGATTTAACCAAATATGCATTCAACCAAGTGTCATATTATAAGGGTAAATTTGGCTTGACACATTTGTTATATGATAAAAGTCACTAATCAAAATTGATTCAACTAAAACTAAACTATAGAACGGTCAATATAATAAACAAATTTATTTTCAAGAGGATATAAATACCTTAGTTTTATGGTAATCTTTTTAGTCTTGTTTGAGAAGAGTAATTAACATTCTTTAAGTTGCTATGCAAAACTATATTTGCATACATTCATTTTTTGGAGCTCCTTACAAAAATAACCAATGAAACATGTGCTGTAGTATAGCACCGGAGGAGTAGTGACAACAGTGGTGAAGAAAGAATTCAGTGTATCTCTCCAGGAGAAAAAGTAGCCAGGTCATCTTTGAAAAACAACCCATCTAATATTGATAATTATAATTTAAAATGATATCCACATGGTTCAGATTAGAAACAAGAAAAGCAACTATGTTTCTTGATAAATTCAAATCTGACAACAAAAATATCTTTTTATAAGCCAGGGGGTTTCAAATGTAATATTTGACTTGGCAAGATGGTAACAGACTTTCCCAAAGTTTTGAAGTTACACTAAGTAAAGACACTGTCAGTGTACCATTAACTATCTATTGGGGAATGGCTGGCTGAATCATTAAATAAAATTAATTTAAAAATTGCTGATGATCTGACAATTTCAATGAATACCTTTTGTACAAAATTAAAAAAAGTGGCAGCCCAGGATTAAACTACTTATTTCAGAAGATGTAATATGGATATATACACAGTATCTTTTAAACTGCTAATATTTCTGTTGTTACCGTAGAAAATTATAGTTCCATAACCTAACTTACATATTGGACAAAAACTTTGAAATGGTAGTACTCAAATGTCTCAAGGCCTTATCTGGTAACCATTTGAAATGTCGGGATTGACTATAATGAGTCCCAAAAGGAGGAGACTGAAAGACCAAAAGAAAGAAATTACATACACAAAGTTTGAGATGCCATTTCTCAGATGATTCCCTTTTCTCAGAGTTATGACAATCTCAGAGTTGGTGTATATATAAGTGTAGGGGACTTGCCCCATCCACATGGGGTCATATACTGCCCCCCTGCAAAAAGAAGTTTTAAGGAGAAGAATGATTTTTCAGATTTGTTCTTCTCCAGGTTCTTCATCTTTTTTTTTTTTTTTTTTGGCTTTTTGGCACTGGGCATCTCTAGTGGTGACATTTTAGTAGGGAGCCATAATGGATAGTACTGTCAAATACAATGATCAGCATGGATTTATTTAAGAGTCAATAAACATTCTTTTGTTTTGTATCCCCTATAGAATAATTTCTGTATTTGTCAAACTGCATACAGAGCAATCAATAAAAATGTACTTTACAAATATAAGCTATTATATTAACATTAGTATTTTAAGTGTATTTCACTGTTTATAGTAATTCACATAAGTATTAAAATGAATTTCAGTCATATACCCACAAAAAAAACAAAAAAAACAAATGATTTTAGTATACTTATGAAGGACTGGTAAGCAATATTGTGTATCAGGACCAGTACTATTTCTCTTAAAGCTATAGAGAACCACTAATTTTGCATAAATCTGAATAATTCTAGAAGACTCCATTTCTCTTGTCCCACGGGCATCCCTCAGTAGTGCGCACAACTTCCCTTAAACATATTCAAAGGCCCAACAAAAAAAAAAAAAAAAAACCTGACGCAACTACCTGCATAAAAGAACACGGAGAGCAAAACCCCGTACAAACCAGTAAAAGCTACTGCAAGTCCTACTTTTATCAACAGACTGTGGGCAGTGTAGGTCTATTATAATCTTCTCTCTGTGATACTCCCATTGATTCTTCTGCTGTGCACACTACTGGACCCCCCTCTCTTTTCCCTCCCATTTATTGTAACAAATATATACATTTTTCCAAAGATTTGCATTTATTGTACATGCTTATATATTTTATTTATTTTATATATCACATTTATTTTATATTCTATTTTATTCTCCCATTTATTGTAACAAATGTATACAGTTTCCCAGAGCTTTACATTTATTTTATATTCTACTTCCCTGATGCTCTACTAAATCTGCTTTTGAATTCACACAGATGAACAGACACCTTTAGGTACTGACCTGGGTAGCTGGTTGATTGTTCTTCTCTTCTCACAGCTTTCTCCAAGTCCTGGTCCATAGCCCCCCCCCTTTTCTTGTTCTCCTAACATAATTCTATTGTAGGTTTCCTAGATCTGTCAAACCTGTTTTCTCACAGCTTTCTCCAAGCCCTGTCTCTTAGCCCCCTCCACCCACTTCTCTTGGTCTCCTAACATAATCTTATTGTAAGATTCCCAGCCATGTCAGTCTTGTATATTCCCACCCTCTTCTTCTTGAGAGTTTACTTAGTCCTCCCCTGAGTGGTGGCACCATTTTTAAATACTAAAAACCTCTGCCTGACTACACTCTGTTTATCTCTGTCCCATGGGTGTCCCTCAGTAGTGTGCACAGCTGTAAGTACCATTTGTGATGTAGAAAATTCAATGGCATCTGTTTCTGTCTAATTTATTTTAAGAGGCTCTGCACTGGTGTGTAAATATTTCTATTATGCAACTTGCTTAAGTGTATAACCCCACCTGTACAATTTCTATGCTGTCTCGGTCATTTCCTAATTAGAGTGCAGTTGTAAGTTTGCTTACTTTAAGGAAGTGATCACCTTTTACTGATAAACTTGCTGCATTTTACTATTTACAATTTGGAAATACACTGTTTCAGCTTGACTTAGTCTGATTTTATTAAACAGCTTACTAGAACAATAAAGAATAAAAACAGACGAGAAATCCACTTCTCAATTTATTCAAAGTACTCTTAAAAAACTAAGTGCTTTCACCATAAACACATGGCTTCTTCAGAGTTAATAAGAGCCATAAACCATTCATACATTTGTACAAAAAAGACCATCTCTTTCAACCAATCACTTCATCCTACTCATAAATAATTAATTAATTAAAGTAATTAAATTATATATTCCTAACTGGCCTCATTATTTGAACATGTATATACCTACATACAATACAAACAATTTGTGTGTGCAAATATATTCACAGATGCCATGTTAAACCACACAGTAACACAATAATCTATAATTCAAAATAATATAATGTGCAAGAGACCAGATGGAAGGGAAGTAAGGCCAGGTGTTTAGGAAACAGGTTCAAATTGTTTTATCATGGTGTGGATGGCAGGAGAAATGGGGTAGGGGTTATACTAAAGGAACAATATGCCAAGAGTGTTTTAGACGTGAAGAGAGTGTCTGACCAAGTGATGTTTATGAAGCTCGAAATTGATGGTGTAATGATGAATGTTGTTAGTGCATATGCTCCTCAAGTTGGGTGTGCGATGGAAGAGAAAGAGAAATTTTGGAGTGAGTTGGATGAAGTTGTGGTGAGTGTACCCAAGGGTGAGAGACTAGTGATTGGAGCGGACTTTAATGGGCATGTTGGTGAAGTGAACAGAGGGGATGAGGAAGTGATGGGTAGGTATGGTGTTAAGGAGAGGAATGCAGAAGGTCAGATGATTGTGGATTTTGCGAAAAGGATGGACATGGCTGTGGTGAATACGTATTTTAAGAAGAGGGTGGAGCATAGGGTGATGTACAAGAGTGGAGGAAGATGCTCACAGGTTGATTATATCTTATGTAGGAGGGCCAGTCTTAAGGAGATTGGAGACTGTAAAGTGGTGGCAGGTGAAAGTGTAGTTAAGCAGCATAGATTAGTGGTATGTAGAATGACGTTGGTGATCAAGAAGAGGAGGAGGAATGTGAAAGCTGTGCCAAGGATTAAATGGTGGAAGTTAAAAAGGGTGATTGTGAAGTGGAGTTTAGGGAAGAGTTAAGACAGGCACTGGGAGGCAGTGGAGAGTTACCGAATAGCTGGGTAACTACAGCAGAACTAGTAAGGGTGACTGCTAGAAAGGTGCTTGGTGTGACATCTGGACAGAGGAAGGAGGACAAGGAGACCTGGTGGTGGAATGAGGAAGTACAGGAGAGTATACAGAGGAAGAGGCTGGCGAAGAAGAAGTGGGATTGTCAAAGAGATGAAGAAAGTAGACATGAGTATAAGGAGATGAGGCATGGCAAAGAGAGAGGTGGCAAAAGCTAAGGATAGGGCATATGGAGAGTTGTACGAGAGATTGGACACTAAAGAGGGAGAAAAGGACCTGTACCGATTAGCTAGACAGAGGGACAGAGCTGGGAAAGATGTGCAGCATGTAAGGGTGATAAAGGATAGTGAGGGAAAGGTACTCACAAGAGAGGAGAGTGTGTTGAGTAGATGGAAAGAGTATTTTGAGAGGCTGATGAATGAAGAGAATGAGAGAGAGAGAAGGTTGGATGATGTGGGGATAGTGAATCAGGAAGTGAAACAGATTAGCAAGGAGGAAGTAAGGGCAGCTATGAAGAGGATGAAGAATGGAAAGGCTGTTGGCCCAGATGACATACCAATGGAAGCATGGAGGTGCTTAGGAGAAATGGCAGTGGAATTTCTAACTAGATTGTTTAATGAAATTTTGGAAAGTCAGAGGATGCCTGAGGAGTGGAGAAAAAGTGTTTTGGTACCTATCTTTAAGAATAAGGGTGATGTGCAGAGCTGCAGTAACTACAGAGGGATAAAACTGATTAGTCACAGCTTGAAGTTATGGGAAAGAGTAGTGGAAGCAAGGTTAAGAAGGAGGTGATGATTAGTGATCAGCAGTATGGTTTCATGCCAGGAAAGAGCACTACAGATGCAATGTTTGCTCTGAGAGTGTTGATGGAGAAATACAGAGAAGGTCAGAAGGAGTTGCATTGCGTCTTTGTAGACTTGGAGAAAGCATATGACAGGGTGCCTAGAGAAGAGTTGTGGTATTGTATGAGGAAGTCGGGAGTGGCAGAGAAGTACGTAAGAGTGGTACAGGATATGTACGAGGGTAGTGTGACAGTGGTGAGGACTGCAGTGGGAGTGACAGATCCGTTTAAGGTGGAGGTGGGATTACATCAAGGATCAGCTCTGAGTCCTTTCTTATTTGCAGTGGTGATGGACAGGTTGACAGATGAGATCAGACAGGAGGCCCGTGGACTATGATGTTTGCAGATGACATTGTGATCTGTAGTGAGAGTAGGAATCAGGTTGAGGAGACTCTGGAGAGGTGGAGATATGCTCTAGAGAGCAGAGGAATGAGGGTCAGCAGGGCTAAGACAGAATATATGTGTGTAAATGAGAGGGAGGGTAGAGGAATGGTGAGGATGCAGGGGTAGAGTTGGTAAAGGTGGACGAGTTTAAGTACTTGGGATCAACAGTTCAGAGTAATGGTGAATGTGGAAGAGAGGTGAAGAAGAGAGTACAGGCAGGGTGGAATGGGTGGAGAAGAGTGTCAGGAGTGATTTGTGACAGACGGGTATCCGTAAGAGTGAAAGGGAAGGTCTACAAGAGTGTAGTGAGACCAGCTATGTTATATGGGTTGGAGACAGTGGCATTGACAAAAAGGCAGGAGTCAGAGCTGGATGTGGCAGAGTTAAAGATGTTAAGATTTGCAATCGGTGTGACTAGGATGGATAGGATTAGGAATCGGTATATTAGAGGGTCAGCTCATGTTGGACAGTTTGGAGACAAAGCAAGAGAGACGAGATTGCGTTGGTTTGGACATGTGCTGAGGAGGGATGATGGGTATATTGGGAAAAACATGCTAAGGATGGAGCTGCCAGGTAAGAGGAATAGAGGAAGGCCTAAGATAAGGTTTATGGACGTGGTGAGAGAGGACATGCAGGCGGTTGGTGTGACAGAGCAAGATGCAGAGGATAGGAAGAAATGGAAAGAGATGATCCACTGTGGCGACCCCTAACGGGAAAAGCCGAAAGAGAATGATGATGATGATAATCCAAAAGTATATACATATATATTATTTTATTATAAAACAATAAATCATCAAAACATTAGTAATATATGTATTAATAAAGCAACTTGTATTAAACTTCATTTGATCTTTATTTCAACACTGGCATTATATATATATTGTCATTCAAGCCAGGTGAACAAGTTGCATTTAAAATAATTTGCCATTTATATTCTAATTTTTCTACTCTAAGTTTGTCATCACCCCCTCTTTCATTTGGAAGCACTCTGTCAACCACAAAGAAGATAAACTACTTGTAGCTGAAACAGGTGGTACTGTGTATATATAGGGCATTGTGTCTATCTCTATTCTTAATAGCCCTAAGATGCTCTGCTATTCTATCTTTTAGTATATGTATCACTTTTCTTACGTAGAATCCCGGGCAGATAGTGCAAGTGGCTAAATAAACCAACATGTTGGAATTACAACTACATCTGCCTGGACATGTTATCACCCTATTGTAACCAAATACTGACACATAAGGGCCATCATTTATATACTTACAATATCTACATGCTCCACATTTATACATTCTTGAACATGCAGCTTTACAAATTGGCCTTTCCAAAAAGCTCTTAATGTTTTTCCTTTATAAAAAAACACTTTTGGTGTCTGTCCCAATCTATTCTTCATGTCATTGTCAAAACCTGTGTCCCATGTCCTCCTGACAATTTCTAATATTGCTGATGTTTGATGTTATATCTCAAAATCAAGGCTTCAGAATTGTAAGGTTTGGCTTTTTCTACATAGGAAAAACAACAATATATCTATGATGCCAGTGTTGAAATAAAGGGCAAATGAAGTTTAGGGTGAAGTGATTGGTTGAAAGAGATGGTCTTTTTTGTACAGATGCATGAACGGTTTATGGCTCTTATTAACTCTGAAGAAGCCATGTGTTTATGGTGAATGCGCTTAGTTTTTTAAGAGCACTTTGAATAAATTGAGAAGTGGATTTCTCGTCCA
Source organism: Protopterus annectens (assembly GCF_019279795.1). Classification (NCBI taxonomy): domain Eukaryota; kingdom Metazoa; phylum Chordata; order Ceratodontiformes; family Protopteridae; genus Protopterus; species Protopterus annectens. Next base: position 261,067,911 of record NC_056732.1, on the reverse strand, counting down.
TTTTTATTCTTTATTTTTACTGGTTTTACCCTTTGTTGGGTAAATTTTGTTTTATTATTGAACTTACTATAACACATTGCTCTTACTGCTATTAAATTGTTTAACTGTACAACTTCACCTGTAAAATACCTATACTGTCTTGGTCATTCCCTATTTAATGTGCTACTGTAGGTTTAATTTCTTTAAGGAAGTAATGACTTTTTACTGTTAAACTTGCTGCATTTTATTTTACTGTTAAACCTGCTGTATTTTACTGTTTACAATTTGGAAATGCACTGTTTCAGATTGACTTAGTCTGATTTTGTTAAAAAGCTTACTAGAACACATTACTGTTACTGCTTTTAAATTGGTACTGAGTGTTCTCGTCGGTGTTCGGCCACTGTGCTGTTTCAACCTGCATTAGTTAGATTTTACTACTTTGCTTATTTGAGTGTCTATTCTGTTACTGTATTGTGTGGAAACTCAATGATTTTACTGTGATTTTATGTCCTGCCACCACGTTGCTCAGTTCTGTTGGCACGCATTACTAAATAGCAACAAATAGCTGGAAAAGTTTATTGGCAATGAATTATTCTGCATTCTGTGAAATTATGGTGCCAATGAACTGAATTTCATATTACTGAACAGGCTGACTTTCTTATTAATTATCACTGCTTGTTCCTTAACTAATATATTTGATTAAGTATTGCTTAGCTAAACAACTTAAATTGTGATATATCCTTGTCTGTCTCTTATTCCCATTTTTTACTTCACCTACTCCCTTTTCTGGATTCATATTAACATCTCTCTCTCCTTGCAGTCCCTTAAACACATTCAAAGGTCCAACAACAACAAAACAAAACAAAAAAAAAAAAAACTGAAGCAGATGCCTGCATATAAGAACACGGAGAGCTGAACCCCACACAAACCAGTAAAATCTACTGCAAGTCCTACTTTTATCAACAAACTGTGAGTAATGTAGGTCTATTATAATCTTCTCTCTGTGAGCCTTTATATCACGTTATCGAAAGATGAAAATAGCAAACGCTATTTCAACGCACCTAAAATATCTAAACCACATAATAGCAAACATTCAGAACAGCAAATTTTTTCCTTGAGAAAAAAATTTGCTATTCCGAAACACATACACACAACACAAGCACACCTAAAAAACATCAATACAGACACATACACTTATAATTCTACAACTAACCCTAAACTAAACTATACATACACTAATATCTATCCACTTACCTTAACCCAAACCCTAACCCTAAGGTCCATCATTATCGCACACTCACCTAACCCACGCCCTAAGCCTAACTCACTTAACCCGCCCCTAACCCTAATTCACCTAACCCGCACCCTAACCCTAACTCACCTAACCCGTGCCCTAACCCTAACTCATCTAACCTGTGCCCTAATCCTAACAATCACACAATCGCACACTTACCTGAACCCAACCCATAAATTTCCACCACAGCGCTGAAAATAGCAAAGCTACAGAACCGGCCAAATTCGGTGTTCTGCAGCTTCGCTATTTTTAGTGTTCGCACAAAATGGGTCGATATTAGAACATTTGAAGTTTTAAAATTTCGATGTTTTGATATAGACCCCTCTGTGATACTCCTACTAATTCTTCTGCTGTGCACACTACTCCACTCCCCATTTTTCTCCCATTTATTGTAACAAATGTATACATTTTTCCAAAGCTTTGCATTTATTTTATATACTTATATTTTATTTATCTTATATATCACATTTATTTTATATTCTTATATTTTATTCTCCCATTTATTGTGACCAATATATACAGTTTACCAAAGCTTTACTTTTATTTTATATTCTACTTCCCTGATGCTATACTAAATCTGCTTTTGAATTCACATAGATAAATAGATGCCTTTAGGTACTGACCTGGTCTAGCTGGTTGATTGTTTATCTCTTCTCACAGCTTTTTCTAAGCCCTGGCTCTTAGCCCCCCCTTCTCTCGGTCTCCTAACATAATCTTATTGTAAGCTTCCCAGCCCTGTCAGTCCTGTCTATTCCCTCCCTCTTCCTCTTGAGAGTTTACTTATTCCTCCCCTGAGCTAAGGTGCCATCTCTAAATGCTTAGACCATCTGTTCCTTTCCTATCTTACTGATAGTTTTCTTTCCAGATAGCAACTCCACAGTTGATTTCACCGTGCTTTGTTCACCCTCGCTATGCCTGGGCTCACTCTGCTCCCCTGTCCTACCCCATTCCCACCCACGCCCACATCAGTTACATTTATACTTTCTCGTGCTCCTCCCCTACCCCACCAATCAATTATCCCCTCCAATTCCCCTCTCATTACACCACTAGCCACACCTCTTCACTTCCCCTCACATTACACCATTAGCCACAGCTCCAACCAAACCCACACGTATCCAACATCTTAACTCATCTCATCATTACCCCATCAGTACAACCTCTTCTCCACCACCACATCTCACTATTGCACACTAATTCTCACTCCTTTAGTCACCCACATCCCATACTACAATGTCCATCTCTACTATCACTACTCTACTTACCTTTTCACTCTTTTTCAATATCCTACTACAGCTAACCTCTCTACATCATTCTTCTACCTCTTCCTTCCACTACCCATCATCTTCTCTCCACATACAGTCTGAACACACAACTTCTTTCTCACAAATTTCAGCCAGCCTATATAACACAAGCATATTATTATGTACCAAAGTAAAAATCCTCTCCCACCATCACCACAACAATTATATTTTCTCTCTAAATTATCCAATCAAAGTAAAATGGAAACCAGAATAAACTATTCTCCCATATCCTGTAGCAAACATATTGCTATATGGAGACATACATCCCAAACTGGGTCCCATCTCCTCTCCTCTGCAAACCCATAACTCCCATAAATCAATACACTTCACTACAATTAACCTACAAAGCATCAGAAATAAAATACCTGACTTCCATGCATGGATAGCCCACAACAAACCTGATATTATGGCCGCAACTGAAACATGGCTAAAACCCTATATTAAGGACACAGAATTCCTTCCCCAAGATTTCATCTGTCTTAGGGCCAACAGACCTCCCCCCCCCAAAAAAAGGTGGAGGCATCTCTCTAATATACAATTCCTCCGACACACCAGTAACAGATCAGGTGCACAGCCACTCTTATAACAGTCCAAAAATCACAATGGCCAGCACTTCAAAGTCAGCATTCATTCATTATTTATTATATAAGCATCAATAACAAAACATACATATTAACAGCATGTTAAAAACAAACTAGCAGAATACTGGTTTCAGCTATTAAGCCTTCATCAGTGCATCACTGATGATGCTGACTTTGAAGTCCTGACTGTTGTGGTTTTTTGATCTCTCTAATATACCCCATGTCATTCACTATTGTCCCATATACAAAACCCATCCCACAGTTCTCCACAGCTGAACTTCTAGTTTCTTTCCTTAAAATGAATAATTGCAAAAACCTCTGTGTGATAGTCATTTACATTCCCCCAGGCAATAACATCCCAATTCTTGAGGAAATTCTTGCCTGGGCATCTACTAACATAAAAAAATGAGACTATCATACTGGGAGACATAGCTATCAACTGGCTAGACATATCCCCACACCACTCTAACTGCAATATCAATCTATACAAGTTCACCCAGCTAGTTAACACAATAACCAGGCCTAATAAAATTAATACTAATGGCTCAATCCTAGACTGGATTTTAGTGTCTGACCCAAATGAGATCATATCTGCTTGTACACTCTCCAAAAGTATAATTGGCCACTTACTGGCATTTTTACAATGTGAATGTACCACAACAATTAATAAACATCAGTACAGAGTTACCAGAGATGAATTCAAGTTCTGTCCATCTAGCTTTAACCAAAGGTTGTTTAGCATCAACTGGGATGCATTAAAATCACTTCCCCTTGATGAGGCAGTTGACTTCTTCAACTCAACCTTCCTCAGCATACTAAACAATCTCACTCCCCTTAGACAAAAGAGAGTAAAGGCCAACCATGCCAGTTGGCTAACAAGATCCACTAAGGATCTCATGAAAAGCAAGGACAAATCATGGAAAATCTGGCCAAAAAAACAAAAACCTATCTGACTGTGTCCAATACAAACAGCTCCAAAGCCAGGCTAAGTGCCTAGTATTAGAAAATAAAAAAGGACACTACCTTACATTACAAAATCAACACAAGCAAAACCCAAAGAAATTCTGTAGCTCTCTCAACTCTTTATCAAACCCAGGCACTAGTAATAATCCTTGCCCAGACCCAAATAAAACACCCACTGAAATTGCTGCAACCTTCTACTCTTATTTCATATATACTATAGCCAATCTAACCACTACCTTTACCAAGACCAACTTGGCCACTACAGACCCCTCCACAGCTAACACCAGTACACCCCCTATTCTCAACTTTACTCTGGCACCTATACCCACTCAACTATTAAAATATTGCTTCCAAAACTCAAACCATGCACAAATGCCCAGACAATACACCAGCCAAATACATGCTAATCTCAGCCAACTCAATCACTTACCCTATCAGCATACTTCTCAACAGATCTATCTAAAAATCCTATATGCCCATCATCTGGAAAAAAAGCTTATATCCTCCCCCTACACAAGGAGGGCCCCAACACAGACACCACCAACTTCCACCCCATTGCTATACTATCACCCATCTCTAAGATTCTGGAAAAATGTATTCATTCTCAACTTCTTCACCATCTGACTCACAACCACATCCTCTCCCCACCTATCATGGATTTAGGCCAGGATATTTTACCACCACTGCCCTCATATCCTTCATGGACACTGTGAACAGAGCCCATGATGCTGGTAAAATCATGAAGCTTTTGATATCATATCCCAGTCTCTCCTTCTAACAAAATTCTCTAACATAGGCACCTCACCTCAAACTCTAAACTGATTCGCTAATTACCTCAGTAACAGGCAACAACTAAATGGCAGAACTCTTACTCCCCTTTCCTAAACACCACCACTGCTGTTCCTCAAGGCTCCATTTTAGGCCTACTTCTGTTTAGCATATTTATCAATAATTTCCACACCACAATCTCTCAAGGCTCAGTCATCCAGTACGCAGATGACTCCACTATCATCTGCACTACAAACAACTTCTCAGAACTACACCAACTCACCCAAAATGCCCACACTTCCACCAAAATTTGGATGTCTAATAATCAGTTTGCTCTGAACCCCAACAAAACCAAACTAGTAATCTTTGCCCCCAAAAAGTCCACAACCCTACAAAAACAGAACTTCATCATTTAATCCCTAAATGGTACCACTAGCCCGACTTTCCCTTGCCTCTTCTTTTCTATTACCCTCTTTTTTATACAGTGCTCCCTTCTTCACCAACATTCAGTCCTCTCTAAAGTCCAAACTAGACTCATGCTACAACAAAATTGCTAAGTTTGCAGCTAATGCATTCTACTCATCCCACCACTGCTTATCATTACGCAACCTAAAATGGCTTGAACTCCACAACTATCTCACCTTTATCCAACTAACTACAGCTCACAAGCTCATTCATAACCCATCCTTGTTCCCTGCTCTATCTTCTATACTTACTTTGTACCATCCTAACAGACCACTCTGATCCAACAACAAACTGGTCGTAAATGTAGAAAAACCCAAACTTTCGGCTGGCCATTTGGCTTTAATCCTTTACCACTGCAAAACTTTGGAACTCCCTCCTAGGGTTACCACCTGTTCTACTTTGTGAGGGACAGTCCCTCTTTTGGCAGTTGTGTCCTGCAAAAAAATTGTAAAAATGGCAAATGTCCTGAGATCATCAACATCTTCTTTCAACTGTTCCCGTTAGGGGTCGCCACAGCGGATCACCTGTTTCCATTTCTTCCTGTCCTCTGCATCTTGCTCTGTCACACCAACCACCTGCATGCTCTCTCTTACCACATCCATAAACCTTATCTTAGGCCTTCCTCTTTTCCTGGTACCTGGTAGCTTCATCCTTAGCATCTTTTCCCCAATATACTCAGCATCCCTCCTCAGCACATGTCCAAACCAACGTATTCTTGCCTCTCTGGCTTTGTCTCCAAACCTTCCAACCTGGGCTGACCCTCTAATATACTTATTCCTAATCCTGTCCAACCTCGTCACACCCAGTGCAAATCTTAACATCTTTAACTCTGTCACATCCAGCTCAAACTCCTGCCTTTTTGTCAATGCCACTGTCTTCAACCCATATAACATAGCAAATGTCCTGAGATATTACGGCAAAATTATTTCCTATAGTTTATGCAATAGTTGCATAAAACAATTACTCTGTATCTGAAACACATAAATGTTATAAGACACAGAATAAGCAACTAAAATGCTACAAGAATAAGCTTTAATTTAGACAAAAAAGTGAAGTTCTGTCCCTTGTACTAGCCGTGGGTATGTTTTGACCTGCATAATCTGATGTTTGTACCATAATTGTCCCACTTTTGGCATCTGAAAATGTGGCAACCCTACTCCCTCCCCCAACACTTAGATCCACCCACTCAGTAACCCTCTTCAAGACATCTCTGAAGCAACACCTCCCATCATCTTGGCTGTGCACATATGCTAACACTACATCTCATATAACCTAACTTCAACCATCACAACTATTCTCACCCCCACTCTACTACCATGGCATTGTCCTTTCACATCCACCTGCCTTTTTACTTACTTTGCCTCTCCATCCTGTCCACTTCCCTCTTTTACTAACCCTCATTGTCCTACCGTTGATCCCTCCTATCTACTTCCTTCTCTTCCTAACCTTTATAGACCTAGCATTGAACCAGGCGAGACATTCAGGTACTCTCGCAGCCAACCTTAATATCATACCACCGCTTATATCTGCAACAATATCCACCTACTTTGTTGATTCCTGCCTATTGCTCAGCTATTACACCTCCTAAACATGTGAAAAGTTTAAGTACCTAGTCTCTGATTAATTCCTATATCTGCTTTGCACCCACTGCATGAAGTGTCCTATATAAATTTTGCTAACTGAAAACTACTCATATGGAATGTTCTCATGTATCTACTCTGTATTGCTTGTATAATATCTTTGATTGAGAATGATTACTTATGTACTGTTTTTTTCACCAGTTGTATAAGCTGCCAATAATATGTATTAAATGTCTTTATTTATGTAAATTATGTATTGTATGTGAAATGTCTTATATGTGGAGCTTTTCTTCCTGGGACTCCACTGAAAATGGGCACTTATGTCCCACCTGGACCATCCCGGTAAACAAATGCAAATAAATAAATAAATAATAATTACTGTACTCTGTACAACAAAAAGGCATTCATGTTTCATCTATGGTTAACTTCATTTCAGTCCTTTCAATATCATGCTTTTTAATTTAATTGTATTTATGGGCACTTTATCAGATCCTGGCTAAAATTATTTGAAATTTAAGAAAAGGATAACGTAAAAAAAATAAATAACATATTTTCTAAACAAGAAACAAACATACAAAAAAAAAAGAAAAAAGAAAACAAAACTGTCCCTTTCAATTTAAAGAAAAAAGTAAATTATGAATGCTGATGTTAGTATAGAAATGTATACCCACATTCTTAGAAATGCTACCTCATCATTTTACTATTTTGTATATTTTTGTATATCATTTTTAAAATAATTATGTAACCTAATATCATAGAATCAGACAGTTGTATTATGATATGCTGAAAAAAGTATTTCTTTATAGAATTTATAAAATTACCTTAGATAAGATATTTGTAAATGTTTCTGCAAACATTTCAGCTGTCTCATTAATCACAGTTTGTGAAATATGCTTATGTGTTGAACGTGATATGAAATATCAAATAAAATGGAAAATACATTTCTGTTGTAGAATCCAGTGTCTGTTTTTTAAATCTTGAATACTAAGGATAATTAATAGATTTAAATCCGAATGTCTGCTTGTCTTATCAAAGTATAAATTTAGGATCAGCTATATCAATACATGCTAGAATGAATAATATTCAAAGGTCATATATGGCAACCTCAGGCAGTTATTATTTAAGTATTATTTTATACATAATCACCACAGAAAATGTAATTTCTTTCTTTTTTTCTGCATTATTGTTAGATCTTATCAATAAAAAGAAGTGCAAAGGACGCCCTAACAGATGTACCTTATAAAATACTGTTTACTTTTACATACCATGCACCTCTACAGGTAAGAAATGGTTTTATTTCTTCAAATGTTCAGTACACTTCTTACAGCAAAAGTCAAAGGTGCTGTTATTCATCTCACAAAATTTCCCTTTTTCCTGTTGTTTTTATTTTCTGTTTTGTGTTTGTTTAGCCTTCTGTATCATACAACATTCTTATTTTGGCTTTTCCCAGTTAGGGGTCACCACAGTGGATCACCTGTCCCCTCATGATTGTCAATGGAGTTTTACAGTGTTGAGTTGCCAGCCCAGCGCCCAACCTTCCACAGAAGGCACACACACGCACACACGCACACACTCACGCCTAGGGCCAATTTTAGAATATCCAATCCACCTACCGCATGTCTTTGGGATGTAGGAGGAAACCGGAGCACCCAGAGAAAACTCACATGACCACAGGGAGGACATACAGACTCCACACAGAAGGCACCCCAGCCGAGGATCGAACCGGAGAACCTCTTGCTGTGAGGTGGCAACGCTAAATGCTGCACCACCATGGCTGCCCTGTATCATACAACATTCATGTTAGAAATTGTATATTGTTTAGATGGAAAACTAATATTTACTTTTTGTTCATAATTTATAACTGAATCTCAAGTATTGCTTCTCTTTCTCACTTGGCTAGTCAAATGCAAAGCAAGTATCTGCCATTATAAATTGAATTCATCTTTGCATGACTTCCTTATTTTGGCTGTGTTGAACAAATCGATAATTTGAAAAGTTTGTAGAAAAATATGTGTTGTTTATTCAGTTGCCCTTTCATTTCCAAAGCAGCACTTTTGTATTTGCCATTGTTTGCTCATCTGGTTAAGGATAATCATGTCTTATTCTCATCATGGCCAAGTAAGCAGTACATAAAGAAGGAGGAGCTAATGGATATGGTGAAAGGTTAAAGCTGTAGTACCAAATATGAGAGCCTATCAATTGCAACATACAGAGAAAAGTTTTGCATTATCATAAGAAAAAAGAAAGAATTCCAAATGATGCTTCCCATTCTTTCTTATACACATGACTTGAATATTTAAAAACACATTTTATATGTATTAATGGCATTCTCAGAATAGCAGAAAAATATAATGCTTGTGCTTGTAAGCTGTTGTTAGGACATTCTTAAATTATAAATTAATTTAAAATAGGATGTATTTGGTGTTATAGTTTATATCCAGTACATAAACTTCTTAACGTCTAATTGAAAATTATCTTTTGCTATTACTGCCTTCTCAACAAAAGCAACTTCATGTGCTAATAAAAGAAACGAGTAACTATTTACACAATAAATATTTATCAAGTGGGAGCTGATTTCAAGATGAAAAAAGGAAGCACAGGACAAATATGTGACTTGATCCACATTGTACAGCCTGCAAACATATTGCTGACTGTATTAATGACTGGTCAGCTCTGCATGCATGTGCTTGTTATCAGATTATACAAAATCATTTCATGCAGCTTCATGATTTTTGTCCTTGCAGGGTTCAGGTCATGTCATATACTAGTTACTCTCCTTTCTTTTTGACAGATATCTGGGACATATTTTTTTGATAATTAAAGACTGACGTATGTGATTTTGGAAATTAAATGAAGTATCTCTGCATGAAGAGCTGCATATACTTGGCTTTTACATGAAAATCACACGCAGCACCTTTCACTTCAGCAAAATACAGGTATCACCTGCTGAGACTGTCAGAAATGGCTTTAAAAGTAGCATTGATGGGGAACCACTTTCTTATCTGATTAATTATCATAACTGAAATTATTACTACTTGCAGTTTCTTTTCAATGCAAAACATTAAATTATTTCATTAAAAGGATGGAATTGCTTGTAGGTGTGCATATCAAATCACTTAGTATAATGATCTTTGGAAGTCACATTCTTTTTTATAAGTTCTACCAAGCAGATGAAGGTCACATTCCTTCCTTACGCTGATGAAATTATCTGCAAGTAATTGAGCCCTAATGAGATAATCTATTCTCACCACCACAAAAGATTAATCAGTATATCAGGATTCCTTGCTCTGTGTTATGGCAATTACAGTCTATGATAGACATTCGCCATTTTATTATTGACGTATCTGTCTTTCATTTTAAGTTAATAGGTTCATAGGTAAATAAGTAGAATAGCTGCTTTTATGGGTCATTTTACACCTATCCAATTTCCCTCAAAGGTGTGAACCAAACCCTGTATTGGGGATCTTTGAGGTTATCATCCTAACCATTATGAACCCCCCCCCCCAACTCCCAAAACATGTTTCAGTACTTATTGTCTGTAAACTGCACTTGAACCCTGCATTACCTGTGCACTTTCTCTAACCTCAATGCATATATACCTTGTGCCATAGAGATCCAAGTATGAAAACATTGCTGGCTTTAATGGCATATTCTCAGTTCCCTTAAACATCTACAGTTGCGCTCATTTTTCTGTATTGCCTTTATTTGTTGCCTTCAACAATTTAACTTAATTTCTAGCAATGATAGCCTTGTGCATTTATTTAATTTTATCTAGATCTGGTGGATCTGTTTCATAGCTATAAGTCAAAAGACCATCCAGCCTTGGTCATAGCATCATGGTCTTACACAGATCTCCTTACTGGGAAGTCCGGTACATGTGTGGTCCCATATTTTGACAGCTTAACTAAAGTCCTGTCAAACATAGCTTCATCAGAATAATGCAGACTCACCTCTTCACCTACACAAAGCTGACATTCTAAACAACTCTAAATAAAACCATTATTTCACACTGCACCTTTTTTGAATTCACTGGATATGGACTGAATGCTGATGGCTCTTTTTAATTTATTATATGTTAAAAGCAGTTGTTTCAATTCTCCTTTATCTAAAACCTACCATTCTCCTTCCTTTATCAAAAAGAAATAATTTATTTTGCAGGAAAGCAAATATTGCAGCTGCATGTTATTTTGTAATACCTACATTTTCACAGTTATTGGTATAGGGCTTAGCTGTTGAACAGTTATGTTTTGATCCATACATTTATTGAAATTTTAGTTGATACCAACCCTGTACTTGTTTATATGTTGGCTAAAGGAAAAACATGATTTTTGTTGGAAACACAGTATTGTATATTGTACAAATCTCTGCAATATCAGAATGAGAAAATAAAGTAATTATGAGCATCTGAACAAGCTGACCTGCAAAAATACTAACGGCACATACTGACATAGTGCCCTGCTCAGTCTAGGGAAACACATTTCTAGCAGCTGCTTTTGATGAAATTATGCAGTGAAAGGTTACTCATGAGTAATGAGTTGTTTAACTACTGGAATGATATAGCTTCATTCTGGAAAATTGCATCTTTATATTGCTAGTTAAATTCAGATTCCATCTCCCATTAATTTACAAGAAATGACCAGAAAAGCAACCACTACATTTAATAACAAACTAATTCTCATACCTACTCCTGGCATACTAAAAGAGTCAAGAAGATGCATATGTATGTGGGCAAGCATGTGTGTGTGTGTGCGTGTGTGTGTGTGTGTGTGTGTGTGTGTGTGTGTGTGTGTGTGTGTGTGTGTGTGTGTGTGTGTGTGTGTGTGTGTGTGTGTGTGTGTGTGTGTGTGTGTGTGTGTGTGTGTGTGTGTGTGTGTGTGTGTGTGTGTGTGTGTGTGTGTGTGTGTGTGTGTGTGTGTGTGTGTGTGTGTGTGTGTGTGTGTGTGTGTGTGTGTGTGTGTGTGTGTGTGTGTGTGTGTGTGCGTGAGTGTGTGTGTGTGCGTGTGTGTGTGTGTGCGTGTGTGTGTGTGTGCGTGTGTGTGTGTGTGTGTGTGTGTGTGTGTGTGTGTGTGTGTGTGTGTGTGTGTTGGTACCATATGTGTTTATTTCACTGGGGTCACTACCATTGTATATGAATGCCACCTTTTCCATTGCCATCTGTATATTTCATTTCTCCTTAATTTTTTGATTCTTTTCTACTGTATACAGCAGAAATCAAAAATATAGCTTGCATGCATATATTAATAATATTACATTGTGCTAATTTCTTGGCCACTTATGGAAACTTTTTTAATGCCAAAGTACATATTTCTTATCATATTCAGACTAACTGTAAGATTATTTATTTATCTGTTTACTTATTGGCATTTGACTACTAGAAAGTTCAAATGAGCATTGGCCATTTTTAGTGGTGGACTGGGGAAAAAAGCTCCATTACTCCTCTCAGTCAGACGTTGTCCTGTTCGATTCTCAGCTAAAGCATCTTCTGTGTGGAGACATGTATGAATGGGCGTTGAAGGTTGTGTGTCAGAGCTGGCAACATAAAAATCTACTGCCAATCATTAGCAGACCGGAGTTCCGCTGTGGCGACCCCTAACTGGGAAAATCCGAAAGACACAACAACAACTACTCCATTATGCAAACATCATGGACATCATTTGTATTGTTTCATGATTTACAATCGGTTTCATTCATAAGCAACAGTTCCATTACTTTGACATCCTTGCATTTACATCATTTACAAACAGTTTCAAAAAAAAAAATATATATATATATATATATATATATATATATATTGTAAATACAGGGAGGTATTTGCAGTGCAATGTCAACAGTATGCATTCATTGTCAAAATTTAACATAACGATATTTGACACCATAACGACTTGTTCAAAATCTAAGACATAGAAAGATAAGATGAAGAGTTAGAACAGCCCAAATAAAGAAAGTCTGGGAAGAGGTACAAGGAATATAATGGAGATGTGGTGACAGAGGCAGGTATAGTCATGATACTAGTATGTTAGGTTTCATGCAGCATAGAGTCATGGCACAAATTAATATGTTATATCACTACCAGTTTAACAAGGTAGTACAGATGCAGAGCCATTTATCTATCAGGTGTTGCTTCAGTTGGCATGTAAAGTCTTTCATGTAGTGGAGTAGGATGTTTTTCCAGCAATTAGCAATGTGGTGTGAATACAGGAAATATCCTGCAGTGTTGTTAGGTTAAGTTATAGAGAGTAATGATTTGTCAGTGGAGCATAAAAGTTTTTAATAGTGCAAGGTTGAATGGGGGAGGGAAGAGATTGACATGTTTCAGTGCTGTGCAGTAGTCTGAAGGGGTCTATATTACGAAATCGAACTTCCAAAATGTTGAACACCATAAGTTCGAACTTGGAAGATCGAATTCAGATAACATCGAAACTTCAAAACAGTGAATTTATTTCCAGGGAAAAAATTCACTGTTCTGAAAAACACACACATAACACAATCACACCAAACACCTTCAAAACCTACACTAAACCTAACATACACCACTATCTATGCACTATCCTTAACCCAGCCCTAACCCTAAAGTCCGTCACTATCGCACACTTACCTGACCCACGCCCTAACCCTAAAGTCCGTCACTATCACACACTTATCTGATCCGCACCCTAACCCTAAAGTCCGTCACTACCCGTTCGTACACTTACCTAGACCTGATCCGAAAATGCCAAAGCTGCAGAAATGGCCAACTGAATTCTTTCCCTGGGAAAGAATCCGGGTTTCTGCAGCTTCGACATTCTCACCTTTCGAACTACCAAGTTCGTCCTTCCTATATTTGGCGTTCTTAATGTATGATTTTGCAGTAGGAACCCATCTGAAGGTTGCAATTAATTTTGAGTACAACAGAGAATTATTTAGCTTGAGCCAGTTATGTTGCTTTAGAGAAAGGTATTAATATAATCTATATTGTTGGATGTTTGTGAATTTGACTGCTATATTTTAGCATTGTTCTTCTTCTTCTTTCGGCTTTTTCCTGGTTAGGGGTCGCCACAGCAGATCACTTGTCTGCTCATGATTGGCAGTGGAGTTTTACAGTGTCGAGTTGCCAGCCCGGTGCCCAACCTTCCACAGAACACACACACACGCATGCACTCACGCCTAGCGCCAATTTAGAGTGTCCAATCCACCTACAGCATGTCCTTGGGATGTAGTCGGATACTGGAGCACCTGGAGAAAACCCACGTGACCACAGGGAGGACATGCAGACTCCGCACAGAAGACACACTAGCTGAGGATCGAACCAGAGAGCCTCTTGTTGTGAGGCGACAAAGCTAACTGCTGCACCACCATGGTTGCCTCATTTTAGCATTGTTCTAGTAAGTTATTAAGCATGCACCACTACCACCAGTTATGTGATGAAGAGATTATGGGTCTTAAATGGCCAAAATATGCCAACAGCATGTGATTGTTCAGGGCTGTGGTCTCACAGTCTGTACTGCCAACTACCAAACAAAGACATGAGAGGCTACAACTCTTACCACACTTTTTGGCCACCAAAGCAGGACTGAAACACTAAAGGCGGAGGAGTGTCAATATTCATCAAGGATATTCACACCACCAGGCTAGTTGCCCAACACAATGCGTCTGAAATTCTCCAGGTGCAACTAACACTAGGTAAGACTGCAATCCAAATTGTAGCTTGCTACAGATCCTCCACCATACCCCAGGATTCTCACTACACCTTTCTAAACATACTGGAAAATATTAAGACAGAACTAAACACCCTAATACCGGGTGATTTTAACTACCCTGCCATTAATTGGGAAAACTACTCATGTACCAACACCTTTGCCCAACGGTTCTTGGAATTCATAAATTTCAATGCCCTGGATCAACTAATCCATAGTCCCACCAGGGGCTCCAATATCCTAGACCTGGTCATTACCAACATGGGAAATCAATGCTCCACACCTATGGTCACCCCCTCGTTAGTCAGGTCTGACCATAAGCTAATCACCCTTATCATCCACATCCCACCTCCACCCCCCAGTAAGGAAACCTCCATAAAAAACTTCTCCAAAGCCAACTTCATGCTACTCAAGTCAGAAGTGACAAACGTCATGACACCCATGCAGACGGGAACTGAAAGTTCAACTGCTGAATCCTACACTAAGGCACTGTACGAGCACATCCACTCATGCATGAATCGTGCCATCCCAAATAGAATCAAGATACTCTCATCCAAAAAAAGGAAGACAATCTGGTGGTCCCCTGCCATAAACAAACTTTACAACAAAAGGAAGAAACTGTTGCAGAAAAGAGGAAAATCCCAGGATGCAAAAATCTTCCTTACCAGCCTCAGTAAGAAACTGAGATCCCTCATAAAATCCTCCAAAGCTAGTTACGGTAATAAAATTGCTAAAGATTCCAAAGAAAACCACAAGGCATTCTATAACTATGTCAAGAATCTAAATGGCAATGCTCAGATCTGCTCTGAGCTAAAACAGAATGGCATTAAATATCCTGATCCCAAGGATATTGCCAATATCCTGGCAGATCGATTCAGTGCCAACTTCACCCCCCTCTCACCCCCTAAATGGCCCATCTCAATACCGGAAGATTGCCAAATTCCGGTAATAACGGCCACACAGGTAAAAAACGCACTCTCGAAAGCTAAGAATACAGCATCCATGGGACCAGATGACATCCTGGGCTGTGTACTACATGAACTACAATATGAACTGGCACCTCACCTAAGTGTCATGTTTAATCATAGCCTCACCTCAGGGTTCGTGGCCACTGAGTGGTGCAGAGCTACAGTTATCCCACTCCACAAGGGGGAATCCACCTTGGACCCGGAAACTACTGTCCCATCAGTCTGATGAGTCTTATCTGCAAGGCCATGGAGCGTATTATCATGGAACTTATAAACAAAGACATTGGCAACCTTCAAATGCTGGACCCCACCCAGTTTGGGTTCGTGACGGGCCGATCTTGTCTCCTGAACCTGATTGACTTCTTCAAATCAGTCTCCAGAGCCATGGACAAGGGTAAGGTGGTCCACACAGCCTATCTAGACCTTGCCAAGGCCTTTGACACCATCCCCCACTCTGGAATCATAGATAAACTTACTAAGCTGGGCATTAATCCCTACATCACCCAATGGGTTGCTAACTGGCTTACTGATAGAACCCACACTGTAAAAGTAGCCAACTCCAAATCCAGCTCCAGACAAATGACAAGTGGAGTACCTCAGGGTTCAGTCCTGGGACCGCTCTTGTTTGGCATATACTTCTCTGAAGTACAGGCCAACACTAAGGGACTCTGGATGACAAAGTTTGCAGATGACTGCAAACTGGGAGCCATTATTGAATCCCCAAATGATGTGGATACTCTACAAAAGGGCCTTACAGAAACAGATGCTTGGTACCAGAGCCATTGGCTCAAGCTCAATGCCAAGAAATGTATAGTTATCCCCTTTGGGAAAAAACATGTACCCGTGACTTACCATATAGGTGGCATTACACTAAACACCGAAAGTGTGATAAGAGACTTAGGGACACAGGTGGACAGTGGTCTCACCTTTGATAACCACATCACCACAACAGTCAGGAAATCCTTCTATGTGGCACACCTCATCACTAAGGGCTTTTCATCCAGAAAAAAGGAGGTCATTGTCCTACTGTACTCATCCCTCATTACACCCATTATAGAATACAATGTCCCGTTTTGTATGTACCTCTCAATACATCTGCAACAACTGGAAAGGCCGCAGAAATACCTCACTAAAAGAATCACAGGCCTAAAGCAGATGCCCTACGCTGACCGCCTTAAAAAACTCCAGCTATACTCTGTCGCATATCGTCTACGCAGAGGCGATCTCTGCTTAACATGCAAGGCCATGTCAAACCCAGAGCTGTTGGACATGCTACACTTAAAGAAATCCCAATCCCTCAGAGCCACACACTCCAGGGATCTAAACCTTGTCATCACAATAAACAAAACATGCTGGAGGGATAGGTTCCTGACCCAGAGACTCCCCAGACTCTGGAATAGATTGCCCATACATGTCAAGCAGAGTGCCTCTTTGGCCCTCTTCAAAAGGAACCTTGATGATTGGATGGGAGAAAGGAAATTCACCCTGGGGATCACGTCAGTTGCCCTGCTATACAGGGGTCCAGGGAAGTAAATAGTGTGGGAAGAAATAGCCAAGGAATTGTTATGGCTTGGCTTGCATAGGCCCTAGGGCTGATAGCCTAGTACCAACCTATGAACCTATGAACCTAGGAAGATTGACTACATCACAGTATGGAAAATGCATTCTGTTTTCATGTGTTATGAATAACATCTGTTATACATAAATATATTTTAAAAATAGTTTTACACTGCACAGCTACAGGCAAGTGTTATAATCACTGGCATTACAGAATTTCACACACCTCAGTCAGAGTCAATATCTCCTAGTGCAAAGCTACCATAAACCATTCTATTGTCCACCCACATGTATACACAGATGCATGTAAACACACACACACACACACACACACACACACACACACACACACACACACACACACACACACACACACACACACACATACACACACACATTCCAGAATGGGCTTCTGATACTTCTCTACTAGCAACATCCTTTCCTGTGTCTTATAGTACAATTGCCACCAACTATGACAGTCCAGTACTAAGGTCTCAGCACTCTACAAATGAGACAACCAGTATATTAAATTGCAGTAGCTTACAGACTAATAGACTTTCATCAAAAAGGGTGAATGCCAACAGTCATACCAGTGCTGTGAGTTTACCTTTATGATTTGATAAATAAGACAACAGCTACATGTTTTTAATTAATGAATAAATGAAAATATTTTACTTAAGAGAAGGTAAAAGTTTTGAAAAAGCCAAATGAACATACAAGTCAGTCAGTGTGCACACATTGAAAATTTAAAGAAAATATTCTAAATATATAGTGGGCAATGGAATAACTCTTAACTGTATCTTAATAAGTCTTATTCCTATACATTTCTAGAGAATAATGTAGACTAATTGCACTAAGACATGGAAATATTCTGTAGCTGTAGATGAAGCAGGTGTAGATTAGTAGTGCTGAATTGTATTATCCCTGGAAGAAAATGTTGAGTTTTCTCTACAGTCTCTTAAAAATGCATTAATGTTTTAGGCTAGACTAGAGTAATTAAGTCCATAATCCAGAATTTGGAAGATGATTTCAGAATCCTGCTTCCACTTGGAAGTTATAGGATTCCTAAATTCAAGGAGGAATCCAAACAGAAAGGAAATATTATTAATCTTGATTTAGTTCTCCTAAGAAATTAGTGTTGCTCACAAAACAACATTGAATTTTTCTTTTGTTTTAAACCAAGTAACTTAAAACAGAGAGAGAGAGTTTCAATAAAATATAAGCTATGGGCCATAAAAAAAAACTACTGCAAGTAGCAGTATGATGCCATTTCACTAGGTCCATTCTACTCAGTACTATGCTACTCTCTGACCACTGTGTTTAAACATGGAGAAATGAAGGATATCTATGCATAGGGCTATCCTGTGGTGTCCTCCAGATGCAGATCACACGAGAGGAAGCTTCATGACAAGGAAATTGCCAAGGTTAGGAATGTAGGGAACTAACACTGGAGGAACCTGAAGTCAGCAGCAATGACATAAAAAAGTATTAAGAGCCTGTAATGTATTGGTAATAAAGTTTTTTTTTCATTCTGTTTCTGTTGTACAGCAAATGGCTCAAAGTCATGACAGTGTAGTATAATATGACAGATTTATAAGGTCATAGGTGAAAACTAGGCTAAATGTCATGAAGGGCTATTTTAAGCCTAGCTAATAACTCAAGATTTGAATCAAACTTTGGGTCTGTAAGATGAAGACCTTACTCATTATGCCAAACCCACCCTATGGGTAATGCTTGATTTATATATATATATATATATATATATATATATATATATATATATATATATATATATATATATATATATATATATCTGACAAATGATTAAATGTTCATATGAGATTTGAACCTACGGCCCACACCATACCATTCATTAGCTGCCCCAAAGAAGTAGCTGACACCTGCATTAAAGTCTGTACCATAAATTTTCTCACTACTCAATGACAAGGTTTCATAAATACTAAATACACAAGTGTGATAACATCTGCAAACAAAAACTGAGAATAATTTAAGTGTTCCATTTGGTACTTTAACCCTGGCTCTTCTGAATGTCATTCTATTTCCCTACTTAGTTTTTCCACTTGAGATCTATGTGCCCTTTCTGCACCTTAACTTTTTTCTGTGCATAATCCAGTGAACATGAAAATAATAGCTTAATGCAGCAACATGCAGTGTGCAACAAAATCTGGAAATACAACTCAGACAAGGAGAGACAAGTTTCCATTTGCATCAGTGCCTACCTGGTAGTGCAGCAGAACAGTATTCAAGAGGGCTGGTCCTATAGTCCAAGTTAAAACACTTATTTATTTCTCATTAGTGTTTGTGTGTATTCTTGGGAATGGTATACTGTGTATGTATAGAATGCCTTCAGAGAATCATGCACAACTGCATAAAAACACCTTCCTTAAGACATCAAAAATGTCAGCCGTTTTTGCCAGAATACAGTCATCTGTTGTTAGACAACAGGGATGCTAATCATCTAGCAGAAATTAATAGACTATATCATTTCAAGGCGTCTATGTTTACTGATTGAACGGCACATTCCTCAAACAGCCATTCATCTTAAAAATAGAATTGAAAGTGCATTTCATTGAAAGGCTATATGTTCATACATCAAAACATCAAATGATCATAGTTGGCCAACATAAACAAAATGGTACATAGTATGTACTTATCGGCATGGTAGGGATAAGGAAATCTGCTTTTCCCTACTGTAGTGCTATCTAAGAAATCTGCCGTTTGTCCACTATAGTGCGATTTCAGACTTGGTATATATAATTAGCAAGGGGGTGGAGGGATGTGCCTCCCACAGCCCCTGATAATTATATATACCAACTATGAGATCGCAATACCATGGGGAAAGGGCAGGTTTCCTTATTCCTACCATGCTGATTACTACGTGCCTTTTGTTTATGTTTGCCAACTGTGATTGTTCAATGGTTTGATTTACGATCATATGATCTTTCGCTAAAATGCACTTTTAATGCTATGTTTACAATGAATGGCGATTTGAGGAATGTGCTGTTTGATCAGTAAGCACAGACCCCATTTCAAGGCATTAAATAAAGAGCAAGAAGTGGCCTCACAATGAATGTTGTACCTGGGTTGTATATCAAGGATAGGGCATAAAGCTTCTGCTGTTATGGTTTAGGTGCTGTATCTTGTATAAGAGAAATTTCACAAACTCATGCATATCTTGAGGCAATTTATTTATTTTGCTTACTTGTATTTGTTCTCCAGGGTTGATCTCTGTGGACCTTTTCCAGACTCAGCCCATGAGTATTATCTGGTGAATTGACTTGCTAGGAGTCACACAGTTAGGCAATGGAGGTTGAGGGAATCAAACCTTGTACCACTCAACCCCAGGAAACAGCTCGTTAATGACTCCTTAATCTTCTTGCAGTATAATATAGGCCATCGTTGGCTGGAGGGATAGCAAATCTTTAAAAAAAGATTTACTTGATAGACAAATATGGACCTATATCTTTGGATGGCCGAGTATCACAAAAGTAGTGGAACCTGGCTAAAGTCAAGCTTGGGGATGGAATAGGTGTGAATCATCAAGCAGCCAGAGATGTTCACAATTAAAAAATACATTTTTCTCTGTCAGACACTCAGAAAATTTAAACAATTTAGATTCCCCTGCTCATGGAAGAGGAAGAAGATGAAGATGGGCCTTAAGAGTAGTTACACATAGCAAAGATGAAAACAGAATTACACAATTACCACAATTCTATTTGATTTAAAAACTCTGGATGGAAGGTAGTGACTAACACCTTATTTAGTTGGAGATTTTTTACAGCTGTAGAAATATTCATGCTATAAAATATTATGAGTTCTCTTTGCATTGTGTCATCTATCATCAGGACATATTTCTCTTTAGCATATAAAATACCAAGGTATAAAAGAAGGCATGTGACTTATGAACATCAGTTTTATAGTTTAAACTGAGCTGATATGGGGAAGAAAACTTTGACAATGAAAAGAGTGATGTATTATAATCTGTCATGACACAACCTTTGTAAGATGGATCTCAGTGCACTGAGACATCTTTTGAGCCACTACAATTCAGAAAGGATGGATAAGGATTCTTATATGTTTCTTGCATCAGTTCATTTTCAAGGTGATTGCTTAACATGTCCTATGATAATCCCTTCAAATGTATTTAACTGAAGTAATATTAAAAAAAGAACTAATTTAGTTTTGACAGTCATTATTACCTGTCACTCACCTATGATCATGCCACATTTCTGTCTCCTGGATGATAAAAGTAAACTACTGCAAAGTATCAAAACAGTAAATTTGCCTTTAGGTGAGAAAGTCAATGCAAGATAGGATATCCTAACATTGTTTTGCTCTATTTTTGGTAAAATCATGCTGGTAAGACTACATTCAGTGCAAAAGCGAAAAAAAAAATCATTTTGATGAAAACATGCAGTTTACAATAAATAATTGTCACATATACATTACTTGAGACAATTAAACTGCTCCAGTCTGTTCACCATTAAAGTTTCAGATGTGACATTTTGACTTGTTTTAATAAGACAGAACCTAATTAACTCTTTACACTTTAATATGATTCAGAATTAGGTGGCAAATCAGCAAGAAAAGAATGAAAGACAGAGTTAAAAATGAAGGGTCCCACTATGTGGTTTATTTCTTTATGTCATGCATTTTTAATAAATGTAATTAACATGTCATAAGATGCTGAAATTGCTTTGATTTAAGATGAAAACTGACTGGATTAGAACACTTCTGCACTCCTCAAGCTTGAAACCCAATGATTCAGTTTGATGGAATCTACCGCACAGCTATTTGGACTGTCTTGCAGAATAACAGTGCTTAATTAGCAGTTTGGGAGTTGAGTTTTGCTGCTTGACCTTTTTATACTTACTAAAAGAATAGCCTGCTATTATGCAGAGACTGCAGAATGGAAATATTTAATCTTCCTTTTGGCTTTAAATTAAAAACTTCATTATTAACAATAAGCTGGTCTCTTAATGTCACCATCTGAAAGCTTAATGAAAAAGGGAAGACATTTAAATGAGATTGCACTGTGATTCAACAGTGAGACAATTCTGTGCTCAAAATGCCTCTTCACTCTGGTTTTACAGATATCTGAACAACGGACCATAAATCAGAATTGATTAAAGTTCAAAGCTATTTCCAGATGAAGAAAAGCAGAATTAAGTCAATTAAGCAATTGCAATACTATCTTATAAAAATCCATTATAACAACAAAACTTTGCAACAGTCACTTTATTAAGATTCCAACTAATTATGTTTTCAGTTTTTTTTGTATTTATGTGTGTGTGTGTGTGTGTGTGTGTGTGTGTGTGTGTGTGTGTGTGTGTGTGTGTGTGTGTGTGTGTGTATGTGTGTGTGTGTGTGTGTGTGTGTGTGTGTGTGTGTGTGTGTGTGTGTGTGTGTGTAGTTTATAAAGAATTTTATACTCTTATTTGTTTTGCTTTTAGAATACTTTTTCAGAAAAGTAACTTCAGTATAGAAACAGTATAATCAGTCTACAATGTCAAAATTGTATGTATACGTGAGTCTATATATATATATATATATATATATATATATATATATATATATATGGGTCCCCTTCAGAATGCCGAAATTCAAAACTTTGAAACTCATATTATCGCAGACCATATGTTCGAAGTTTTGAAATACTGACATTCTGAACAGGAAATCGCATACAGCACGGACTGGGAGATTTCCCTTGTTCTCGCTGTAGTGCGATCTCGGAGTTGGCATATTTAAGTAGGGGGGGTGTGGGGGGTGCAGGGGGCAAAGACCCCTGCTATACATAGTTTAATGTGTTTTTTTTTTTATTTTTACGGGTCTAGTTCACATTTTCAAACATTCAAATGCTCAATCATATGGTCTCGGCCATATGAATTTCGAACATTTGAGCATTCGGTTATGTGAAGTAGATCCATATATATGCATGTATGTTTTGATGTATTTATTTATTTGTTTATTTATTTATTTAAAACAAAAGTATTTGAATCAGAGAAATAAAAAAGTAACCACAGTGCTGTAAATATGTGCCTTTGTTATAAGAAAGTTTCTAAAACTGCAAAATTAAGAATAAACATTGTGGTGAAAATTCCTTTTATCTGAGTAAAGATCCCTTTAGATTTGATTGTAAACAGCATCACAGGGTGGGGAAGGAGTCCCCTACATGGCTAGATGCAGGGTGTGGCTTGCTGTTGCCAGTCTAATGTCTTTTTGTAGTCTTGTTACAGCAACGCTGTGAATTTTGTACTGAACAACCTATTAGCTTTACAGATGTATTTTTTTATGAATGGCATCCAAGGTTATATTTACAAAAAGGATAAAATCATGTTGTCAACAGAATGGTCAAGAGAGTAATAAGAAGTTTTCCAGCCTAATTAGTTTATATTAAACCTGACAACTGGCCAAACTATGACTTGCTAGTTCTTGACTTTTCATGTATGCACAGGAATTCCTAGTAAGCTTAATGTTTGCTAAAGCAGTGTAGCAAACTAAGAAAAACATGTATGGCTGTAAACTATAAACTGTGAAATACCAAAACCAAAAAAACAGAAAGTGCTTCTTGTAAACTAGTAACAGAAATAAAAGCACAAAGGTCCCACCAGTTCTAAAACTCAACAAGTTTTTAATAAGTAAACGCACAAACAAACATTAACGGTGACAAATTCAATTTTACGTTTTCATCCAACAACTTCCTCAGATAGATGTTCCCTCCAAACCAACACTTTTAAATAGTTAGCAATTAGTCTATGACCAATAAAAACAGAGATGAAGTAATATATGATACAGTTGATATGAGTACTTAAACCTTTTACAAAACCACATTCTATCCACTGAAATACCCAGTTCTAAAATACATAAAATTTATACAATCTGTGTATTGCTAGATTTTTAATTTAATAATCCAGTTAAAATATTCTATTTAATTTATTGATTTAACATTAAAATGTATAATAAGTGAAATGACTACAAAAATATTTTTTCTGAAAGGTCATAGCTCCATATAGTGGACAATCATTAGAACAGAATCCTTTTGTTGAATACATGTTCCTTTTGTGTTAATAATGAATGGTCTATAATTTGGCAGATCTGAGCTTTAACACTGCGGTGAGTGAAATCATTTTGTTTAGACCAGGGTATCTACAAGCTTCTAACACTATTTGCCAGTAGAGTTCCCTGTATTCCACTCTTGTTTCCCACAGTCCACCCCTTAGATCAATGGCTACTGTTTCAAGTACAAAAAAAACAAATTCAACCTCTGTACATACACAAGTGTGTTTGTACAGGGCGTTATTGTCATGCTTCATCCTTATGTCATAGAGATGTTTGTACAGTCTTTGTTTGAGCTTTCTCTCACTTTTGCCTACATAAAATGAGTCACAGCTCTTACATAGGGCCAAATATATAATTCCTTCCGTGTTGCAATTGACAAATGTGTTCAAGTTCATTTTCCTGTTTCTTGCTTTTAAATACAAAACATCCCCTGTCAAAAGGTGGGAACAACAATTTCAGCTCCCACATTTGAACATACCTTTTTTACTCCTCATATTTTGTTCCAAATTTCATCTATAGGCATCCCTTTCTAATAAACTTTTAATGTTATTACTTCTCCGGTATGTATACTTCAGCTCATTATCAGAAATGTAATTCAAGTCTGATACTTTTGCAAAGTTCTTCCATTCTTTGTCTATAATTTTTCTGACCAGTCCTGCCTCACCATCATATGTAATCACAATACCTGAACTATAATGATCGTCCATATTAGTGTTTGCCTCTTCCAAATTTCTCTCTAAGTTGACTAATTCAGGTTTCCCTAGTATAGGGGCAAATCTAGTTTTCCTTCCTGTCAATACTTCTTTATATATTTGATCAAAAAGTTCTAAAGGATAACCTGTATCAACAAGCAACCCCTTTACAATCTCACATTCTCCATAAAAAATCTTGTCCTCAGAGGTCATTCTGCTTGCCCGCACAAGTTGACCCTTTATAACACCCCTCTTTTGGTGTGGTGGATGGGTGCTTGTATAGTGTAGGTAAGAATTCGAAAAGGTATCCTTACAAAATATTTTGGATGTAAAGCCCCCATTGAATTTGTGTATGTTAACATCCAAATAGTTCAACTGTTCATAACTAAATTCATGTCTAAACTTTAAAAACATAGTAGTCTCATTGATGTATTCAACAAAAGTTCTAAATTCATTGTTAGTCCATAAAAAACATAAATCGTCTAAAAATCTGCCATAAAAATTCCAAAATCATTTGTAATCAAAATTTACCACATATTTGTTTTCCCAATATGTTATTATAATGTTTGCATAAGTGGGGGCGCAGTGTGCTCCCATTGCTACCCCACTTAGCTGCTTGTAATATTCACCCTCGAAAAATATGAAGTTGTTCTTTAAAACTAATTCCATTAAAACTAAAACTGTTCTAAATTCATTAAAAGAAATTTCATTATATCCACCCAACATTTCTTCAAACCATCTTAACCCCGTGTCATGTGGTATACAAGTACACAAGTCAATGACATCCAAAGTTGCAAAACCTAAATTTTCTGTGTAAAGTGTACTATCTAATCTTCTTAAAAAATCCCATGAATCCTTTAGTATATTAGTATTGTCCATAACCAGTTTTTTAATCTTATTATCCATGTATTTTGCCAAAGGGGCCATTACTGACCCTTCTGCAGAAACTATAAGCCTTAAAGGGGGGTCACTAACATCTTTATGTATCTTTGGTATACTGAATATTGATGGTACTTTAGGCTTTTCTACATGTAAAAAGTTGTACGTTTCCATCCATCAACAGGTTATTTAAAATTACATATATTTTCTTATATGCTATATTGACTTTGTTGATTGATATTCTAATATATATTTTTTGAGTCACTTAAAATATTCAGCAATTTACCTTCATAAGTGATATAGTCCATAAGCACCCCCCCCCACACACACTTTTATCAGGTTTCATAACCCTCAAATTTCTATTGCCACTAACTGTATTTAAAATTTCTCTTTCTGCAGGGGTCATGTTAGGCTGTACATTATGATGTTTCAAGGTTTTCCTCAACTTATTTTCCACCGCCAGTTCAAAGTTCCTTAACTGCGGGTGTAAAGGTGGATTGAAAATACTTCTTCATACTAGCTTACCTTCATTGGTATTGTTATTTTTACCATTAAAGATCAACTCCAAATTATTTTTTCCTAATAAAAAGTTTTATGTCCACTAGTAACTTAAAAATGTCAGTTTTTACTCTAGGAATAAAACTAAAGCCTTTTGAAAATAGTTCAAAAAAAGCTTTAGTCACTGTCAAACTTGAATAATTAAAAATGTTAAATCCATTGTAAGAAAATTTAAAACCTTCCTTAGTAATGGTGTCGGTTAATTCCAGGCTTGTTGTTTCCTTGCCTGTGGTACCCACCCCTTCCCTTTGTAGTTTTTTTATTTACAGGGTCTTTTTGCATTAGCCTTTCAGACCTACGGAGAGGGGGAAATTTAAAAGAATCATGACTGTTTCCATTAAGCCCATAATCATCCCTTTCTCTGTTTTCCCAACTTTTGTATTGTTCATCATTGTTGTAACTATTTCTAGTCCAGTATTTGGGTTTAGGATAATGTATATCTGCTTTATAGTCATTCAAATCTCTCTCTCAATCATCTTAACTTTTCTAACCTGGATTTCAGCACATTTATTCTCAATTTTCTTCAACAAGTCATGATATTTTACTTTCTCATTATCAATGGTAAACATTAAATCATTAATAATGTTAGTGTTGACACGCTCCACCATCACATATAACTTTTCCATTTGTTATTCGTTATTCTTTACAATGGCCCTCATTATGTCGAACCCACATCTTTCAAATGCTACAATCAACTCTTGGTGAAAATCAGAACCATCATTCAGAATGTTAGGGTATTTACAGACCCTAAGACCCTTTGGTACTATATTAAGATGCAGGCAATGATTTAAATATCAATTATCCATTTCTAACATTTTGTATTTATATAATAAATAGTCCAAGTCAGCCAGCATACTGGCATAAGTCCCATTTGAATTAACAAATTGCGTTTTCTGTTTAAAGTCAAATTTCACATTAAGTACATCTTTTAATTGCCGTTTAGTACCTGGCAACATTGTTGTAGTGTCCGTTTCAACGTGAACATCAGTAACTCCATGGTTAACATGGGACGTTCCTAATAAATGCCTCTCTCCCTCGTTTTCAAATGAAATTAGTGGAAAACCTTCCAAACTCGCTCTATTTGCTGTACTCGTACTAGGTACAACATTATTTTCTCCACGTTCACTCTTGGCAGTTCCTACATTCGAAGCTGAACGCCTTCTTGCTTCCTGGTTACCAGACAAAGGTAGTGACGAGGCCAACGAAACCATCGATTGGCTGATAGGCGTTAGGAGTCCCACCAACTTGTTTAATTGTCCAATGAGCTTCCGAAGCTCCCCCGCTTCAGTTCCTTTATTAAAACTGTCGAGTGATGTTCCCGGTTGGGAATCCATTCTGAAAAGTACCAAAACCAAAAAACGGAAAGTGCTTCTTGCAATTGCTAACTATTTAAAAGTGTTGGATTGGAGAGAACATTTATCTGAGGAAGTTGTTGGATGAAAACGTAAAATTGAATCTGTCAGCGTTAATGTTTGTTCGTGCATTTACTTATTAAAAACTTGTTGAGTTTTAGAACCGGTGGGACCTTTGTGCTTTTATTTCTGTTATAAAGTGCGAAATGACGAAATGGTGAGATAATAAATGAAAGCCAACTAAACTAGACTGGAGTTTTAAATCAGCAGAAGTATGCAATGTTGGTTTGAGGTATTAAAAAGAAAAAAAAGGAGTGAGGGCAACAGAGAGAGAGAGAGAATGAGAGCAAGGAAAAGACATTTGTAGACGTTAGATGCTAAAAAGACATCTAGGCAGATAATGTTGATTGCATTTTCCTTTGCATTTGATTTTATATTCACAGAAAGCAATGAACTAAAGTAAAAATCATAAACATACTACCTGTGCCTTTAATGACTCAGCAAGACATGTACATTTATGCATACAAAAGAAATACATGCAGTCACTCATGACGTCGGAGTTAACAGAGTAGATCACATACGGATGTATGCATATGGAACAGATGCATGCACACGTGCAAGCACACATACACACACACACACACACACACACACACACACACACACACACACACACACACACACACACACACACACACACACACACACACACACACACACACACACACACACACACACACACACACACACACACACACACACGCTCACAGTAGCTGCTGTCAAACAGAGGCCAGAAAGATTAAGAATAATATATTACCTTTACTGACATTAACAGTATAATTTGCAAACATGCTGTATCCCTTTAAAAAATAAAATTATGAATACTAAAGCGACAGTCTTACTAAAGAACAGCATGAAAGTAACACTCATCTTGTTCCAGTATTTTTGCAATTTATTAGAAGATTTACATTTTCAAGTCTCACTATACAATTATCTTTAGAGCTGAAAATGTATTTTAAGTTAGGTAATCAAAACAGATTTAGGCTTAACATCAGCAACAAGAACTAAGAAGCAGATTATATCCTTGCATTAATATGCATTACATTTTTGCGCTAGACATTGAAAACCTACTGTATATCTTCTGTATTTCAGTACTGGTGGATTCAGTGATTATCTGCTCATTGCTATAACACCGATGTATTCAGTAATTATACTTGCTGTGATATGAAAACCTGATATACCCTCTACGCAGTGACACAGCTGAACAAGCACCAATGAGAACATCAGCTGTCGCTGATCTTTTCATAACATCATCATTATGGTATGGTCAAGCACATTTTGCATACATCAGCATTTACCATGACTGCAGAGAACAACGAACAATGTGCAGCCCTGCCCCTGACAACATATACTGTCGCTTGCAAGTAGTAGGAAATGAAAATGAGCAATTATACATATTCTGTAAGGAATGGACCTCACGGGTCTGAATATCATCCTAAGAAATGGCACTGTTTCTGCTTTATACTATACAACCAAAGTTTTAATTCATCTGTTCTTAAAGCTTGAGTTTTAATGATGCAACATGGAAGTCCGTCTGTTTTATCCTTGTTGAAAACCTCAAAAAATATTACATGCAAGTTAGAGGAAGAAATGCACAGCTGATGTATTAGTCACACAAATAGAAAAACTGTCTCCACCTGACACCATCCACACTTAGTACTACAGCAACCACTGGTTCCTTTAACACGATCATACACAAACAGGCAGAAAATAACTATTTGGTGGGTGGACGGTTGGGTACAGATAGTGCCCACATTTGCAGGTTATGCCAATTGTATACTTATATGCTTCTTATGATAGCAGTGCTGTTCAGGTTTATGAGTCATGCTACAGCCATGATGGTGGACTAGCCATACAGCACTAAGCTGGCTAAGAATGAGTATGCATTGCCCCTATGACTAGCTCTGCCCATATAATTAAATATCAAGCTACATAGTTAAGGTTCTTATGCATAAAACAAGGAGAAGATTATAAATCAATGTGGAAAAGGGTGATGATCAGCAGAAGCATAGCTGACTAAAGCAATGCCCTGTGCCAGTCCCACAAACCAGTGCCCCTTCCCCTCAGCTATTGATGAGAAGAACTAACAAAAAGGGACTTCCAGCAGTCTTGCAGACAGTATCCAATCCACATCATACCCCTCCGTTCTTCAAGTGAACAGCAAACAAAAAAAAGAAGTCTGTTCCTTTTCCAGTACACCAACCAGGTGGCTAGATACTGGACACCCACATTCCTAATGCCCCAGCAATTCAGGTCCTATTTCTGGGCCCTACCCCCAACCATCCTTTCTTACATTGCAATGATGATGATAATAATAATAATAATAATAATAATAATAATAATAATAATAATAATAATGAAACTATTAATAAACGTTTCTGTTTTAAACTGTAGCAAACTGCTTGGAACAGTGGGGACTGGGACAACTCTCATTAACCCCAAAGTTGTGCAACCTCAAAGTTAGTATATTTAGAGATGTGAGGACTGGTGATGTAGACTAGCCCCTCATGTGGAAAGTATGTTGGGGGACTTGTCTTCATGCATAAATCCATTTTTGTTTTGTTAAAAATGATAGTGTGTAATGCTGACTTTGCATTTCTGGTGGTTATAATTTCATGTAATGTGTATTCTATCATAACTCATAAATCTTTTTTCAGTAATATTTACAATGTGCTGGGAGTAGATGCCATGCGGAGGATAGGAATTAATGTGTTATATATGTTAAAGACTTACATAATCTGCACAAAAATTGTGCTTTTGAAAATGAAATTTGTAGATTTTTTTTTAAACCATGATACCTATGAATGTTATTTGCATCATATGGGATCAATTATATGTCATCAATCTCCCTGACAATAACCTTGATGAGTCAAACTCAGCAAGATGTCACTCATCAGAATTGAGGCTAATAGTCCAAATAAAGCATTTTTTTGTAGAGGCAAATTCTTCAATAACCCCATTCAGAATATACTAACTCCATTGCTGTAAACACCCAGCTAAGAGTAAAATATGTCTCTGTCAACTATGATCTTATAGTAAAGAAGATATATTTAAATGTATTGTAGGAGCTGAATATCTGGTAAGTGGAGGTCAGAAAGTTTGCTTTCCATCAGTTACAATTGTCAGGTAGAATATATAGAGATCAGGTATGTGATAGCTTAAATTTCTTGAATTGTATATTGGATGAATGACCTTGGAAGAGAGTGAATTATCTTGTTGACAAATGTACGAATTTCTTGATGAATAAAAATTATTACAGATTTGTCAAGTCACAAGTTGTCATCCGTGCTTGTATTATTACATACAATATCACTGAAGCACATTGGTAAATCACCAAGGCTCAGTAATCTTAGACTTACTCTGTGTAGAGATATATGGATATAGGAGGGTGCTGTTTTTATGTGCAAGGGATTTGTCCACTTAAGAAACACATTTAACCTTTTTTCAATTACTTTGATACTTGATTGGTTAGTTTTACCCATTTGTGAGATGATGGGTTGTAGCTTGATTTAAAGCTAAAATGAAGCAGTTTTTTGCTGACTAAAAAGTGATGTATTGCTTCAGGACATGGACTTAAAAGGCTAGAATTCTCTAATTTCTAAAAGTTAAAGGAAGAATGTCTTGTGTGTATGTATATTATTTAATAAAAAATGAGTGCTTTCTCCTCAGTATGCAAAAAGAATATTAATAAATGCATTATCCTTAGGTTTATCCATTCTGAACAATATGGGGTTTATCTGTCTCAACTTCCATTATATGAACTATTTAACAGCTGCAAGATGTGAAGTTTGAATAATTTACTTCTGTTTAATATTCTAACTTATCATATGGAATAGCATGAACTTGCCTAGGTTCTACAGTTTGCAGAAATATTTTTTTTCTCATAGAATTTGCCAAAATACCAGCTAGATATCAGTTTGCATGGCACAGACAAGCTAAATCCAGGAATCCCCATTGAAGTAAAACGATAACAGTCTTTAAGTCAGGTGAGGAATTTTGCAGAGTGTACTCTTAAAGCCTGCTGAGTTTTTTTTGTGACTATTCTTTCTCTACAAGGCAGATAACAGCATTGGCTACATAGGTGGCAACTAAAGTTTGGATGTTCCTACCTTTACTGCAGTTCTGGTGGTCTCTTTTGGAGAGGATTCGGCCTGAATTTCAAACATCACCTGGCAAAGTATTAATATTTGCATCTAAGGTGGGCATTGGCGATCTAGGTGACACAGTGCTTTGCTACCAAGCATTCGCCTTATTATCTACAAGCAGATCAACAAGGTGGTGAATGAGCAATCCAATGATTTATAAGGGAAATATGCAACATTTACCTTACAGTTACTTCAACAAGAAGATTTTATGCATGATGGCAGGGCCAGAGTGAGAAGTAAGTTTGAACTGCTACGGATATGAAGGATAACCTGACAGACTGGTCTGGTTTTCTGGTGAACTACAAAAACATGGAAGGAAGCCATTTAGTCATGTTACCAGTTCCAGCTCTTGTAGCTGCTGCAACTTAAATTCTAGGGTGGTATTTGTAGTGCTAAGGTTCACATTTTCATATGAATACAGCCCTTAGTATAAAAACAAGCAGGCTGCGGCTTCACTTCAGCAGTTTCAGCAGCCAAGCCACAGTCGGTATGATCAGAGGAAAAATAATTTCCCTTGATAATGTGTAATAAAAAATGCCACCTAAAAACTTGACATTCAGGTTGCTGTATCCATCACTCCTAATGATTTTCTTTCCCAGTTGGAGGAGGTTGCCTGCAGGTGTGCACAAGACAATGGACAAGGCCTGTCAATCTGAACTTGAAATGACAATTAGTAATGGTAAAATACTTAGTAGAGAATGCCTTAATAAAAGTTCTAAGATGCTAAAAATCACAGTGGTAGATGATGAATGGTTTATGCATGCACAGCTCTGGATAGATTTGCAAAAAACTGCTTTTTCATACCACACTGATCTGAATTGTTATAGTTTTAGTACAGTAAATTTGATTGCATCATTAATCCTCATTACTCCTTTGGACATTAATCTTTCTATGCTGATAACGATTAATTGTGCTTAAGATCATCAAGATTTTGCAAAGTGTTAACTGTTCCATACACTGTTGGAGGTAAGTTTTTATTACCATTATCCAGCAAAGTCTGTAACTGCCTGGTATTTTGCTGTGACTATATTTCAAAAACATTAAAACATGCCTAAACATGCCTAGGTTCTTCAGCTGATCCAAGCTAGAAATCTGTTGAGGTTATTTTTTTTCCTCTTGGCTCTGTATATATCTATTGTTTGGATGTTTGTTAGGTTGAATTGACATGTGGTGCTATGGTTTTGCAGAGTTGGGTGGAGTGGGTATAGTTTGTTATTGTTTGACTTATGTATAGTACGGGATATGAAGTGCTTGTTGATTTTTGTCTGCAAAGTTCCTGCCGGTTTCATTTATGAAAGGATTTGGATTGGGTTTTTCTGCCTAGTTTTAGCAGGCTGGTTAACTGCTGCCAAATTTGTGTGTGTGTGTGTGTGTGTGTGTGTGTGTGTGTGTGTGTGTGTGTGGTCTGATTTGTTTTCTTTTTATCATAATGAACTTTGTGCAGTTTCTGAGGTACTGACATCTATCTAGGTAGGATTGGGTCCTAGTTTTGTGCCACTGTTTCTAGGTGTTGCCTCTGAATCTGTCTCTCATGAGTTGTTTAGTTTGATGGGTTAGCCACAGGGGAGAATTTATTTTCACTCTTTTATGTCTTAGTGGAGCTTGATGGTTTAGTATGACTAAGAAGGAGTTATCAAAGTGACAGAGACACCTTCATCTAGAGGCAGATATTTGAAGTGTTTCCAGTCACGTTTTTTTAGTGTACCATTAAATATGGATTTACTAAAATTGGTTAAGTTTTCTCAGAGAGTTAAAGTTTAGAGATTTGTGGGGTTTGCGGTATTCTCTGTTAATATAGGTGGGTGATGATCACTGAGAAAGTCTGGGAGGGAGCTGTTTAGCTTAATTTTTTCCATGGTTGGTTCAGCGTATGCAATCCAGTGCAGATTTCTTTTTTTTTTGGATACTTTGTCAAATCAAGTTGGTTGTTGGATCCTCTCAGTAAAATGATAGAGGTCAATATTATGGGGGTAAAGTTAGGTTTGTTAGAGCTTATTTCCATGTTAAGGTCATAGAGCAAGATGGTTTCACTGTTAAAAATAGCCAAGTATGTTTTCAGTAGTCTTGGCATTTTGAGGGAGATGTAGATGGCAATAATAATTACAGATTTCTGATTGTTTATGTGGAGTTTGGCTATGAGTATTTCTTCATTGCTTTATTGTGGAATAGCTGGGAGGTGGATGTGAATTTGTAAGGTGGCTTCAAAAATTATGGCAATGCCTCCAGCTTTTTTCCTATTCAGTCTTTCATAGTGATGGTGTAACTGGGAAGAATGATTTTGTCATCTTTAATTTCAGGTCTTAACTAGCTTTCAGTGATAACTAGGATGTGGGTTTGAAGGAATTCAGTCCATCTATGAAGGTCTGATATGTTGCAGCAGATGCTTCTGGCACTGAGATATTATATTTTTAGTTTGGAGGAAAAATATGTTTGTTGTGTCTTAGAAGATTTTTAGGAAGGTGAGTATTTATGCAGGGGGGGGGTTTGGGTGGGTTGTGTTTGTTTAGGTGGGGTTAGTGGTGGGCCAGGGTTGGTGTATACATCTCCACTCTCTATTAGTTTATTGGGGTAGATAGTGGAGTTTTTGAGGTTATGGAGAAGTAGTTTTGGTACTTTTTCTGCACCAGAGTTGAAGCTTTGTATTTGGTATAGGTCAGTAATATATATTTTTTGAGTAGGAATTTGTCTATGTTGAAAAGGGATGGTCAGATTAGGGAGTTGAATTTGTGGACATGGGTTAATTAGGTTTTGTGGAGGATTTGGTTTGAGTATATGTATAGCATGATTCATAAGTAGTTAATAGACTTAGGACAATTAAAGTTCCTATTAGAGGAAGTAAATGAATATGCATTATGAGGGGTGTGAAATAGTTTTATAGAAGAGAATAGAAAGTAAACAGGAGGAAAACAAAATACAAAAAATGAAAACAGATAACAGAGAGGTGCACCATAAACTGCGTAACTAAAAAGACTTCCAAAGAGTTCGTAAAAGTCCAAAGTTTAATACGATAAAAACGAACAAACAGACTGCAGTATGTTAGCGCTTTCACGTTAAAACTAACGCTTCATCAGACATCAAAAAAGCAGTCAGATCACATGCATTTAAAAACAATAAATGACATCACTGCTTGTTCAAATCAGCGAATCAGGAAGCTAAAAATCAATAAATAACTGATGACACTGCTCAAGCTATTAAGTATGGATCAAAAATGTCATCTATACGATCCAAAATGAATCTAAAATAATATAAACAACTGTGTCAAACATATGTATAAAAAACATACATCTAAAAACAACATTTCCAGTGTTGAAATCTCAACATTATTAATGTCTCAATGGTCTGCCCGCTAAAAATGGTTTGAGTGTGATCCTATCGTTCAATCCATATTTATGTGCTTGCAATTTTAAGATCCATTTACTTTCCCTCTCCTCAGTATAATTTCTAATGTTGCCCAATCTACCACTCCTCATGACTAATTCCAGTGTCCTAAATTTGAAAGTGTGTAAGGATCCTTGTTCTGCGATATGTCGTGCCAAGGCGTTGGTGATGTTGCCTTTCTCAATGGCATAGATGTGCTCCCTTATACGCTCACGTAGGGATCTATTCATTTTGCCAACATAAAACTGTTTACAATATTGACATTCAGCAACGTATATAATGTTGGTAGACCTACAGTCAGCATAATGTTTGAAAACGTAAGCATGTCCAGTAACAGGATGTGTGAAACAGTTGGAGTCAGCTATATATCTGCACTGATTACAGGAACAACATGCAAAGGTGCCTGTCCTTGGAGATGATCTATGGTCCTCAGGCTTCCTGTCATAGCACAGTAGCCTATTGAGTGACTTCATATTCCTGTAAGCTACACGGGGTCTGTCATCTATCAAGTTCCTAATCTTATCGTCCATCATCAAGAGCTTCCGATTGTTGTTTAACACTTGTATGATGTGGCTATTCTTGTTGGTAAAAGGGATCATTATTCTATTGACAATGCCTGTATCACGATCTTTAATGGGTGGTAAATAGACATCTGATCTTCTGATCAGTGGAGCACCCGGCCCTGTTCACTGTGAACTTCAGCTCTGTTATACCCTCTGGAAATGAAATTTTTGGCCAATTGTGTCTTATGATGTTCATAGACAATATCCTGTGTGGTCAACCTAGATACCCTCAAAATCTGGTTCCTCACTATGTTCTTGTGAACGTGCTTGGGATGCATGCTGTTCCGATGTAGAAGATTATTCTTCCAACAAGGCTTCCTAAATAACTCCGTATCAAAGCCATTAGGTGCCTTGATAATCTTGACATCTAAAAAATCAATCTCGTTCACAGAGTGGGTGCAATCAAAACAAAGGAATCCTGTGGTACCATTTAGGTATGTCACAAATTCCATCAACTGTTCAACAGTGCCTCCCCACACAATAAAAACATCATCTACAAATCTATTGTAATGTTTTAAATGTGTCCTGAACTCAATGTTGTTATTGAGGACATAAGTGTCTTCCCATTGTGCCAACACCAAATTAGCATAGGCGTTGGCACATGGGGTGCCCATTGCTACCCCCTTGATTTGTAAATAATATTTACCGTTGTAAAAAAGGACATTGTTCTCAAGTGTTATTTCAAGAAGGGACATACATCTAGTGACCTTATCACCTGATAATTTGTTTTTCACCAAAAATGACCTTACAAAATCCATACCAATATCATTCGGTATTGAGGTGAATAATGATTTAACATCCAGTGTGGCAAGTATGTCATCACTACAAAAGGAAGAAGAACGGCTGAAAATGGCAAGGTTTTCTAAAAAATGAGTGGTGTCTCTCAGCACCTGCTTAACATCTGAAACTACCGGTTTCAACATTTTATCCAAGTAGATGGATAAAGGCTCAGTCAGCCAACCACTACTGGATACGATCGGTCTTAATGGTGGATCCAGAGGTTCTTTATGGATCTTTGGGGGGCCTCTAAACGAGGGAACTAAAGGATTGTCAACTAAAAAATACAAGTAAAGGTCATTATCAATAACATGTGTTAACAACAGATCATATAGACACCCATGTACACCTTTGATTAAATTGTTAAGACTATTACTGTGTAAAGGGAGGTATGTCTCACTATCTAATAGCATAGACTCCATCTTATCACAATAGGCAGTTCTGTCCATAATTACTACGGCTCCACCCTTGTCAGCTTGTCGAACAACTATATCGTCATTGTTTCTCAGGCTGACAATGGCATCCCTTTCTTCTGATGTTGTATTAAAAAAACAGGGTTTAACATCCTTATTGTTGTATAACTCAAATATCTCACTCTCACAGGCTTGTTCAAATGCCTCTAGCAAAGGATGCTGTTGAGGCACAAAAGTGGAGGGTTTCTTAAACAAGTCAAAATCATTGCCCTTGATATTATTGACATTCTGCCCATATAACAACTTCAAACCAAGGTTCCTGGTGAATAACTTGATATCAACAATTACATCCGTAAGGTCATTGCAGCTAGAGGGTATAAAACCCAGCTCTTTATTCAACACTGACAACTCATGTGTATTTAAATCATACCTAGAAATATTAATTACTAGGTCCTGGGAATTGGCTTCAATGCCTTTTTCGTCTGTTGGATGATCTCCTCGGTACTCTTCCTCTTCACTGCCCTGCTCTGCGAAGACCAAGTCCTTCTCTCGAAGGGTTTGAAGGGCAACGGAAAAGAAGGAAATCCTTCACCTACACCAAACACTTCTTCTTCTGTCGGAATTACGAAGGGATCTATGGTTAATTGCTTCCTTCGTACATCGTTCCCCTTGTGTTCAAGGGGAACATCAGGTATCGACTGTATGTCAGTGATTTCATGATTGTCAGCATGTACCATGGCCTCGACAATAACTTGTCGATGTCTGGAGGCCGCTGCTGCCATGTTCCTGGCATCAGAAATGAGGCTCGCTGAAATTGGTGACTGAATCTGAAGGAGTGGTAGATTGGGCAACATTAGAAATTATACTGAGGAGAGGGAAAGTAAATGGATCTTAAAATTACAAGCACATAAATATGGGTTGAACGATAGGATCACACTCAAACCATTTTTAGCGGGCAGACCATTGAGACATTAATAATGTTGAGATTTCAACACTGGAAATGTTGTTTTTAGATGTATGTTTTTTATACATATGTTTGACACAGTTGTTTATATTATTTTAGATTCATTTTGGATCGTATAGATGACATTTTTGATCCATACTTAATAGCTTGAGCAGTGTCATCAGTTATTTATTGATTTTTAGCTTCCTGATTCGCTGATTTGAACAAGCAGTGATGTCATTTATTGTTTTTAAATGCATGTGATCTGACTGCTTTTTTGATGTCTGATGAAGCGTTAGTTTTAACGTGAAAGCGCTAACCTACTGCAGTCTGTTTGTTCGTTTTTATCGTATTAAACTTTGGACTTTTACGAACTCTTTGGAAGTCTTTTTAGTTACGCAGTTTATGGTGCACCTCTCTGTTATCTGTTTTCACTTGTGGCTTTTTTGAACCGAGGGTGCTTTACCTAGCAGACATTGGTTGTTTTTTTTTTTTTAAATACAAAAAATGTTGTGATGCGCCTATTGGGTAGTGGCATTGAGAATAGAAGGATGGGGCAAAAGATTCTTGCTTTCTGATTTGTAATTAATTGGTTATTTATTGGGTTTTAATTGGTTTTCTATTTTGGCTAGTTTTGGTAGTGAATTGTCATGTGATATGTTTTGGCCAGCAGAGTTTATGATATGGGGGTGAGGGGTGGGAAAGGTGATATGCTTTAGTCAATAACTTTAATGATATGCAGGTGGGTGGGGAATATAGTGAAGCCACTAGTAGTGGGGCTGGTCCCCAGAGAAGAGAGCCAGGTCCTGAGTTAAAGTAATGTATAATAAATATATCTGTTTATTCATCAGCAGTGTAATCACAATCTAATGTTAGATACTTTTTATTCTATGGGTTGTTTTTATCAGACAGGTTACAGGATTGCTGGTTGCTATATTTCTACAGAGCTAATTAGTTTTAGGGAGAGAAAGTTTGAAACACAGTATACAGCTCAAGGGTAACCAGGGAGAATAGTTGTAAAGGACAGCCACTCATTTGAAGACAGGGCAATTTAGTACTAGATACAGCAGAAACTGTGGATTTAATTGATTGTTTAGCTGTAAGGTAAGCCCAGCTGGGTGTGGGAAAAACTGGCTGCACTGGCATATCTAATAGCAGTTGGACATACAACTGTATTTTCTTGCTCTATTAATGTCTTTTCCTGGTTGAGCAAATCTTGTCTAAGAGGTAGCTGGGAGGGATATTCAGACCGCTAGCAGTAGTGAGAGATAGTTAGATCCCCTGAGTTGAGCAATTGTATGCCTGGAGGGAATGTTTAGATGAGCCTTGCATGAGGTCGGATACTGGGAGGTACGGATTTAAGCAGGTAATAATGTTGTATGTACTCAGTAATGAGCTAAAAAAAATGTTAATGTTCCTAATAACTTGTAGTGAGAAATTCCAGGAGGCTAAAGAGCTATTTGAGAAGTTTAACAATGGCAAGATTCATTAAAGTTATTATCAGCCTGGGAACATGTTAATTATTATGATGTAGTGAGTAGACAGGTTGGCAAATCCTTATGATTACTGGCCAAAAGATGGCAATGACTGGAATAAAGTAGTTTAAAGAGAAGTGAATTTATTAGCAGTAAAATCCTGCTAAGAAGAAATCGCCAAGTTTTAATTTGGACATGAAGTGGGTATGATGTTCGTGTTCACTTGCTAAAGAGAAAATATAAAATATTCTATTTTTCAGAAAGCTGATGAAGACTCATCATTAGGTCAGTGCTGTAGGTGTAACCCAAACTGCAAAAACACTCCCAGCAAATCAAAGAGTTTCCAAGATGTGGCACAAGAAGTTCAGTTTCACAGGAGGCTGGGATGCAACAACGTTTCTTCTGGAAAAGTGCATTGGCTCAAATAAAAGGTGAGCAAATAATGGGTATTCCATTTAACTGTAGTACACCAAGGACAGAAACTCAGTCTGACTTTCAATTAATTTCTCCTTCACTTTGCCAAACAGCCTGTGCACAATATCCAAATGTAAAAGACAATATTAGTTTGACTCAGATGACATACCAAGAAATGGTGGAACCAGAAAATGTCATGTAATAAATTAAAGCAGTTTCAACTCCGTGTTTATTCAGTTGACAATGTTATCTTGATAGGCTATGTAGACCAAAACAGATTGCAGTTCACCATCAGTTTCTTAACAAAATCTTACATTTCCTAAAAGTAAAAGAAGGGAAGTTAAAATGCCAAGGATATAATATCATCAACCAGCAGTAACCACCTTATTTCAAGTCCAGAACTGTCAAACTCCACCTTCAAGTAGTCAAGTATTCAAAGAAGTGCTAGGAAGCTGGCTGGCGATTAGTAAAATGTCAACAAGATGTGAGTAGACCCACTTCTCCAGACGTAATTTTATCACATTCAAAGGAGAAGAAATTAAATTGAGTACAATTGCAATAAAACAGCCTTACAAATAGTTTTAAAGTTTTAACCCTTTACCATAAAAACACAAAGAAGACAACTTAACTCATATTATTACAGTGGGATCCAGTCAACATTGCATCATACATAGATAAGATAGCTATGAAATAAAGAAAAATAAAGCATGTTTGTATTTCCTTTTCTTTTCCAACAATGAAAATCCCAATCAGTTTAGGAAAAAAGTTTCATTTCTATCGCTGGGAGAAAGTGAGCATTTACATTTTCTTCCATTTTTTAAAAGTCCTTTATTGACATGAACTCATTTCCTTACCAAAACCTTTATCTTACGCCCTACAGATGCACATTGACCCCTAAGTCCATGTAGTATTATCAATAAAGTTAAATGAGACCAAGATTTACCTGAATTATTAATGCACAACAGAAATTAATAAAATATAACAGATAGTCATCGATGCAGTATTTGAGTGATACTTAGGTTCACAGATTCATAGGTTCATAGGTGTGTATTAGGTTAAAGGCCCTAGAGCCATTACAAGCTTAGCCCATAGGACTACCCTGGCATCATGCCACCTGACCTTAGTTTCCAGTGCCTCTGTCGAGTAGAGCCACTGGAGTGATCCCCGGGGTAAATTTCCTATTTCCCATCCACTCATTGAGATTTCACTTGAAGAGGGCCAATGAAGTACTTTGTTTGACATGTATGGGGAGTCCATAACATGGGGAGTCTCTGGGTTATGAACCTGTCCCTCCAGCATGTTCTGTTGATTGTGGTAATGAAGTTGAGGTCTCTAGGGTATGTGGTGCGGAGGGATTGGGATTTCTTTAGATGTAGCATTTCTGACAGAGCTGGGTCAGACGTGGCTTTGTAAGTCAAGCAGAGATCATCTCTTAGTAGGTGATATGAGACAGAGAATAGTTGGAGTTTTTTGAATCTGTACATACAGGACAAGTGTTTAAGGCCTAAGATCCTCTTTGTGAGGTGGGTTTGTGGCCTCTAGAGTTGTTGCAGGTGTCTAGTGAGGTACATGCCAAATGGTGCAGTGTACTCAATGATTTGGCCTAATAAGCCAAGAGTAGAGGGAGACAATGACCTCTTTCTTCCTGGATGCAAAACCCTTGGTAATGAGATGTGCCACATAGAAGGACTTTCTGACCACAGTGGCAGTGTGGTGGTCAAAAGAGAGGTTGCTGTCAACCTGTGTTCCCAGATCTCTTATAACACCTTCTGTGTTCAGTGGACTACCATCGATGTGGTAGTTCATGGGAACTGGGTTTTTCCCAAAGGAGATGATGACACATTTTTTTGGCATTGTGCTTAAGGTCATGGTTCTGACACCA
Source organism: Protopterus annectens (assembly GCF_019279795.1). NCBI lineage: Eukaryota > Metazoa > Chordata > Ceratodontiformes > Protopteridae > Protopterus > Protopterus annectens. The sequence continues at coordinate 261,026,171 of NC_056732.1, read as the reverse complement.
GTCATTGGTCTACGTGAGACCTTTCTGTAGGATGTCAGCATGACTTGGGGAGTTAATAATGGCTCCCAACTTGCAGTCGTCTGCAAACTTTGTCAGCCAGAGTCAATTCATGTCAGCCTGGACTTCTGAGAAATAGATACCAAACAGGAGAGGACCCAGGACCAATCTCTGTGAGACTCCACTTGTGCTGGTCAGCAGTATGCCTTGGAGTCAGCTACTTTCGCACTGTGGGTTCTAATTGTGAGCCAGTTTGCAACCCACCTAGTGATATAGGGGTTGATGGCCAGCTTAGTGAGTTTTTCTATGATTCCTGAGTAGATAATGGTATCAAAGGCCTTGGCCAGATCAAGGTAGGCTGTATGAACTACCTTGCCTTCATCCACATCTCTGGTGACTGACTCTAAGAAGTAAACCAAGATGAGCAGGCATGATCTACCCTTCACAGAAACAAACTGTGTGGGATCCAGAGTTTGGAGATTCCCTATATCCTTGTTTATTAGGTCCATGATGATGTGTTCCAAAGCTTTACATATCAGACTTGTCAGGCTAATGGGGCCGCAGTTCCCAGGGTCTGTAGTCAGTCCTCCTTTGTGGAGAGGGATGACTATAGCAGTGCACCGATAGGTAGGGACAAAGCCTGAGGTGAGGCTGAGATTGAACAGGGCACAATTCACTCTGTAGTTCATGTAGAACACAGCCAGGAATATTGTCAGGTCCCATAGATGCTGTATTCTTGGCCTTGGACAGTGCTTGCTGCTTTAACCTGTGCAGCAGTAATACTGGGTACCTGGCAATCTACTAGTATTGTGATTGGTCCTTTGGGAGGAGGGTGGAGGGGTAAAGTTGTCACTGAATCTGTCGGCCAGTATACTGGCAATATCTGTTGGCTCGCTATAGGAGGTACCATTGTGCAGTAGCTCAGAGAAAATCTGGGTATTGCCATGGAGGTTCTTTACATAACTATAGAAGGCCTTGTGGTTATCTGTACTATCTGCTGCAGTTCTATTTTCATAGCTAGCTTTAGAGGATTTTGTTGAAGCTGATAAGGGAGTTTTTCCAGTCTTTGAACTTCACCTTATTCCGCATCAGATTTCTTCTTCTGTTGTAGAGTTTGTTTATGGCAGGGGACCACCAGATTGGCTTCCTTTTTTTTTGAGGAGAGTGTCTTGGTTCTATTGGGTATGGTGAGATCCATGCCTTTGTGTACGTGTCCATACAGTGCATTGGTGTACGATTCGGCGGTCATGCAACTATTCTCCATTTGCATGGGCGCCATGAAGTAGCCACCTCTGTTCTTAGGAGCCCAAAGGTAGCTTTGGAGAAGCTTTCTATGGTGGTAACCTTTGGGGGGGGTGGATTTCCAAGGTGATTAGTTTGTGGTCAGATCTAACCAGGGAGAAGTTGACTTTTGGTGTAGATCAATGGTTAGTAATGACCAAAGCAAGGATCTTGCTACCTCTAGTTGGCATAAGAATGAGCTGGTCCAAGGCATTGGAATTAATGAATTCCATGAAACACTGGGTAAGCGTATTGGTACATGACTAGTTTTCCCAGTTAATGGAGGGATAGTTGAAGAACAGACCACTTCTCCAGCCATAATTTTATCACATTCAAAGGAGAAGAAACTAAATTGAAAACAATTGCAATAAAACAGCCTTACAAATAGTTTTAAAGCTTTAACCCTTTACCATAAAAACACAAAGAAGACAACTTAACCCATAGTATTACAGTGGGATCCAGTCAACATTGCATCATACATAGATGAGATAGCTATGAAATAAAGAAAAATAAAGCATGTTTGTATTTCCTTTTCTTTTCCAACAATGAAAATCCCAATCAGCTTAGGAAAAAAGTTTCATTTCTATCGCTGGGAGAAAGTGAGCATTTACATTTTCTTCCATTTTTTAAAAGTCCTTTATTGACATGAACTCATTTCCTTACCAAAACCCTTATCTTATGCCCTACAGATGCACATCGACCCCTAAGTCCATGTAGTATTATCAATAAAGTTAAATGAGACCAACATTAACCTGAATTATTAATGCACAACAGAAATTAATAAAACATAACAGATAGTCATCGATGCAGTATTAGAGTGATATCTGCTGCAATTCTGTTTTCATAGCTAGCTTTAGAGGATTTGATGAGGGATCTCAACTTTTTGTTGAAGCCAATAAGGGAGTCTTTCCAGTCTTGGGACTTCACCTTATTCCTCATAAAATTCCTCCTTCTGTTGTAGAGTTTGATTATGGCAGGGGACCACCAGATTGGCTTCCTTTTTTTGGAGTAGAGTGTCATGGTTCTATTGGGTATGGTAAGATCCATGCATTTGTGTACGTGTTGATACAGTGCATTGGTGTATGACTCGGCAGTCATGCAACTATTCTCCATTTGCATGGGTGCCATGATGCTAGCCACCTCTGTTCTTAGGAGGCCAAAGTTAGCTTTGTAGAAGTTTTTCAGATTGCATTTGTTCGTAGTTGTTATGGTGGTAATTTGGTCTTTGGAACACCACCTAAAAAAGGCACTATAGGAATGACAAGAGTCTTGGCCAGTATCCAGAAGTCTAGGGGTGATAGATGCAGGCCATCTCTGGCAAAGCATCAAGGTCTGTCAATCATGTCATCCCAGGCAGACAGATACTGGATCCCCTTAGAATGACACCAGAAACTTAGCCAATTGTTGAAATCAATAATTTTCTGCTTGTACTGTGGTATCATTCTGGGTGATAGTAGGATGTTGCTCAATGCTAGGGTTGTACCTGCCTGGGCTACATAATCTGAGAGCTCCTCCATGTCTCTTTTCATGTAGTCCAGGGAGGGACATCTCAGGTCATTCACATCCACATGTACAATGACAGACTCATATTTGTACCTGTGTTGAAGGACCTGAGTGCGTGCATTATGTGGCAGATCCTAGCACCTGACAGGCAGCTTACTGCTACTTTCTCCTTATTCAACCTAGTGAGTGGGACATCAGTGTGCCTCACTATCGAGTCACCTGTGACTAGTGTGCTGGGGATGCTGTTTTGCCTTAGGGTCTTTGGTTGAGTGGCACACTGTTTAGGAGAGTTATGTGTCTCATGATTAGTGTTGTGTTATGGTGGTCAAGTGAGTTTCTGCCTTGGAGGTCTCTGCTGTTTGGGTAGATTTTTATTGAGAGCCTCTGCAAAGGTGGGAGTGTGGTTTGTGTTTTTTATGTGAAGGCAGTGCTGGTGTGTTCTGAAGGGCTATGTGCTTCATGTGGTGTGGTGCAAGTGTTGATCTTCTCCTCTTGACCAGCTATTCCAATCTTGGCTAGAGAGTGTGTGGCTTCCATTTTGGATATATAAGTGCATCTCTCACAAGTCTGAGTGTTGGGAGGTAAGAGGAGAGGGTTGTCGGTGTATATGAGGCAGTTGCTACATTGACTCAGGAGGCCCAATTTCACCTAGTTAATAGGAGAAAGCACAGGGAACTGACCTTTAGACATGCCTGGAGTGGTAGGCATTATTAACTTAGTAAAGGAATTGTATTGGTTTCATCAGTTTCCCAGTAAGAGGGTACAAATAACAATAATCTGCCCATAAAAGTGACAGCAGGCCTATGTATGCGTCTGTGGTGAGTACTCTGTCAGTATAGTAGCTAAATTGTGTCAATTCATTTTCTTCCTTCTTTTCTTTTGCTCAGACTGATAGTGGAATTGATAGAAACAAAGAGAAATCTGGACCGGGGAAGGTCCCATACACTCTATTAGCAAAAGCCTTGCTTGAATTTTGAATGTGGGCTAAAGCCAATAAACAACTTGGTGAAAAATAAAATTAGAAGCACTTTTTCAAATTCATAATTCATACTGTTGCTGAATATATAAAGGAAAAATTGAATCACACATAAAGAGAAATTATAAGTGACTTCTCATAGATAGAAAAATAAACACAGAGAAAATTAGGTATACAATTAAAAATTAAATGTAATGTTAATATTGAAAAATAGATTACAAGCATATTCACCGTTTGCTCATCATATAGCAGTCTGACCACTATCTTTTTGTTTTTCTCTCTTTTTTGGTCCATTCTTTACCACGTTTCCTAAATATTTCATGAGCTATCACTTGTAGAACATATTGCTTTAAGGACCATAAATGTTTTTGCCAGCCACTTCTTTTTAACTTTGGTAAATCACTTTTTGCTGCTGTAGTGTGTCAAGCATACAGTTTTGCATAATGATTTTTATTGTTTAGGGCTTATACTTCCCCTCACTTCCTGACGTCCCTTTTCAAGACATTTATACACTTTAATCAGGTTGGTTTCTTTTTAGGCAAATCAAAACAACTTTTTAAACAGGGAATTTAATTGGCTTATGTGACCTTCTAAGTACCAGACATAAGATTGAAACCCGTGGTTAATGCATACATTTGTGTTTCTACCACTTGGATTAGGCTACATTTATTTATGGTGTGACATCATTTTTCCACCAGCTAAAGATCTTTTTTTTGCCATTTTTATTACATATATCATTTTGTTAATACACTCTGGAGCAGAGTTATAAAATATTATCCCTTTGATAAAACAGAATTTCTAGTTACTTATTATGTTCTAAATGTGTAGTAAAACAAAGTTTTCTCTTTTGTTTGAAATAATTTCCCATTGTAACAAGCAAGCCTCAGTAAGTCCAAAGTGCTCACATTTTGTAACTACTTAATGGTTCCTCCTTAAAGTCTTCCCTCATTATTTCTTAAATTATTCCCTGTCATGTTTATTTTTACATTCTGCATACCCGACGAGCCATTCCAACCAAAAGAAAGTCTATATGAGCCAGCAATGTTTCCTGCTTGAAGGTGCTTGTGAATTTTGATATGAGCTAATAAAAGCATATCTCCGGGAAAGACAAAGAAGGGGAAAGAAAGTGCCAGGAAGACAGAGAGGGGGGAGCACATTATTCTTTCACAGAAACTGTCATGAAAATGTTTTTGTGACATGTGGTCAAAGAATCATGGGCTGTCACATGCACAACAGGTCAGCTATGCACGCATTTCAATGCCGTAAACAACAAGTGCTGAACCAAATCCATTCTAGTGCATTTTTATTTTTTCCTAAAACAGAAATGACCATGAGTAATGGAAAGAAAATCAGAGATAGAAGGATGAAGTGAGCAGATGATACATGTTCGTTTTTTTTTTTTTTTTTTGGCATCTTCACTGTGCTATTTCTCTTAAATACCAATTATAGTGCAATCATGTAGACACACATTCAGTTCACATAGCTTTAAAAATAGCACCAACTAATTTAAAAATAATCTGAATGAGGTCAGGAGTTACGTCTGGAAGAATATATATTTTTATATCTTAAATCTCACATTAAACCATATGTTGTATACTGACATATTAAATAATAAAGGAATCTGCATTTTTTTTTTATATAAAAGTTGGAAAGTCTGTTTTGTGTTTCAAAACCCTGACAAAACACAATGCATCTGATTATACTTCTCAGTATGATAATGGAAGAATGCATACTAATATACCAGCAAGCAAATATGAATGCAAGCTAATGCCATCATTTGAGCACAGGGACATTAATGCAACCTATAAAAAGACACTGTTATTTTCATCAGCAAGGAAGAGCACACCTATTAGGCATTACACATTTTACTGAAATTAATACAGGTATATTTGTGTGTTGACCAGTCACTGGCAATGATTTCAAATGTCTTACAATCAAAGATGGTTCTGTGATCTTATCTTATTTATTTTACATAAATTTATCTATACTGTTTTAAAATTATTCATAGTAACTACCTTTAATTACAAGGAATACATCTTTTCTAAAAGAAATAATTGTGTTAAAACAAGGATGTATCTTTTTAAACCAAGAGTAACAGAACAGACTCGAGGCATCTATCTGCATTTTTGGTGAACCTGAAATGAAATGGAATGATAAAAATTCATTTGGTTAACTGCATGTTCAGCTGAGAGGGCTACACTTGAAGCCAGAGATGGAGATCTTGCTGTACACTAATTAAGAGAGTTCTAATCTGTAATGCTTGTATCTACCCTGACTGAGACCAAAGGAAAAGTAGCCATTATGGGCGATTAGACAAGGGGGTTGCCTTGTGACAGTACTGCATAGGACAGTATCCCCTGCTGGGATGATAGCACTGCTATGTATGAAGCTTCATAAGTAGATACTATATTTTAAAATGCGACATACATTGCACCATTCTTTGGTGCCTGTGATGCACTGACTGATATGTTCAAATTGCAGTGAAACCTCACCAGCAATCCTCGCACACATATATACCGAGCTGGCCATGTTCTGTTATTAGAAGTGAAAGGAAGCACAGCAGACTAGGCTGAGGATGGCATTTGTCAAGGAAGGTAATACAAGCTTTACAGAAGGACAAGTTAATAAACAGTGGAGAGGGTAGCGAATGATAATGGTACATAAATACACTAAAATGAAAGAAATGCTAAAAGCAGTAAGATTCGGGAGCATAACAAGTTTTGGCCTGGACTCCTGTTAATATTGGTGGAATATACCTCAGCTGCTGATCCTGGAGTGAGATCCCACTATAAATGTATGGAGCTATACATCCTTGCTGTATCTATCGTTGGTAGTTCACTCATGGGTCATTGAGATGGAGTCTTAGACCAGCTATCCTGCAAAGGAATGCCATGGAAAATATGCTCGTTTAAAAATAATATGCAATAATTACTTGTATGTATCCACCTGTCAAATAGTTCTTCCTCTGTAAATCTGTGTTTGTAAAACTGAGCATGTATGTGATTCTTTTGTAAATGCTAAATGCCTATACAAGAAACACAGACGTGCTAGAAAATGTTCTGTTTTAGCATCTGTCTTTGGCATATTTATTACTTTTTTTCCCACATGCCTCAAACAATCTAACCATTTTATTTTCTATACTGATGGCCTTCTTTTTTTTTTTTTTTTTTTTTTAAATCAGCTGAAAAGCATAACATAATAATAGATGAGCTCTAATTCTCTATCTCAGCACCAATAGCTGCATAACAAGTAACTCAAAATTAATCCAAAAATTGAAAGTAATGTTCTTCAGCACCTTCCACACTCCCACAAGTGAAGCAGATTACCTCCCATTTGCATCCTTTTCTTAGCAAGTTAAGTAAGAACATAGGAACAATACCCACACGGGCTATAAGATGTCTAGCCATATGTACTTTTAAGCAGAAACATTTAAAAGTTTCTGCCTCCCTTTTCAAATACCTAACAGTGCTCCCCTCCCAAACTGAGTAGGGCTGTACTCAGTAACCTTGGCGTAAACTTGTGTCTACCCATCCCATCATTAAGACTAGCCTAAAAGGTAGTCAAAACAGTACTTTGTTTTGGTATGTAGTAGTAAGTTAATCTATATGCTGGAAATATGTTCAGTTAGGAATCTATCTCTACAGTAAGCCTAGTTTATTTGTTGGCCAAATCTAAGTCCTTAACTTGGCTGTTCATAGAGCCATTTGGTTTTGCAAAGAAATAGGAAGTCAGGTAGGACTGGATCTTTCATGTCTCAAAAATCAGACACAGGTCACCAAAGAGCTAATCTAGTGAGATACCCGAATGTTTTACAGCCTTTAATTTTCTCAGTCAGGTATCTTTGAGGTCTTTCCAGTTGAGTGATATGTATGGACGTATATTTACCAAAAGGGACATTGTTTTCAAATATGGGTCTGACAAGGGAAGAGTATAATAATAGGGTGACCTTTTTGTCTCTTCAAGATATTCCCCTGGAAATTAACTGAACCATACAGAGGGATTTCCTGACTATGGAAGAAATATGATGATCAAATCAGAGTGAGTAGTCCAAATAAGCACCCCAGTCTCTTATAACTGCCTCTATCTAAAGAGGAGCACTATTTAAAATATATGAGGCGGGAACAGTTTGTTTTTCTAAACATTACTGTGCTGCACTTTTTTGCATTTAGTGTAAGAATCTTTTTAGTACGCCATGTATGTGCTATTCCAACCTTTGCTGGTGCTCTGTTTCATATCACTGGATAAGCAGATAACAGTGCCCAGCTTGTGGTCAACAGCAAACTTGGCCAACCACACTTCTGGGACATTGGATTGGATTTCTGCAAATTAAATGCCATTCAGGAAAGAGCCCAACACTGATGTCTGTGGTACCCCCATTAATTACATTTTACATTCAGAGTGGGTAGGAACAATTTGCTGGTATCTGTTGGACAGCCATTGTGAAATCCTGTCGATAACATGCTACACAGCCAATTAGCAATCCAGCAGATAACATAGGTGTTTACATTAAGACTGACTATTTTTTTTTTATTAATACCAGCATGGAGGGATAGAATTACATACATTTTGTAGGTCAATATAAGCAGCATGCTGTACGGTAGTCAACCCATAGAAAGTGTCTCATAATTAAATACCTGGGTGTCAGTCTGTACTAAATGTTAAATATGTTAGCAGACATCATAAATAGGAAAGCTAATATTGATTCCTCCCTGTTTAGATGCATCAAAATATTTAATGCTCTTATACCCAAGGGAAGAAACACCATAAACTGAAACATTTTCCAATCACATTTACAGTACACATTGCCTGTGCTTGAATTTTCCTTCTCCAAAAACCTTAAAGTCCTGCAGATTCCCTCCAATAGTATCTGATGATATATTCTCCTATCACCAAAAATGAGTACCATTAAATTGCTCTCCTTTGAGCTAATTGGTTCCCTATAAATGAGCTACACCTTCATTGTTGATCCATAAAACAATACACAATTGATATAGTAGTCCCCTAAGCCATAAATTAGCCAATGACATACTCCATACTAACTGCACTCCTAGGCCAAAGGTGTCCTCCCTATACTGACCACTTCCGCAGACTACCTTTCATCTACTGCCCACACATTCTCAGTCTTTGGATCCACTTTATGGGATGCCCTACCAAGAGAAATATGTGTCTGTGTGAACTCTGCATATAACACATTTAGAGAAAAAACTGTGACATTACCTGAAAAGGAGTAGAAGTAACACTCACTTTACACACTCACCTATAACTTAAACCTGTTACTCCTTCAGCTTTACATTCCAGATGCTACTGTTAAGCATCCTGCAGTGCTGCCTAGTGACTGCTCTGCCACTGAGGAATTTCTTTCTCCGCATATGTAAATATATGCATATACTATGCATGTCTGCAATAGTCAATTTAGACTCTAATAGTGTACCATACTTATATTTTACATACTTTTCAGTGTGTTGCTTGTTAATTACTTCATGCCTATGTACTCATTCTGAAGTCTTTGGTTTGTTCATCTCTTTTGCCTTCTGTTGCAACTCCCAGACTGTAGATGACATGGGACATGACTGGATCAGCTCAGTATACTCGTTAACAAACTCCTTGATCTCCCTCTCTTAAAACCCTCTTTTGCACGGTTTTGTGTGTTTTTGCACATAGCGCAACATCGGGCAGTGCTGCCTAATTGGGTTTAAACTATTCCTGGCTCCACAAAGTCTGCTCTTCACTTTTTCCCTTAGAACTGCTCTATCTCTCAAATTAAACACCATATTCTCATTCTAAGGCCCCTCACTGGTCCAAATAAGTAATCTTACAAGTTAGCACTAATAAACCATAAGCACTACTTACTCTTATACTCTCTACGATTACCTTGTCCCCTGTTGGTCCATTTTAATTCAGTTCCCTATATTACTCTAGCATGTCCAAAGGTCAGTCAATGGTTTCCTCTCCAGTTCAGCTGGTGAATCTGGGAATTTTGAGGCAATGTTGCAACTGTCTCATGTACACGGACAACCCTCTCCTCCTCCAAACAGGTTCAAATATATGTGAGAGATGCAACCATATAGCCAAACTGGAGGCTGAGCTCTCTCATCTCAAAACTGGTGTAACCAGTCAGGAGGAGAAGGTAACCTCACACAACACAATTCCAGTATCACATAGTCCCACCACAACAGCGAACCAAACACATAAAAACACAAAAACTTGCTCGGAGGCTCTAAATAAAAATCTACCTAAGCAACAGAGACCTCCAAAGCAGACATCCAAGCAAACACTACCCCAAAACAAAACACGAACACACATAGCACACAAAGTCAGTGTGCCAAGCAGTCACAGCCCTTAAGGCTGAATAACACACCTGATACCCTTGTAATAGGTGACTCTATTGTCAGACACACTGATGTCCCGCTCAACAAGCTGAATAAAGAGAAGGTCACAGTGAGCTGTCTGTCGGGTGCTAGGATCTGCCACATAACGCAAGCACTCAGGTTACTCCAAAGCAAATACAAATATGAGACGTACCTCCCTCCACTACATGAAAAGAGACATAGAGGAGCTCTCTGATCATGTAGCCCAGGCCAGTATGACCCTGACCTTGAGCAGCATCTTACCCTCACCTAGAATGATGCCACAGTATAAAGACAAAATGATCAATTTTAACAATTGGCTAAAATTTTGGTGTAATTCAAAGGGGATCCAGTGTCTGTCAGCCTGGGATGACATGCTCGATAAGCAACGTTGCTTCACTAGGGACGGCTTGCACCTGTCACCCCTGGGCTTTTGGATATTGGCAAAGGCTCTTGCTACCCCCATAGTGCCTTTTTTAGGCAAGGCTCAAAAGTCAAACCCACCTCCATAGACAGCACAAGGAACAAGAAACTAAGGGTAATGCTGCTAAACGCCAAAAGTCTTAACCTCAAGATTCACGCACTCGAAGCTCTCCTCAGTATGGAGAACATCGATATCTGTGCAGTGACAGAAACCTGGTTCAAGGCTCCAGAGAGCACCCCAGCACTACCAGGTTATACCTCATATCATGCTTTTCGGCCCCAAAACCCGGACCGAACCATAAAAGGAGGGGGAGTTTCCATATTTATCAAGGATATCCACACCTCCAGGTTAGTGGCAGTGCACGAAGTATCGGAGACCATCCATGTGCAACTGACAGTGGGCAAGACTGCTTTTCAGTTTATAGCATCCTACAGACCACCCTCTCAAAGTCAGGAATCCCACTCGGCTTTCCTGAAAACATTGGAGAACACTATGATCTCTCCGAACACCATTATATTGGGCAACTTCAACTACCCAAACATAGACTGGGAGCATTACTCAAGCCCCAGCACCTTAGCCCAAAGGTTGCTGGAATTTATAAACTCAAATGCTATGGAACAACTAGTCACCACTCCCACAAGAGGGGAAAACATACTAGACCTGATCATTACCAACATGGGGACTCTATGCTCCATACCAGAAGTATATCCCTCATTGGTAAGATCAGACCATAAATTAATTTCACTGGATATCCACATCCCGACCCCACCCCCAGCCCAGAAAACCACAGTGAAAAACTTCTCAAAAGCGAACTTCACACTTCTCAAAACTGAAGTGGAATCCTTCAAGGCCCCAGGGCCAGTGGAAACTACGGCCCAAACTGCAAAATCTTATATAAACGCATTCTACGGACATCTCCAGGAATGCATGGATCATGCTATCCCAAACAAAATCAAGACCCAATCATCCAAAGGCAGGCGTCCAGTCTGGTGGACCCCAGCCATAAATAAACTGTACAAAAGAAGGTGGAAGCTACTACATGATAGAGCAAAATCCCTAAAAGGGAAGGCATCTCTGATCAGTACTAGCAAAAAATTATGATCCCTCATAAAATCCTCCAAGGCCAGCTTCGAGAGAAAAATTGCACAGGACACTAAAGACAATCATAAGGCTTTTTTCAGTTATGTTAGGAACCTGGGAAGCAACTCCCAGACTTGTTCTGAGTTGATTCTAAATGACAAAAAATACACTGAACCCACAGACATCGCCAATATCCTGGCAGACAGGTTCAGTGAAAACTTCTCCACACCCTCCCCCCCAAAAGAGCAAGTATCTATCCCGGCAGAGTGCAGCCTCCCAAACATCTCTGATGCTCAGGTGAAGGCCGCCCTCTCCAAAGCAAAAAACACTGCTTCCATGGGACCAGATGGTGTCCCGGGTTGCGTCCTACATGAACTCCAAGAAGAACTAATCCCTCAAGTAAAACTGCTGTACAATCTCAGCCTCACTTCAGGATATGTGCCCAAAGAATGGCGTACAGCAACAGTGGCCCCACTCCACAAAGGTGGCACCTCTGCGGACCCTGGAAACTATCGCCCCATAAGCCTGACTAGCCCAGTATGCAAGGCTATGGAGAGGATCATCATAGAACTCATAAACAAAGACATTGGGGACCTACAGACACTAGATCCTACCCAATTTGGCTTCGTCAAGGGCAGATCCTGCCTTTTGAACCTGGTCGACTTCTTCGAAACAGTCTCCAAGGCCATAGATGAAGGGATGGTAGTCCACACAGCCTATCTGGACCTCGCAAAGGCATTTGACACAATACCCCACTCGGGCATCATAGATAAGCTATCCAGCCTAAATATAAACCCCTATGTCACAAGATGGGTTGCAAACTGGCTCAAAGACAGAACCCACAGAGTCAGAGTTGCTGGAGCCATGTCAGACTCAAAACCGGTCACAAGTGGCATCCCACAAGGTTCTGTCCTGGGACCTCTCTTGTTCGGTATTTACTTTTCTGAGGTACAGACCAACGTGGGAGGACTATGGCTCACCAAGTTCGCAGACGACTGCAAACTGGGCACCATAATCAACTCTCCAGCTGACACAAACATCCTTCAAAAAGGTCTCGCAGAGACGGATAACTGGTGCCAGAGCCATGGTCTAACGCTAAATGCCAAAAAGTGTATAGTCATACCCTTTGGCAAAAACAATGTGCCCACAAATTACCACTAGAGAAAGTAATTAGGGATCTGGGGACCCAAGTTGATAGCAATCTCTCCTTTGACAACCACATTGCCAAAGTGGTTAGAAAGACCTTCTACATAGCCCACCTCATCATGAAAGGATTCACATCTAGATCAAGAGAGGTAATCGTGCCCCTTTATTCATCCCTCATCAGGCCCATCATAGAATACAATGCCCCCTTTGGGATGTACCTTACCTGACACCTGCAGCAATTAGAAAGACCCCAAAAGTACCTCACCAGTAGGATCAAGGGACTCAAACAGATGCCATATGCTGCTCGGTTAAAAAAACTCCAGCTCTACTCAGTTGCATACCGCCTACTTCGAGGCGATCTATGCCTGACATATAAAGCTATGTCCAACCCAGAATTAATGGACATGCTCCACCTCAGTAAATCTAAATCCCTTAGAGCCAGGCACACGAGGGACTTGAACCTCAGCACAGAAATAAATAGAACATGCTGGACGGACAGATTCATAACCCAGAGGCTCCCTTCGCTCTGGAATAGAATTCCAATTCATGTTAGGCAGAGCACCTCACTGACTCTCTTCAAGAAGAATCTTGATGAGTGGATGGGGGATCGTAGGTTTGTCCCAGGGATTACTTCCGTGTCACTATTAGACAGAGGCACAGTAAACTAAACTTTAAAAAGGGCACAGTATACTCAAATCAAGGGGTGGCGTAAGCCAAACACAATCGGGCTAGGCTTATAAATGCCACAGGGCAGATAGCCTAGTATGAACCTATGAACCTATGAACCTATGAACATAAAATGTAAAATAAACAAAGTAACAAACATAAATAAATAAAACATCCTATGCACAATTAATCTTCTCTTCATAGCAGAGAACCATTGTGCAGGTTTATAGAGTTACTTCCAAAAACTAATAGATTCTTCAGTTGACAAACAGTGGCATGGGTATACATAAATGTTAAGTAGAAGCAAAATGTTAACCTTGTTTAGGCCATCTTCTGCAGTGAAAGACCAAGCTGGGATAAGCCATGATAAAGACAAACTGCGATAAGTGAACACTGTGTCAAACATAGACCAACAGTAAACCTTCAACAATCACAACATTTCTGAGCAGTCTTATTGGACACTGCTGATACAGAAAGAGAAGGACTAGGCTATTCATTTGCTTCTCAGGCTCCTAGTTAAGCCATAAGTCATGTTCTAACTTTTCTTTTTCTTTGATTTCCTCTCCCTTATGGCCCCTCCTCCCCATCATCTAGTATACTTGACGTTTTGGATTTGAACTACTCTTTTTCTTTCAACTCAGTATGATTATGCTTTTCCTTCCAAAAGAAAAGAAACTGTATGTTCCACAATGTAGTTTTCACTTGTTATGTATATTTTTTCAAATATGTCTGTGCCCTTGCAGATCAGTGAGGTCACCTTATGCATTAGATAGGGAAGAATATGATGTCAGTCATTATATTAGCTGTGTTAGTAAGACTACCAATTTAGCTATTCCCTTCTTTGAAAAAGGTGAACAGTGGCCACACTGACTTTGCTGCCTATCTTGATTTGGCCAAGGCATTTGATACCATACCACACGATGGAATCATACATAAGCTTATGACATCAGATATGGATCCCTGTGTGGTAAGATGGATAACAAATTGGCTCAAGGACATAATGCATGTTGTCAGAGTTGGCGATGCCTCCTCAGTCAGAGTGAAGCTTACCAATGGTATCCCCAAGGGATCTGTGTTTGGCCCCCTCCTGATTAGCACTAATTTCTCTGACCACAAAACTAAGAACTCTGATCTCTGTTTAAACACACTTGCTGAGGACTTCAAGCTAGGCATAGTTGTGAAGTCAATCCAAGATACTCAAATCCTTCAAACTGAATTAGCACAAGCCAACTCCTGGTGCACCAAAAAGGGATTAAACTAAATGTCAAGAAAAGTAGGACCAGTCCTTTCGAAAAACAACAATTTGCTTCTAACTAGTGCATTCACAACACCCTGTTATCAAATGAGTCAGTGATTAGAGGCCTGAGCACCTGCGTAGATATTTTCTTTTCCTGTGATCACCGTGTAACCCCTTTGAGTAGAAAATCTTTCTATATCTCACAATTAATTGCCAAAGGCGTATAGTCTAAAACCAGAAAGTCATTGATCCCTCATACTCTGCCCTAATCAGACACATTATAGAATATAATGCATACTTTGGTGTGCATCTTAATTAAACACATTAAAAACTTGAAAACATGCAGATGGCCCTAACAAAAAGTTATCTCTAACCTCAAAAATCTTAGGAGAGACAGGAATCATTATTTCTTTACTCAGTGTTATATAGGCTTCTTGGGGGAGGGGGTTGCCTCTCTTACCGTGCACTAAGGTATCCTGCTATGCTTGAATTCTTTTGTTTTTTTTTGCTAAGAAAATAGTGTAGCTAACACTCAAACAGCGTAACTCCCATGATCCAATGATCCTAAGAGATCTCAGCCTACATCAGAAAATATATAAAACTAGATATTGGGATAGGTTTATCTGTCAGCGTCTACTTCAGGTCTGGAATAACCTCCCTCCTTCCCATAGCTCAAGCAATGCAATTCCATATTGTCCTTAAAAAATAGTTTGGGAAACTGGATTGGTGCAATTAAATTTAGTGTGTGACCTACAACACTCGCCCTCCTTGAAAGGAGTGGTAGACCCTTAAGGTGGTTATTGGAAAGGTGCACATGGCTTCTGGTCAAATTGTCTTGTATATTCTATAATCTTAAATTGGAGCACAATCTCTTTATTTTTGCAAAAAGACAGAACAGATATGAGAATGTACTCTGCAACACAGCCTCTCACAGCCTCTAATTATGAGCAACTCATGTTCAGTAGTTATAAATCCATTCAACAGATGCCTCAAGGAGAGAAACAACTTTAACTTCCAAAGGATTTTTCAATGGATTACACTAATTTGTAATCTTCAAGTCAAACTTTTTGTCATTGACCATAACAATGAAACCAGACTCTTTCACATCCTTTTGCTTCCTGAGATAGCTCAGAAGACAAATACATATCCTTTCAATTGACTAAGGAGTCATATATGCTTTCATCCCTTTTCTTTAATTCAAAAAAGACTTTCTAAAGAAAAACAAGACACGGACAAAATAATTCATCTTATCACCTCCTAGGCCTTTGAGGTTGTTCCTTCCTGTATCTCTGGTGCAGACTTCCAAGAGGCTCATGGAGTCTTCTGATACCAAGTGTCCTCTCTCAAAACAGACAGAATGTATGACTGATATCTCTCAACTGTCCAGATTTTTACAGAATGTCCAGATTCTTGCCTCATAGTTTTGGTCTTTTCCTCATAAAATTTGTGTTTTTTGGAAACTCACTGAGGATTAAAGTCCCTAAATAATGACATACATTTGAGTTTCAGACTTGGTATCCTTTAGAAAATTTAACCTAACACAAATTATGTTATTCTAGCAACATTCTACATTTATAAGAGCAATATTTACAATCTGTCCCTATTTTAGGCCTTTGTTCCCCCATTATTTTAGGCTTTGTCCAGATTTATTGCTCTAAGAGGTTGAGAGGTATTGGCTATGAGACTCATCTACTAAAAAGCTTAATGAAGTCTCCCATGGAGGACTTTATAGAGTGTACCAGCCCTTTTCTTTTACCCTTACATTACACAGTGTTCACGAAAAACTTCTGTTACAAAAAGTGAATGGGTTAGCCACAGAGCCTTTATATTCACCTCAGCAGAGATGACAGGATACAAGTTATATGCTTTATATTTAAAAGTCTATGTCTAGAAATGTGCTGTTAGTTTTTAATGCCACATCATCTTCATGAAGGCTGTAGTATGTTGCAAAAGTCATTCCTATAAAGTCACCTGGACATGCATTATTTCAGAGCATCCAACATTATCAGTTTTTACTTTCTTTCTTGTCATTCAATGAAAAGTAAGTCATGGGATGTACACTTCCTTAATTGCATTGCTTTCTTAATGAACGGGTACTCTGTCACCAAAAGCAAGGAAGGAATCATGGCAGTTATCTCATCAGTGAAGCAATAATCTGAAATATGAAGGGATGTGCTTTCTTCGCTAATATGTATCTGTACTTTCCTTTTAATTTATTATCTCAGAAGATTAATAAGTTCTGATGTGTTCACATATGTTGGTAATGCTCCTTCATCAAGAAACTAGGTTAACTGGCTGACCTCATGAGTTCCAAATCTATTAGCCACCATTTTGTAACAAGTGAGTTATCTTAGAAACTTGTTCTTCTGTGCTTGTGGGGCTCTTACTTAGACAACACAGATTGCATCCTATTATACTTATTATGATTATTTATTCTGTTTATCTATACATTTCTCTATCTATATATCTAGTTAGCTAGCTCTCTATCCATTTATCTATTTGCTTGCTTATTTACTCATTTTATTGAGTTGGGTTAGTCCACCTGGACATGTCCCTTTTCAGCAAAGTCCATCAGATAAAAGCTCTATTATTACAATAAGATTTAAAGTCAGAATTCATATAAACAAGGGCAAACACAAAACAAATGCACAATAAATATAAAACCAATTAGGTCTAAACACACGATTGTGTACTGAAAGTATATATGATATTTGCCTCAGTCTATGATAGGTGTTAAACATGGGCTGCTATGTTAGTTAAATTTCACATAACTACCAAATGGACTACTTTAAAAAGATATAATTGTCAGATACATTTCTACAACCATGTTGGGATATTTAAAGGCATAAAGCTCTCTGAACACATCAAAAATCATTTTAATAATAGGAAGAAGGCATTGGAAGCACAGTACCAGATAACAATAGTTTAACAGTGACTTTATTTGGCTTTTGTTACCTGCCACTTTATCCTGTAATACATACCATACATGCTGACTTCTGTTTGCTGTTATTTCTGCACTCTTGATGCTATCACATATGTTAAGGATTTATAGTCTAGATCTATATATCTATATCTATATCTATACATATATGTGTGTGTATATATACATATATATATATATATATATATATATATATATAATGTGTATATATATATATAAATATATATATATATATATATATATATATATATAAAATATATATATATATATATATATATATATATATATATACACACACACACACACACACACACACACACACACACACACACACACACACACAACCTTGTACTGCCAAATGATTTTACTTTAACCTCATTTTATTAAGGTATTTTTCAAGTTTTAGAATTACTATTTTTACATAAAAAGAAACAGTACATTTTGAGTAAGCACAGACTGAATAAAAGATAGTCTAACAATGGGGAGAGTCTGAGTCTGAGAACACTTGTTAGCTAGGATCTACTGCATTAGCTAGTGAAATAGACAGGCTTGGTAAGATAAGCAGCTTTATTTGTATTACCTTTGATATGAAATCATTCAGAATGAGGGCCGTCATAGTTTGAAAATACTTTCTTTACAATCTCTGCCATACAGTGTATCTCCAAGGTGTCAGATTATGAGCTGCATAAATACAAAAGCAGCAATTGTAAAAGAAGAGCTTGACTCCTTAGTAACTCACAATACAATTTATTCCACAGAGACTCCTATTACTCCAAACACATTAACGATGTACATAAATATCCTGTGTTTTCGTTTCAAGTGACTTCCTCAGATGCAGAGCTCAGTACCTGCACCTTTGGCTAAGTGGCTATATTTCAAATTAAAGGGCTTAGCTCTGGAAGGGCAAGGAGTGGTTAAGGATTCTTGGGACTTGTTGCGGAATCTAACACCTGAAGTTTATGATGAGAACATTATTTTTATTACTATTGATATTGTTGATCTATTTTCATCAATACCAAATGACGATGGCATGAAATGATTTGAAGAAGCATTGTTAAAATATGGTAAATTTAGTAGCAATGATTTTTATCTTATCTTAACTTTAATGGAATTATTATTAAGTAATAATTATGTACATTATGAAGGGGAGTTTTTCAAGCAAATTCAGGGAGTAGCTATGGGAGTGAGATGTGCCCCCACTTATGTTAACATTATCTTGTCTGCATGGGAAGAAAGATATATTATTAACTCGAAATATAACCATTGTTGGAAGTTTTATAAGCGCTTTTTGGATGACATGTGTTTTCTATGGGTAGGTTCAGAGGAGGAGTTTTCTGAGTTCTTTGAGTATATCTCAGGGTCCACTGACTTTTTGGATTTTACATGTAAAAGTGATATGAATATTTTAAATTATTTGGACATCTCAATAGGAAAGGATGTGGAAGGCTTCTTTTCAAAAATTTATAGAAAGGAAACCTTCTCGAATTCCTGTTTAGCTTTCAATAGTACTCACCCCTATCACCAGAAGAAATGTATTGTGAAGGGGCAGTATGTAAGGGGAAGCTGTATGACTTCAAGAGACAGCAATTTTGACGATGAGTGTAAAAATCTGCGTGAAATGTTTACTGATAGGGGATACCCTATTTACCTTGTGGAGATGATAGAGAAGGAGGTTAGGGCAGGTAGGCAGGATAAATTTAAACCCATTCTGGGGGTAAAAGTAGGATTGAATGAGGTAAAATCGGATGTAGATAAATATGAAGGTGAAAGTAATTTTGTAGTGGATTTTAATGGGGATGCAGTTAAAATAAGGAAAATTTTGGAAAATGAATGGAATGGGTTTGGTGAAATTTCGGACCTAGAAGGAATTTTTGAGACACCTTTGAAATGTACCTACCAAAAGGGGAAAAAGTTTAAAGACCATTCTGGAGGGTAAAAATGAGTAGAATAAATTTAGAGATGGGAAAGTTGGTACTTTCAAATGTGGGCGATGTTCCCAGTGCCCATTTATATGTACAAAGGAGACTATCCTTATTAGTTGCAGAGATAGATTGATCCAGAGTAGATATTTCGCGAACCGTGACACTAGCGGAATAGTATACTTAGCATTGTGTGACCACTGTGATGCATTTTATGTGGGTAAATCGGAAAGGAAGTTGAAAAATAGAATATACAAGCATAATTATGAGATTAGGACTAAATGCATCAACAATGCTTTGTATAAACACAAAAGAAGTTGTCAGGAAGCTAAGTTTAGTTTCTTTGTTTTGGAAGTGGTAGGAAAGAATATAAGGGGCGGTTTATGGGAAACGTCTATAAAATACAAAGAATTATTGTGGCAACTATCATTGGAAGCTAATAAGTTTCCAGGCTTGAATGATGCAGTTTCCCTTGCCCCAGTTCTAAAGCTGAGAGCAGCAAAACTTTAGTTCTTTATACCTTTCGTTCATTTTCTGAGAAAATATTTGGCTCCCTTTGTTTGTTGGAATTGTATAAAATACAAAATATATAAAAAAATATAAATTAATGGAGTTATTATTCTGTTTGTTCTGTGGAATAAATTATTTTCCTAACACTAGATGGTGCTATTGGCCACATAAAACTTCCAGTCATATTCTTAAATGGTTTTTAAAAGTATTTTATATTGTTATTAAAATGAACGTAGTATGGATGAAAATTTTTTTTGTAGGAAGGTATTTATATGACATATTTGCATTTTTTGAAGTATTAATTCTTTTAACAGATAATGGTTATTTAATACAATTTTTAAAGTTTTTTAAAGTCTGATGAATTAAAATATTTAATTGATGTATTAATTAATTATTAGATAATTGATTTGGAGGGTATATATTACTGGGTATTTTGTAGGTATGCATTCAGTTTTCTTCATCTGAGGAAGTCACTTGAAACGAAAACGCAGGATATTTATGTACAACGTTAATGTGTTTGGAGTAATAGGAGTCTCTGTGGAATAAATTGTATTGTGAGTTACTAAGGAGTCGAGCTCTTCTTCTACAATTGCTCCTTTTGTATTTGCGCTGGTTGGACTGTCAGGGCAATTGTTTTCCATTTTTGACTTTCATTTTTGATTATGAGCTGCAATTATGGGTCCAGTTCCATCACTCTCCAGCACCATGAGAAGCAACTCATCAGTCAATTTCAAATCGGAAAAGACATATTTCTACCGTGAAGATCCTTACTGTCTCACAAATCCATCCATCTACCCACAACCCCCTTTTCCCATTTTTGCACATGGGGTTGGGGTGTCACCTCAGCAATGACAATCACCCAGATCCATGGTTCACACCCCGGGTGACTAGCACTGCATGGTAACTGTCTTACAAATGACTAAATAATAATATTGCAAACAGTGCAAATGTCAGTGTCGTCCATTTTCATCTCAGGAATATTATGCTTTGTTTTCCGATCTCAGTAAAAATCATTAACCCGAAATAATCCTGACACAACCACATACTTTTAAAAAATGTTGCAAATGTCTCATGACGTGGATTAGCATGTATTAGAAATATCAACTTCCAAACTCAGCCTTTCATGATTTAACTGCAGATTAAGCAGAATAAGTGAAACTATATTTAGATACAAGTGGTGCTGTTCCTACTGCAAGCAAATCATGATTTTCCATTAATTTTTGATAATAATGGCATTCATATGCAGTAACTTGATTAGAATAATTTTAATGTCTTAATGTTTTAAAAATGCTCTTCCAATTGTCTTGCAGAAAATGTTGATTACAGACAGTGACAATCCAACTAGGTGGTATTGCAGAAAAATTATGCTTTAAATGTATTTACAGCAACAAATTCTGGGCAGCCAATGCTGTCAGTTAAAATTTCATGTTACAATAATTTAGGAATGTTTTGCAAACTAAAAAGCAGAAGGTCTTTCCACAGACTGCAGCGTTACTGGTCCTCATCAAAACCCACACTTAAAACATGGCAAGAGCACCATTTTGATTTTCTAAAATACATCTGGTCACTTTGAATATATTTAGTGTGATAAGTTCAAACCTTTTTAACACAATTATGGATGCCATCAAATAACAGTAATGAAAATAATTGTCATAGACATTGCAGTTTTTAGTACACCGCCATCTGTTGAGTATTAGCAAGCATTCTGTACTAAATGGTACTCTAGGAAGCTAGACCCATTTATAAACACTGGCATTTGTTTTTAATGTGCACTACTCAACTAAGTTTCCACAACATATGCCTTAGTTAATTAATTTCATTCCAATGTTTCTTTCTATAATTTATTGTGAAGAAGAATGGCTTTTGACCCTTTTGTGCAAGACAAAAGAGCTAAACTTTGATACATATTTAGAAAGTCCAACTACCAGCATTAGCATATACGTCTGTAATGTAAATATGTTGCACTCAGAGTCAACACTCTATTGTTTTTCAAGTCAGACATACTGCAGCCAGTTTAGTTTTTTTTCACATTACACTGCATGAGTTAACACTGTTGTCATTGAAATTTACATTTAAAAACTTGTCTTCTGTACTCACGTTTGAGGTGAAATTGCTTGAGAGTCAGTAGCCTGCTGGAAATAAAGATGAATGCCATAAGGCTGAATGCTTTTCCCCATAGGAAGTCATTGCTGGTGAGATTTCTAATTGTGTGCCATCAGTGATTCACTTCTTTAGGAACATTTCTCCTTTCTTTGAGTTGGTGCGATTGTAGAGTTGGTATACACAATCACACACACACACACACATATATATATATATATATATATATATATATATATATATATTTATATAAGTTTGGGGTGTGGGGAATGCTTGACTGCATTCGCTAGAGGGTAGAGATGGGGGATATGAACCTGCAGATTAAGCAAGTTATTGCAGAGGGTGAGTGCCCCTGACAATGTCTGCGATTTGTTGTTGCATTGTCAGGGTGGGGTAGTAATACAGAATGTTATGTTTTCTGTCACCTGCCCCGTGTTATCAGTGTGGCAAGTGTAGCTAAGTTGGAACCTGTTGGGGAGGAAGCCTGTGAGATGAAAAGGTAGGGATGGAGCTGTGCACGCTTTGTATTGGCCAGCAGAGTCAAGTGAAACCAAATTCTGAAAAAGGGTTAGAAAAGCCCTTTATGTGTCTGACTTTCAGTATCTAGTAAGTAGTAGTAAGTGCTGCAAGTTTTTATTTTGAGAGTTTTTACACTTTTAAAACTTGCACAGTAGCATACTTGGCAGTTTTGCTGTTTGTTTTCATTTAAGGCATTTTTGTTACATTTTTTTTATCATCAGTATGTTTTTTTTTAATGTGTGCCACCTAGTGCTCTGAATTTAGTGACTGACTATTGATGGAATTGATTGCCATTAATATTAAACTATTTTTACTTTTGTTGAATTACTTGTTAATTAAAGTTGTTTCATGCTAAGTTGGAGTATGTACTGGAGTCATACCTCTCAATCTCCCAGAGTGAGAAATCTGAAAAAGCCAAAAATAATGGTGGGACAAAGGCCCAGAAATAGGGGCAGATTTTAAATACTACTCCTGTAAACTCAGATAGTTGCTAGAATAACAGGTTTCATTATTATGTATTTTCAGAGGCTATAAACTCTGAAATTCAAATATCTGCCATTATTTATTATTATTCAGTGACTTCAATCTTCATGTTGGTATCCCACAATTCCATTGGAGTGGGATGGGTTACATGATTATGTATGCAAATTTCTATGTTAATCAGCATCCTGATTTTTGGCCAGTTGTACATACTTTTCTTGGGCCTTTGTACAGATTTCTGATATTTCCAGGTTGAGAGGTATGAGATTATGTTATGACTGGCCTAGGGAAACAGGAGATTAGAATTAGAGAAAGTCCCCTGGTGGTTAAAGTATATAAAGAAGGGAAGTGCCTGTAAAATAGTACCATGGGTCACCCCCTGAGATACTGACCAAGGAAACCGATGGGCTTAGAATAAATTAGTCAAGTTGGCTTTTGCTGATTATAGACATGGGACATTAATCTGCGGACAGCAAACTGGAAGACCCTAAACACTAGGGTCTAAGTGTACATGATTTAATTGAGGCCATGTGCTATTTGAAGTTCAGTCTCATGGCAAGAGACTGTACCAGAAATGATAGAATTCTGGATATGATTCTATAATCAAAGTGGAGCAATGAGGGGGTTTCCAGGTGAAATTTTTAACAGCCCACTGTCCTACCATGTTGTGGTATATAGTGGTAGTAATGGTAAGAAAACAAAGAAAAGGATGGTAGTATATGATTTTCTGCAGTAGATTATACTCAGATGGGGACATATTTCAATACTGGATAGTGGTATAGAGGTAAAATAAAAGGTTCATAGGTAAATTACTAGGTAATCAGTCTGCAGACTATTTCAAGACTAGCCAGAAAAAAAGTCTGTCTAGCCTCAAAGAGGGCAAGACAAGTTAGACAAGGAGAGAATTTGTGGGTGCTCATCCAATTATACAGGATTACCATGAAGGTGGCTAAGGTGCTACTCTGATTGGTATGTAGTAGAAGTGTGTTGTAGAGGGAAGAGAAACAAATCTATCACACAAATATGTCTTACTTAAATGCTGATGAAGGTTAAGTTCCTGAAGGACAATACACACAGGAGTGTAGCACCCCCTCATGCTACACTACAGTGTCAGCAATCCATCAACTACACATGGGAATAGAACTCACAGCCTTCTGCATCAAAGGCAAGTGTGCTACCTGATTTGTAACTAACACTGCACTAAAGTCTGAAGAATTTACACTAGGATTAATAAAAACTACTTATGTGCTATCTTGTACCCATAGAAAACGGGGCATGACTGTATCCACACAAGGATGCCAAGTCTTTTTGTTTGAAAAAAAAAATCAGAAATAGCCACATACTGGTTTTATTGTGCATATGATTTTAATATTCCCGTAGCTCATTTTGGATGGCAAACATAAATGTGTAATTTTTTCTGAGCAAATATAATTCCCTTTACTGGAAATTAGTAAGGTTTAGTTTAGTTCATTTAGGGGTTGGCATACTGGTTAAAGTGTTTATCTCACAGACACAAGGTAAAGGGTTTGAGTCTAACCTATGAAGGGAAATTGCCTAGGCAAAAATGGCCTGCAAGGACAGCTAACTTAGAAACCTCTTTGACCTTATTGTTAAAATTATTTAAGAACTTTGTGTAGAAAATTATATATATATATATATATATATATATATATATATATATATATATATATATATAAGAGAGAGAGAGATAAAGAAGCCAATTTTGTTTAGCCTTGCATGGCAGAAGTAGTTATTTATTTTGTGTTTTCTGTCTTGGAGTTTTAATGCAAATAAGAATTATAATGTATAAGAAAAATGAACCATTTTACCATTTCCCTAGCTACAGATGTGCCTCACTCTTTCTCTCTCTCTGTTTTTCTACATTGTGGCAATTTACACAAAGGATTATATATGAGCTGTTAACAAGCGGCTTCCTGTAGTCCATCTATGATTCCCTCAGCCTCCACTTCCCTGCATGGTAACTGCATAAAGAAAAAAAAAATAAACAAAAGAAATGTATGTGTGTGTGTGTGTATGTATATATATATATATATATATATATATATATATATATATATATATATATGTGTGTGTGTGTGTGTGTGTGTGTGTGGGTCTAAATCACAAACATGAAAGAACAAAAGAATGATCATTACAACATTGAGACGAGAAGAACAAAATTGCAAAAGTCAGATGTTTAAAACATCACACCCTTTGCCTGTTATTGATGCCTTGATGGCTCAGAGTCATGTAACATAGGCTAGTGTGGTCACTGCCCCATTACCTATCATTCAGGTATCGCAGCGATACATTCTATACATAAAAAAAGAAAATATCACATTTTATTTATTTATTTATTAACATTTGATTACTGGGAAAGTACAACTGGGTAGAAGTCCATTTTCAGTGGAGGTCCCGGAAAAAAGCTCCGAATTATTACAAAACATTAATTGTACAATTAGCTAATAAAGTCAGTTAACCAAACCTAATTGGCTCTGCTAAGTATTTGGAAATGTACACCATCATGTTAGACTAGCATGTAAACAGCTGCATAGATGCAGCTGTATCCAGTAAGAACAAGCAGAGTGAAAACCTCAGAAACATACTGCCTTGGTAGAACCATAATTTCAACAAGTTTTACAATAAAAGAAAGAGAATTTTGACCAAAAGTAAGAAGAGTAATTCCCAAAATGACAGACATCTTGTCACTGGAATGAATAAACAACCAAGGATATTAACAAAATCCAGCAAAGTTAAGCATGAGGCTAAAATAACCACCCAAGGCAATGACAGTTACAAGGCTTTTCTTAGTTATGCTCTTAATTTCAGAAGGACCCACTGGATTGCCAACTGGCTCACACATAGGATGCAGGAGATCAGAATAGGGAAGCTACTTCCACAGAGAGAACAGTCACCAATGGAGTCCCCCAGTGTGTGGTGCTGGGACCTCTCCTGTTTGACATCTACTGCTCTGAAGTAAAATCTAATACCAAGGGGTTCTGGCTGACTAAGTCTGCAGATGACTAAAAGCTAAGTGCACTTTTTGAATCCCCAAATGACTTATCCTTCCTGCAGGAAGGTTTGTCCAAAACAAATAACTGGTGCCAAAATCATGGTCTGAAACTAAATGCCAGAAAATGCATTATTACATCCTATGAAGTCATTTATCTCAGGGAACTACCACGTTAACAATATGCCTCTAAGAGTTATCTCAGTCATTTGGGATTTGGGAACTTATGTGGACAGTGATCTAACTTTCAACCAACATGTGTCAACTGTAGTAAGAAGTCCTTCTATATTGTATAACATCTAAACAAGGGGATTGTGACTGGATCTAGAGATGGCATTGTCCCATGCTTTACTCAACAATCATTAGGCCAAACACTGAATATAATGGCATTTTAGAATGTGCATGTCCAGACATGTGCAACAACGGGAATGCCCAAAGAGATGCCTTACTTAAAAGATACAAGGCCTAAACAACATGTCTTATGTGGACTGCCTCAAGGCCCTATCACTATACTTATTATTCTACAGACTACTAAGAGGTGATCTGTCTTGGCATACAAGGCATCTTCTGACCAATGCTGATGGACCTACTGCAACATCAGCAGGTTAGATGGCATCAAAAACACTCATTCCAGGAACCTAAACCTCTTCTGCAACATCAACAGAACTGATAGGAGGGACAGGTATATCTCACAGATGATATCACTGCATTATAATATACATCATTATAGTTATTTTAGGAAATTATTCACTCTTCTTGGCAGCCATACTGCGAGTTGTGTATCTGCATGTGAGTAAAATGAACAGTGATGAGGCTTTAATTTAAGATGTTATCGATATACAAAGGCAAAACAAAGGTTATTCCAACCTGTAAAAGTTTGCCTCATCTGTGATGAAGCCAGAGTTTTGTTTATTAGTCATAATACTGGAATATGGTCATAGTGCCACTTAAGCAGACATGCATGTTTCAAACGTACATAAGTTTATGACTATATTGTGGAACATTGTAACCACACTACATCAAACAAAACAATGCAATATATATATATATATATATATATATATATATATATATATATATATATATATATATATATATATAGATATTGAACCACCTAGATACAAGAAAGAAGTTAACACACAAGGTGCACAAATTAGAATAGCAAACTGAAACTACAAGAAGATATGATTACCATCACTGCAGTTTCCTCTGTTGGAACACACCAATCACAGTCTGTGGTTTCATCAAATTTGCCACTTCTACTGGCCAAAATCATTTATAAACAAAATAATCACATGACTGATTCACAATAAATGGTCAGAAAAATATTACCTTTCAAATTATTGCATCAATAACATTCCACATATCAGTAACACAATGTGACTAAAACAGATTCCTATTACAAGAACGAAAGTTCACTACTTCGAACTTGTAATAGAAAGCCTCACTTCTGCGAAAGTTCACTTTAACGAAAGTGTACTTTTGCATAAGTGCACTTCACCGAAAACACCGCAGCACAGTGGAGGACATAAAAAACAAGCTATGTCCTCCACTATGGTGCGATAGTCACGGACCTTAGGGTTAGGGCACGGGTTAGGGTAAGGGGATAGTTAGTAAAGCTATCCCCTTACCCTGACCCATGCCCAAACCCTAAGGTTCGTGACTATCACATCATAGTGGAGGACATTGCTATGTCCTTTACTGCGCTGCAGTCGTCACAGACCTTAGGGTTAGGGCACGGGTCATAGTAAGGGGATAGCCCTATGGGCAATCCCCTTACTATGACCCGTGCCCTAACCCTAAGGTCCGTGAGTACTGCATGGAAGTTCAGTACAACACCCGTTCATTGTACTGAACTTCGTGTAAGTGCACTTTCGATTAAGTGCACTTTTGCTGCAGTGAGCATTCCATGTACTATTTCGAATTAGTGAAAATTCGATCTAGTGTATGGAACCCGACTAAAAAATACCAGAGTTTTTAAGTAAATAATCATCCCAAATCAACAGTCTTCATTCCAGCTTTTGAGACACCCAAGATCCTTTGTGTATATAAAATAAAATCTTTACAAGGAACAAACTAGAAGTCACTACTATGAGGATACACTGGCATAATGTAGTCAATGAGTGTAAATACATTGTAAAGAAATACCAAAAACTAGAGTAACCTTTATGAGTGAATGGACATTTCAAATTGTGTGGTAGGGCTGTTCTTGAATTCAGAAAGTGTACAAAAAGTATATACTATGTACACTTTGTGCTAGCCTTTGTGAATCTGGCCTATAACCCTTAATGTCAGTTGTGGTAACCAGTTACATTTAGCAATGAAAATGCATTCTTAGAAAAATAATAATCTAAGATGTAGGTATTGATAAAAATAAAATAAAATAAATAAATATACACTTCAGTATTTTAATCTACCACCTTGTCAACATACATAAATTAATTTACCCATGGGGAGAATATAGTTGCAATATCAACAATTCATCTTTCTTCCTTTTTGGTTTTGATTAATAGTTTGATGCTTTCATAGCCCTCTATCTACTCCACTGAAAGAAAAAAGAGCTGTGGGGTGTTTAGACAGACATTAAATAAGAGCAATTTTGTCTCTGTGGCTTTTAATATTATTAAGATGTATAGATATATGTTGTTTTGAGGGACTTGATGTCTTTCCAATATGAAAAGATCGATAGCTTCTCACATCAAAGCATACAATCCAAACTGTTTGACATGATATATAATGATACATTTCAAGTGACTTAGTAGTAGTCACTGTAGTAAAATACTTTGTTTACAAACCATGGAGCAATTTGCATACCTACAAAGGTAATATCCATTTCCCATGGTGAAACTCCAAATTGAAAGTGTTGATTTCTAACCCTATTATCAGATTTCTTAAAGGGTTGTGCTAAACTCTTGTACCTCAAATAGGAGGGCATGCTAAGGACATAGCTGACAACTAATAACTAAGATTTCTTACTGTTCTAGGGATAAAGTATTGGAATACAGAAATAGGAATTATTAGATCAAATTAGAGGTAAGTGATAGGGAGCTTAGCAAATGGGTAGTGTTGAGGAGTGCACATTTTTGTGCATGTATGGGGTTGCATGTGTGAATGTGTGCGTTTGGGGGAGTGTACGTGTATCTGCCTGAGTGTTAGGAGATAGGTAAGGTTGGTTTGTATGTGTCTGTACTAAATGAGTGAGTGTATGTGAGTGCATTCGGGTGCAGGGGGGTGGTATTTAATGAACAAAGAGTGTGTGTGTGTGTGTGTGTGTGTGTGTGTGTGTGTGTGTGTGTGTGTGTGTGTGTGTGCGTGTGTTTATTTGTGTTTGTCTATGAGGATGGAAGCTATTATATCTCTTAACTCCCCCTACACTAAAAAGCAGTTGATGTAATGGGAGATAAATTAGACACCAGGGAAACTTTTCTTCATGTTAACCACTGGAAATGTAACAGAATGATAGGTTTTGCAACACAAACAATCTTGGGGAGAGGTGCACTAGAAACTCAGTATTACTACATGTTCCTCTAAACCACCTAAATCGGTAATAGAGCTACAGATCTTGCATCCAGATGCAGTAGTAATACTGATCAGTTAGAAGTATAAAACCCTGATGTTTGGTAAGGATACATGACTTATGGGGCCATGACCAACACCAGAAGACAAAAGATAGTCTTTATAAGTATTACTTTCATCCATTAAAAAGTTAATAGAACAATAGTTTTGCCTAATGATTTAGTTTCTTAACAATAAGAAGAATGAAATTCTACTGACTGACATTTTGACTAACTGTAATCAAATGAGTTTTAAGGACAGAGGAAATAAGCAACATCAGGGACATTCAATAAAGCAAGGTGGTGTGTGTGTGTGTGTGTGTGTGTGTGTGTGTGTGTGTGTGTGTGTGTGTGTGTGTGTGTGTGTGTGTGTGTGTGTGCGTGTGTGTGCGTGTGCATGTGTGTGTGCGTGTGTGTGTTTGTTGGGGGAAATGAATGGGAGGGTGTTTCTGCTAACATGGTGCATTGACTACCAGCAGCAATTACCGCAAGAGTCACGGAAAAAGGCCAGTTATTACTTGAAGAAATCAGTGAGTGATTCAGAGACATCTAAATCAGATGATAATGAGGCCTTTCCTCATTGTGGATTATGTGTATCTGAATTGCTCATTTCCATGATCCTGTTAACAGGCCAGTTTTGTTGCAACCTTAGCACTCATGTCTTGGACTCTCTCATAAATCTAGCCTAACGTTGCTGGTGTAACGATTTTAGGTGGGCAAGTTGTAATGTAAACATCAGCACAGCTTTTTTATTATTCACCCGATGCTGAAAAAATGTAATTTCATGAAAATAATGAAACTGGAGAGTAACTGCAAAACACACACAATGTGACAGGTCATTGGGGACAGCTTATTGTGACAGGTCATTGGGGACAGCTTATCATTTGCAAATCATATCCGCAGAAATCAGTACTTAAAGTCTGATATGGAAATAGCAATATAAGGCAGCAAACACTGGTTGAAAGCATATGTCTACCAACATGATGTTCTGCTGTAAAACTGAAATAAAAAATAAGTGAGAATTGTTACTCTAAATGTGGAAAGAAATACCAGGCTGACAAATGTATATGTTTTATATATTATTGTGCTAGTAATATTTAAACTGTTTATGTCTGTAGCTGTTGAGAAAGAAAGATGCCCTGTATCTATTCTGACTGATGTGTACTTGAATAATTGCTTTAAAGTGTTTAAACAAAAAAATCATACAAATTGAAGAAAGGCTGAAAGAGCCAAGGAGCTTTTCATCAGTTTTTGACAATCAGTGGTTTTCAAAATGTATTAAAAGAGAAAATAACAGTGCAGAGAGAGCAAACACTATTTCAACAGGAGTAGCAAATTCATTATAGCTAATAGTCATAAAAGGCTGAAATTATATGGCAGTCTAAAAGCTTTCACAAAGCCTGCTAAATCTGCTTTTCCTTAGATATTATCAAAAGTCCTGCTGGCTTTGTTACCCAGCTGAGGTGCAGCTGACAAAAATGTTTGTTTTCCTAAATATCCATGAGCTCTAAGCTAGTTAAGTGGAATGCCTGGAGTCAGTAAGGGCAGACTGTGACATTCACTACACTAAAAAACGAAGAATATTCCTTGCTTAATTTAATTTTCATCATTATGAAATATTACTAAACTTCAACGTGACCCCTCATGGTATAGAGAGTTCTGAGAGAATGGCCATAACAAGAAATAAAATTAAAAACGTATACAGTGGAATGTGCCTCTGGCACTGGGGTCACACCCAGAAATGTCTTGTTTAGCATGTTCACAGTTGTTCAGTATATCTTCAAATAGAAGGTTATACATTATAATATAAACAACAGTACAGCTGGAAGTGACCGTGTAAGCCATTTCTAAATATCGTCATCATCATCATCATCAAAACCCCCTTTTCCCCATTTTCTACATGGGGTCGGGG
Source organism: Protopterus annectens (assembly GCF_019279795.1). Lineage (NCBI taxonomy): Eukaryota > Metazoa > Chordata > Ceratodontiformes > Protopteridae > Protopterus > Protopterus annectens. The sequence continues at coordinate 260,994,569 of NC_056732.1, read as the reverse complement.
TATCATGTTAACTGTCAACATCTTTGTTGATTCAGTGCCATACTCCTGCCTTCTTTGACACTCATGCCTGACTGTCGTAGATCTTCTTTCACACAGTCTACCCACCTCTTTGCTGGATGTCCTTGTTTCCTCTTACCTTCTTCCTGTCTGTCCCAAATCTTCTTCACCAGATTGTCTTCTGCTTTTCTTCTCATGTGCCTGAACCACCGTAATCTGTTTTCTTTGATCTTTTCTACAATTGGAGCTACTTTGGCTTCAGCTCTTGTCCTCATTTCTTCGTCTGTCCCACAGAGCGCATCCTGCCATCATTCTCAGGCACTTAATCTCCATCACCTCTAGCTTCTTCAACTATGCTGCCTTTACTGCCCAGGTTTCTGTACCATACAGCAATACTGGTCATACCACTGTCTTGTACACCTTACTTTTCAGCTTCTTTGGCATTCTTCTGGCATAAACTACACCAGACACTCTCTGCCAGTTGGCTGTAGCTCCTTAGATTCTATCTTTGACATCTTCATTCAGTCTTCCCTTCTCCTCAACCGCTACTCCCAGATACTTGAAGCTATTTACCTGTTCCACTATTTCCCCTTCTGTCTCAGTTCTCAGCTTCTTCTGATTGCCCCAATTTGCTGCCATCACCACTATCTTATCTGTGCTTAGTTTCATCCCATGTGCCATCAGTTTTGCATTCCATTCCCCTATCTTTTGCTGAAGTTCTTGCTCAGTCTGCCTGAAATGCCAAATAGTCTGCATACAGTAACTTTGTTGATCTGTCCCCTCCAACCTGTTTGCTAATGTACTCCATCACCGCTATGAACAACAGTGGGCTCAGAGCTGAACCCTGGTGTACACGCACTCCCACTGGAAACCCCTCTGTGAGACTGAACACTGTGTATACTTGAGTCATCGGGTCCTTGTACATAGTCTGCCCTAATTCTACCAATGTTTCTGGGACTTGGAACCACCACAGTACTGCCCAGATCAGCCTTCTTGGGACCTTGTCATGTGCTTACTCCTAGTCTAGCAATGCCCAGTCGGACATTTTCCTCATCTCTAGCTTCTTCTCTACTGTCTGTCTCACTGCAAACATCAGGTCGTTTGTGCTGCATCCGGATCTGAATCTGAACTGCTCATCTCCCATCTTACATCCTACTACTCTGCGCATCTACTTATCAATTACTCTCCCCAGAACTTTCATGCAATGCGATAGGAGTTTGCTACCTCTGTACTGCCACAGTTGTGGATTTCCCCTTTATTTTTGTACACTGGCACAAGTATTTTTATCCTCCAATCATCTGGGATACACCTTTCTCGCCACACTGTAATTAGTACCCTCAGGAGCCATTTCTCCCCTATCTTACCCAGCATCTTTATGATATCTGCTGTGACCTCATCTTAGCCTGCTGCTTTCCGACTTCATCTTCCTTAGTGCTGTTCTTACCTCTTCTCTGGTGGGCTCCTCTTCTTCTCTCATTGTAGGCTGTTTCTGGGGCAGCACAGCTTCGGTGGGGTTTTCTTCATTCAGAAGTTGCTGGAAATACTCCTTCCATCTGCATTTGGTGTCCTGTGGACTGGTGATTAGGTTGTTGCTAGCATCCCTTATGAGGGGTGTCTGACTATCTTCTTTATCTTTCTGTCTTTGCTTTTCAACCTGATAAATTTTCTTTGTACCACCTACTGAGTCACATTCTAGAAGTTGGCAGAGTGCCTCCAATGCCCTGTTCTTTGCTATTGCAACCCTTTCTTAGCTTCTTTGTTAGCCAACCAGTAGTCCTTCCTAGACTAGTCAGTCTTTTCTATCTTCCATTTTTTCCTGCACTCCTTCTGTCATTTGATCACTTCCTGGACTTCTGCATTCCACCACCAGCTTTCCTTATGTACCTTACTTCCACACTTGGCACAGGCATGTATGTGTTCTATAGTCCTCACACATGCTGTTTTGTGGTGCTGCCATTCTTCTTCAACTCCACCTATTTTCTCCTCTTCTTGAGGTGCCAGAGCCCTGAATAATTCCTTGAATGGTTGTACTTTCTCTCCAGTCAATTTCCAGGTCTTCAGCCTGGTCTCTGTTGATCTTAGAGCCTTGTCTGACCACTGCCTGCAGCTGATTGTGGCAATCAGTGGTTTATGCTATGGGCCGACTGTTTCACTGGGGATGACTTTGCAATCATGGATTTTACCCCAGTGACTTTTCCTTACTAGCAGGAAGTCTACCCGTGTTGCATGCTGGCTACTCTTGTATGTTATGTGACTGTCTCTCTTTTTGAACCATGTGTTGGCCACTATCAAGCCATTTGTCATACAGAAGTCTAGAATGGCTTCTCCTTCTTTATTCCTCTTTTCTCACCCATGTGGACTCAAGCAGTCCTCGTATCCTGTTCTATCTGACCCGATATGTGCATTCAAGTCACCCATTATCAACAGCAATACATGTTGTCCTGTTATCTAGCAGGTCCTGCAACTGCTGTCTGAATGCACTCTTTTCCTCACTATCACTACCCTGCTGTGGGGCATAGGCTGACATTATAAATACTGCCCTATCATTACATTGGAGTCTTTTTGCCATGAGTCTGTCATTAATTCTTACATCCCTCACTGCCTTCTGTAGCCTCTCTCCCACCACAATTCCCACACCATTTCTAGCCTGTCCCCCTCCTGAGTAGTAGACTCTTGATCCCAAGCTAAATAGCTTTGGTGCACTGCCCTTCCATCTTTTAGTTTGGATACATAAAATGTCCAGCCTCCTCCACATCATGTCATCCACTCAGGGAGAACAAGCAAACTCCAAACAGATATTGGTTGGAAGTCAGGATCAAACTTTGTACATTGTGTATGGGAGGCAAAGACCTTAGCCATTATGCCAACTGGGCTATGCCATTTCTAAACATTATCTCAAAAAAAATTGCTACCTCTACCACACATGTACTAAGATAATGACCTGCTGATTTACAACCTCCTCTTGAATTTGTTCCCAAAACAAACATGCATAAATCACAATTGCTCCGCATATATCTATGCATGTATGCATGTGTGTAAGTATAATGCTGCTACTTCTACTGATACTACTATTGGTACTACTGCTGGTACTACTATTGGTATGACTACAGATACTATTATTGATACTACTGTTGGTACAACTACTAATACTACTACTGATACTACTAATGGTATTACTCTTGGTATTACTACTGATACCTCTATTGGTACTATTACTGATAGTACTACTGATACTAATACTAGTACTGCTGCTGATACTTCTACTGTTACTACTACCGATACTATTATTGGTATTACTGTTGATACTACTACTGAAACTACTATTGGTGCTACTACTAATGATACCACTATTGGTACTACTATAACTGATGATAGTATTGGTACTATTGCCTCTACTGTTATTACACTGGTAATACTTCTGCTATATAAACTCCAAACAGAAAAACAGAACACAACAGCACTGACAAGTTGCAGGAATGATATGTTAATGAAGGCGCATAAGCACTAATCAGCATAAGCACAAATCAAAACAAAAAAGGTTTTGCAGGGGGCAAGCCGTCACTGTACCCCCACACCTACTACTAGTTATATATACCAGCTTTGAGAGTATATTGCTTATTTTATTTGCTTTTATTTATTGGGTTTGCCCAGCTGGGTTGGTAAAAAAAAACTTTTCAGCAGAGGCCTACGGAGAAAAGCTCTAACATATCACAAACATTTTTAAACAGGCATTCATTAATATATGTGAACAGACATCAAAAAATATACTTTTACAATTATACATGCATTTAATAGTTGGATTGCATTTATATAAAAGTAGACACAACTATTACAGTAAAAAAGTTACTTATGCTTAGTAGATGTTGAACACTGAGCATCTGAAGAGGTGTATTAGTTGGTTTGCCAGATAATAGATCATGTGATTAGGGCTTAGAAACTCAAAGAAATAGATTTCAAGAAAGAAACTAGGTGGGGCAGAAAATGTTAATATCGTAGTTAAAAAGATGGGGTGTAAAGCAGATTCAGAGACAATTAATATATTGCTAGCATAAGGTTTATCTTAGAAGTACAGAGGTAGAGGGAGAGTAGTGTAGTGTCACAAAATATGTAAATAACTGTGAGATGCTAGTACAGTAAACTCTCAGTTAACTGGAAATCAAGCAACCAAAACTCTCAAGCAACTGGCAAAAAATATCAAAGAAATACAGTAAACTTTTCATGTGTTGCACTTTCTGTTTTCCCCATGCAGAAACATACCTTACATTTTTAGAGTTTTAGCATTTTAAAAAGGAAGATAGGAAAACATCCCCTGTCTCCCGATCTTGAGAACAAGTCAACCAAACAAATAGTATAGGGTACAGTATTAGTCAGGCCTACTTTTAATAGTAACTCTCAAACAACCAGAAACTACAGTTATCCAGCATCTACGAATCCCAATGGGTGATAGTTAACTGAGAGTTTACTGTAAAACTAATTCAGGTATTGTTGAGTACAGAGGTAGAGGGACAGCAGTGCCACAAAATATGTAAATAGCCGGAAGATTCTAGTAAAACTAATTCAGGTATTGTTGAGTACAGAGGTAGAGGAAGAGCAGTGCTACAAAATATGCAAATACCTTGGGAGATGCTAGAAAAACTAATTCAGGTACTGGTGAGTACAGAGTTAGAGGGAGTGAGTGCCACAAAATATGCAAATAGCTGGGAGATGCTAGTAAAACTAATTTAGGTATTATTGAGTACACAGGAAGAGGGAGAGCAGTGCCACCAAATATACAAATAGCTGGGAGATGCTAGTAAAACTAATTTAGGTATTAGTGAGTACACAGGTAGAGGGAGAGCAGTGCCATAAAATATGTAAATAGCTGGGAGATGCTATTAAAACTAATTCAGGTATTGGTGAAAACTGGCTGTGGGTATAAGATTCTGAATGAAGAAAAATGGTCTGATAATATGCCCTGTAAAAAAAATAAAAGTAGAATTTATCCTTGAGGTATAAATGATCACATCCATTGATTTGATTATTGAAGTTTTAGTTGGGTTTTAAATGAGTTTACGTTCTAAATAAATTTCAGTGGTGGTAAGATGTGGTGCAATAGTTTGGCTACTACAGTGGGGAAGACTACATTGCTGCACCTACTCACCTTAACAAATGCACTCAAGATTATTTTATTTTCTCCATAACCTTCATTCCTCCAAACTAACCCACGTACTGTCAATCAGAAAAAATACCAACCCCCCCCACTAAAATCCCACCCTATATGGCTACTATCTACTATCTCTCATCCAGAAATTTCTTATGCATGTATTTCCTCAAATATGCCTTACTGGACTAATTTTATATATACAAACTACTCTTCTTCATTGTTATTAAATAGGTAGTCTATGTGATATATATATATATATATATATATATATATATATATATATATATATATATTTTAACTTTTCCATTTATGGTATTGTATACAATCTTGCATTGATTTGCTTTATTTTGTCACTCCCAGGCTCTAGCTGAGATACATCTCCTTTGGATGAGACAACCTGGTCATCTATTTATTTGTATTTGTTAGCTGAGCTAGAGCATTGACCTACACAGACATTTTTCAGACTCAGCCAGGAGCATTGTCTAGTTAAGTGATACCCATAATCACACAGCTAGGCAAATGCAGGTTGAAGGAATCAAAACCTGGACTACTGGGGGCAACTTGTTAACAGCTCATTAGTTAAATCTCTGTACCATCTGTTAGACACCAAACTAAATAAACCAAAATAAATAAGTAAACAAAGACTTGTTTTCCTTTTGGCTTTTCCCGGTTAGGGATCACCACAGCAAGACTCCGGTCCGCTAATGATTGGCAGTAGATTTTTATGGTGCTGAAGTGCCAGCTTGATGCCCAACCTTCAATGAAGGCACACCCATTCACACATGTCTTTTGAATGCTACTCGACTGTGGAAGGACATGCAGACTCCACACAGAAGGTGCTCCAGCTGAGAATCGAACAGGAGAACCTCTTGCTGTGAGGTGACAATGCTACCGCTGCACCACTGTGGCTACAAATAAGTAAATAAAGACTAAACCAATCAAATAGAGGACTGCAGGGTGAAGTAAATTATCTTCTCATAACCTTAAACTGTTTCAACTAAACTGGAATCAGTATGTACAAGTTCTTTTTTAACTTCTTTGCTTTACAGAGTATATTGCTACAATAAAGCCTGACAGGTTTTGAGAGTGTGGCAGAGTAAGTGCATTTTATCACCTATGAACCTCTATATTAACAAATAATGAAGCACCATGTTGCACAAAGCACCTTATCTCAATGGTCATCATTTCGAAGGTACCTCTGTGCTGTTAAATCAATTTGAAAACTGCAAAAATAAGAATGACTAGCGCTCTGCATGTCTTAATATCAGTCACAGAAAGATATTCAGTTAGCTGAATGTACACAAATAGCAAAACAGGCTCTACAAACTTTTTCCCAAAATATAAACCATTATATATTGATTTATCTCTCTGACTGACAATCAGGCACATCTCTGCTAAGACTGAAATTTTGCATATTAATTAATTAGCTGATCACCCATGACTCAGTAAATGGTAAATGTGCACTGCCACACTTTAGAAGAAAATGACTGTATCCTCACCAAGTCTATTGCACACTAAAATAGTTGAGTTCACTGTATCAAATAATATTGAAATGATACTTTTTCTTCCAAAAAGAAATAGGGAGGGGCTCCTACTAAGATGTTTTCTGATGGAGAGACTGTTGTGCTACCAAAATAACAGAAAGCTTTACAAAAGACAAAAAAAAACAAATACAGAATTAACTGTAAACTTCACAAAATCCTTTTACTGCAATTAATTTCAGAATGAGCTGCCCCATGTACTGTATTTCTTTTACTTCTCCATTCTTCTTGGGTAATTATTGTTCCCATTTGGTACACTGCTTATAATGTATTAATTCACTGTGCCAGATATGAACATCCAAAAGTCCAGTGTTCTCAGTTTTCTTTTGCTTGACTCAATAACTATATTTATTGTGAACCATAATATAAGATAGTCACTTATCACAGATAGTGATTCACAGATCTGAGACTTTACTTTCATCTCTGGTTGAAAACAGCAAGTCTAAGACAGATTTTGCCAGTGTGGTGGTGTCTGAGGTGCTAGAAAGGGATGTTGAGTGAAAGTGGATGTGGACACAAGCACACATCATGGTTGATCTCTGGCAGCTGTCAGGGATGCAAAGGGAGGTGTTATCTTCAGGGAGGCAGGGTATTGATCAAGTCACTGCAGAGGTGGGATGATACATCAGCATGCTAGTTGAACATCTTTCTTAAGACAGTATGTGTGTGCATGATGGTGGGAAATAACTTAAGGCATAACAAAGAAATCCTCCTTGACAGCATATGTGACACTATTCTAAAGTGCCTCAGTCTCATCACAGACCTTAAACATGAGTCAAGGAATGTCTGGGGTAGGCTTACTAGGTTTGGTAGACTCCTAGAAAGAGAAGAGATTCTCAGGGGCAGGTGATGGACAGCTGTGAGGGGGGGGGGGCATATTTAAAAGAGGGATGTTTAAAAAATGTTATACGAGGTATGTCATCAATGACAAGAATATTATTTTGTTACATATTAATATAAGTGAAGATAGTTGACTGTGATGTATGCCGTCCTCACTCAATAATGCCTCCCTTTCATTGTCGTGCTGTGGTTGACTTCTATTATGGTTTGTGATCCTGTTACTGACAAAGGTCTGTATAGAACCCCAGGTGAACTGCTGTGCCATAACCAGCCTTTAGAACAATTACCAGACAACATTTAGTTGTTTTACTAGTTTATGTGGATCTACTGAATTTACCATTATCCTGAAGTGTTTTATGCTACTTGATAACATTAGTATGATGGGATGGATTTTTTTGTTCACATTTAGTCCTACCAATACAGGCTCACAAAGTGAAAGGGTGAGATACTGGTATTTAGAAGTCATGTTGCCTGCCATTCGTCACTACCACTGGCATTCATAAGTCATGTTGCATGCCATTAGTCACTACCACTGGCATTCAGAAGTTATGTTGCATGCCATTCGTCACTACCACTGGCATTCAGAAGTCATGTTGCATGCCATTAGTCACTACCACTGGCATTCAGAAGTCATGTTGCCTGCCATTAGTCACTACCACTGGCATTCAGAAGTCATAATGCATGCCATTAGTTAGTTCCACTGGCATTCAGAAGTCATGCTGCATGCCATTAGTCAGTACTACTGGCATTCAGAAGTCATGTTGCCGGCCATTAGTCACTACCACTGGCATTCAGAAGTCATAATGCATGCCATTAATTAGTTCCACTGGCATTCAGAAGTCATGCTGCATGCCATTAGTCAGTACTACTGGCATTCAGAAGTCATGTTGCCGGCCATTAGTCAATACCACTGGTATTCAGGATGTTGGTCTTTCTAGAGTCAGCATCCTTTCCATCATTATCTCAAGGCTGGAGGCAGGACAGGCTCACACACACTGCCTTCTTCCAGGAAAGTGTGCTTTTTTCAGTTGCAGCAGTAATACTGTTTCCACTTAACTGGAACTACTACTATGTAGGTTATGGAAATGCAGCACATTTTCACCAAACAGTGTTCCACCACACCTGGCGAGTCTTTTCTACAATAACCTCCTTCACCCACATTTCCATGAAACACTTTACCAGGTTATCATTCAGCAAAGCTTAAAAATCCTTTTGCATATATTGTACTTATTGCAAATATCCTCCTCAGTCTAGGTAAATTATTACTAATAATGAATTTTTTGCCAGCTCTGTAGAGTTGAATTAATTTTACTATGTATAGCCTTACATATATAAGTACTGCAATCTGTAGAAATTGAAGGTGTTTGCACTGCTTTGTGCTGTAATTGGCATTTGGAATGATTATTACTGTTTGCCATAAAATGTCTTCTGGAATGTCTGTTATTATTTGATTAGAAATGGTTTTGAATCTTTTCCCTAGGTCCCTGGTGAAAATGGTTTTAGAATAGCACAGACTAAATTTTGACTTTCTTCCCTTCTCATCAACCTCATATATACTCAACTTATTTCCAAAGATCTCTAATAGAAAACATGCCTCCTATATCCACATGTATCATACAAAGGTATACTTGTTTTGTACCTCTGCCCTCTTCCTACTGCCAACCACCATCTTGCTAGTTTTTCTGTTTCTTAGCCTCCTACATGTGAAGTTGTAGAGTTGTTATCCCACAGTTTCACACCACCAAGTCCTTAACACCAGTTACTGCACAATGACTACCCACACATTCCATTTAATGTCTTCTTCTAGTAGTTTAACCCACAGTCATCCCTCCTTACAAATAAATCATCCTGCTTTGTATAACAAACATCTTCACCAATAATTAATTCCCATTTCACAGATTTATGATTCTTAAATGTACAGCTTCTATTACTCCTCTATCCTTCTCAAAAGCTTGCCCCTCAGGTGCTTTCCTCTTTCTGCTATACCACCTTTGCCTCACAACCTTAAATTAAGGTCTGGATGGTGGTCAAAATCTTTCTTTTAACTGCATTCAAACAGTCTCATGGAAAACACCTTACACAACTACTGCTGTTCAGCTGCATTGTCACATGGACAGACTGTTGTGCAGCGAGGTATATTATGAAAAATCAAGCCACGCATAATAAATCCCTTTTGAGTTAACCTTGGCCTTAACATTTCTAAAGTGACCTGCAGGAAATCATACCTTTCAACTATACAGATTTTCACAGAATGTCCAGATTTTTGCCTCATTTTTTTGTCCATTTTTTCTTAAAATTGTGGTTTTCTGGCAAATTACTTTCACATCATTAAAGACTGAAGTTAGAAAATAATGACAGCCATTTGAGTTATAGACTTCATACCCATCAGAAAATTCATGCTAATGCACACTCTGTTATTCTATCAACTTTCTAAGTTTCTAAGACCAATATTTAGAAATTGTCCATATTTTGGGGCCTTTGCCCCACTTTTATTTATGGCTTTGTCTAGATTTCTTGCTCTAAGAGGTTGAGAGGTATGTGCACTATCCACAGCTGACTCACAGACTCACATAAATATACACATAAACACACACACACACACACACACGCACACACACACACACACACACACACACACACACACACACACACACACACACACACACACTTCATAGGTTCATAGATAGGTACTAGGCTATCAGCCCAAGGGCCTATGTAAGCCTAGCCAGCAAGGTACCATAGCTTACGCCACCCAAGAACATTATTTTCCTGTGCCACTGTCCGGCAGAGACACAGAAGTGATCCCTGGGGTGTATTTCCTATTTCCCATCCACTCATCAAATTTTTTCTTGAAGAGTGCTAATGAAGAACCTTGCTTGACATAGATGGGTAGCTTGTTCCAGAGTATAGAAAGTCCCTGGGACAGGAATCTATCCCTCCAGCATGTCCTGTTTATTGTAGTGACAAGGTATAGGTCCCTAGAGCATGTAGCTTGGAGGGATTGGAATTTCTTTAGGTGTAGCATGTCCAACAGCTCTGGGTTTGACATAGCTTTATATGTTAGGCAGAGATCACCTCGGAGTAGGCGATATGCTATGGAGTAAAGCTGGAGTTTTTTGAGGTGGTCAGTGTAGGGCATTTGTTTGAGGCCAGTAATCCTCTTTGTGAGGTACTTCTGTGGCCTTTCCAGCTGCTGCAGATGTATTGTGAGGTACATTCCAAAAGGGGTGTTGTACTCTATAATAGGTCTAATAAGTGACGAGTAGAGGGAAACAATGACCACTTTTTTCCTGGATGAGAACCCTTTTATGATGAGGTGTGCCACGTAGAAGGACTTCCTGACTACTGTGGCAATGTGACTATCAAAGGAGAGACTATTGTCCACCTGGGTCCCAAGGTCTCTTATCATGCATTCGGTGTTAAGTAGGTTGCTGCCTATATGGTAGTTCATGGGTACAGAGTTTTTACCAAAGGGGTTGACACTGCACTTTTTGGCATTGAGCTTGAGGCCATGGCTCTGACACCAGGCATCTGTCTCAGTGAGGCCCTTCTGTAGGATGTCCATCATTTGGGGACTTGACTATGGCTCCTAATTTGCAGTCATCTGCGAACTTCCATATAAATAAAGGCATAAAGGTTTATCCTGTGAAAGGCAACAACTAGAAATGATATAATATCCCTAAAGCAGAAAATATAAAGCTGATCTTGAGGTACATGGTTGTTGGTGAGTTGTGTGGGTCCAGCAGAGATGTTAAACTGTAAAATCTGTAAATATACCTACATTTGCAAATAGCACTCTGACATAAATGATCTCATTTTTTTATGTTTGAAAGTCTGACAAAAGTCTATGAAGATAATTAGCCATAATGGAAGAAAAGGGTGAGAGCTTATCATGACTATATAACAAAAAGAAAGATGAATTCTGGAAAAAAAATCATCTATCATAATAATGTTACTAGTAAAACTTTTCAGATTAACTCTAAGCTCTAGTGTTTTTTTTTTTTTTTTTCAGTGAAGTGCGGAATGCCTGTCTTCCTATCAAAGGCACAGTTTCAAGCACCCTGCCAAGAAAATATGAATGCCATCTTTCACCCCCACCACATGATATTTTCAGCCACAGGATTCTCTGAAAAAAAATATGCTTTACCTTAAACTGTAATAATGAAAAATACTTTTTATTTGCCACCCCATGATCATCAGCAATTAGATACAGATTAGCAGCCTCAGCTTTTTCTTTACTCGTCCCCACTTGATAGTCTGGATTGTTACCACCACCACCCCAACCACTGTAGCTCCCTGAATAGTCATGTCAGCAAAGTGAATGAAGTGTCTATTGAAGCACTCCAGTACAACACCATCTAGATATAGTTTTTTTCCTGGCTCTTCACTTGATATCCTGACACGAGTAAGAAAGGATATATGCTTTCCTTACTGGCCCAGGCTATCCTCTTATAATTCCTGTTAGTGGAAGTCATTGCTGAGTCTACTGCTCTCTACCATGGTTTAGAATTAACAGCATTTATTCTCCTAAAGGACCACAACCTGTCCTGTTGTTACTCTTATCTCCAAAACCCTTCCTTTCTCCCAGAGGCTAGCTAAGCCTGGATCACTAACATTACATGAAAGTCTTACCTATATGACTGTAGGCTAAGCTTTGACAATTTTTCCTTCATGTAGTCAAGTATGCAAAAATAAAAATTGCTGATATGGTAAACTTTTGTGCATATGTTTTCAAGATGGGTGTTAAATGTAAATTAAAGATAAAATGAACCATGTTATCAAAGTGAAAATGCTTAGATCATACCTAGCTGCACAAATTATCCTCTTTATACTACATTCTATGTTATAGCACAGTGTAATTAATGCAATGTCTTTAGGCTTTTCCCAGTTAGGGGTTGTCACAGTGGATCACCAGTCTGCAGATTGATTGGCAGTGCATTTTTACAGTGCCACGTTGCCAGCCAGACACCCAGCCTTCATGAAAGGCACACCCGCATGTCTTTAAAGCTTACTCAGCCACAGGGAGGACATGAATACTCCACACAGAAGGAACTCCAGCCGAGAATTGAACCGAAGAACCGCTTGCTGTGAGGTGACAATTCTAACCACTGCACCACCGCAGCTTGGCATAGTGTAACTAGTGGCAGCTTATATATTTATTTTGTACCAACCATTTTTTTTCTCTTTATTGTTTTTCATAGCTATTAATAATGTGTGTTTTATTTCCTGTAATGACATTAAAATATTTACAATTTTATATATCAAGTATTAATATTGAAGTGATACATTTTCTGACTTAATTAAAATCATCCTATTAACTTAATTTAGTACACTCATTGTTGGGTTACAGCAGTGATATAATTTTCGTGAAAGACCATTCACATTCACCAGTAGAAAGGCAGGAACTTTTGATCAATTTTACTTATAACTTTTATTACGCAACTTTCTGTGAAGCTTTGTGACACCAGACCTGCCTTAAATAGAGTCTGGATGGGTGTAAGTGTTTTCCCATGCAAGAAGTGAGACATCCATTGTGTTGAACAAGGCATTAAGAATTCCTTTCTTTTGTTTCTCCGTGATTGAAAAGTCTTGGGCCATTGCTGGAACCCCCTTTATTTGAAAACATTGTTATGTATCTTGCGTTTATACAAACATATATATTTGAAAAGATTCATAACTACAATACATGTTTTAAAATAGCATATATGTTAATCTGTAAACTGCTCCTTTTTTCACTATAATTATCTGTGTGGAGACATTTGATCTTAGAGTGAAATACAGTTAAAGAGTGTCAGAAAATGATGATCAAAAAATAGCAAAATATTCTTCCAGATAAAAATGTCATTTATCCTAGCAGCTTATATCTTTTGTTGTGAATGTGTCTTTGGCTGCTTTTAGGGCTACAATCTGCTAGAAATAAAAGTAGCAAAAGCATAGATATGTCTATGCTTCACAAAAAAAATAACTGCAAAAAATATACAAAGATGATAACAGAAGAGTAGAAATGCAAAGGTGTTGATGTGATTAAGGGAAATAAATGCAAAGAGTATATCAGTGTCTCGATTAATCACATAAGAAAACAACATGGCCTAATGGAAAACAGAAATTACTATGGTTACACTACTGAAGGGAGAGTGAGACAGAGGAGGGAAAGATGAAGTACACCTGCACACATGGTATCAAACTTGACTTGGCTGACAGAAAAACAAACTTGTGAAAAGAAGAAAAATAAGCTTCAAACATTTGAATATTAAATGGGGAGGTCAAGCTCGAAAGGATTTTGGAGGTCACAAAACTGTGAAGGTCGCAAATGCCAGATAAGAAAAGTATAATAAAATGTTGAGAAGTTTAAAAGCTAAAAACAGCCATGAAAGACAAATGTGTAAAACTGAGTGTGGTACTACATCATGTAAGAAACAGAGAAGATCAGTGTGAGTAAATAAATCAAATCTGCTGATTCACTCCTGAAATGTCAAGTTTGTGAATTGCTTTCTCTATCTCTGTTCCTGTGCCCTTCTTTCTTGTGCATATTAAACCTTATTCTGAGTAGCTGAATTATAATTGCAGACAGGGTGATCTGTTCTTCAGACACTTTGTACTACCAGTAGCTGATAAATGATAATTTGCTTTATGGCTGCATTCTGAAAAGAGATTAATGCACTTTTATAGATATTCTATATACTTTACTTCTGGATTCTCATTGTTTTCACTCTATAGTGTTGGCTCATGGCTGCTTATATCTCCTTCATGCCTTTCTTTTTTCTGTATCTTTACTCTTTGGTTCACTTTCCTTCATGCCTTTCCTTTTTCTAAATCTTCACCCTTCAGCACAGTTTAAACAGTTTTTCTTTAAAGATATTTTATAAACTTTTCTTTAAATATAGTTTTCCTTGTCTCTGAACTCTTTCCATGCCATCTTTCTCCCTCGTGTGCACTATTATCCAGAGGATTCCTGTACTGCAACTGCCATTTGGGGAATCCATTGCCAGAAGTTATTCTTTCCGGGGGTTTTCATTTTTCAACTTTTTTAACATTTCCCAAGAGCCTGTGGGTACCAGAAGCTGTACTGGTATGATATGTTTCCTTTCTTGTTTGAAATTAAGGCATGACAGATACTGAAAAGTCTAAACTTACAACACATAGATATTCTTGTATGGTACTCAAGCTTTGCCGGCTGTACCGCCTTTCACTTTTCCTGAAGGCAGTATGTCTTGGAGATGAACTCATCAAGGGAAACTGCATCTGCATCCTTCGATATTTATCACAGCAGGTTTTACTCTATGATAAGGAAGAACCCTTACTATTAACAACCCCTCAAGGATGCATCCATCAAGCATCTGAAAGCACTGAAGTGGCTTAGCCTTAGAAGGGCAGGCCACAAAGAACTGGCTTTATTTTTACTTTTACTTTTCTTTCTTTTTTTCCGACTTTCTTTGTTTTAAGAGTATTCAAATAATAATGTTCTAAACCTGAAAAGAAAAAAACAATACACTACCACAGATTCTGCACTAAACATGAATACATGCATGTGCATATATATTTCTGTGCATGTCTGTGGTGTCTGTGTGTGTGTGTGTGTGTGTGTGTGTGTGTGTGTGTGTGTGTGTGTGTGTGTGTGTGTGTGTCTGTGTGTCTGTGGTGTGTGTGTGTGTGTGTGTGTGTGTGTGTGTGTGTGTGTGTGTGTGTGTGTGTGTGTGTGTGTGTGTGTGTGTGTCTGTGCTCTATTGTGTAGTGGTGTTATGAGCATGGTGTTTTTCTAAAGTAAACTGCACATTATGGTCAGAATCAGGGATAAGGTCAGGGTCAGCATGCATTACTAAGCTGGAGCAGGGTGAAATGCACCCTTGCTTCATCTTAGTAATGTATGCTAATCCTAACCCTGCCTCTAACCCTAACATGCAGCTTATCTTTCAAAAGCTCTTCTCGTAACACCATCACTATTCAGAAAAATTTGAGCTGAATGTATCATAAGGCTATGAGTAGTACATCAGATTAGGAAATTTGTTTCCTTTTTCCATGTACTGTGTATCACCCTCTTGTGTTGTCACTGTAATGAATGATCAGTATGTTTTGACCAAGAAACACTTCAGCTATTCATTATGTAATGATATACATACATCTTTCTATATCTATACATATATCTATCTATATACATACATATATATATAAAACTTAACCTGCTTTATAAAATTAACACGATTTCTCAGAGCTTAAGTAACTTACTCAGCACAACAGGTAGCACACTTAATAAAAGAGTACACAATGCAAATAATTCACTGGCTAAGGAATTGACCAATTCAGTGCAGGGAGTACTTTGAGATGAATGCATACACCAATTAGCTGTCAAAGTATCTAGGATTTGTTGCATGTGTGAAAGCACAAAGGCATCACTAGGAAAGTGGGGTAGAAAGTACATGCGTGGTATGCTGCCACAAGGTAGGAAGCACATGAGTGGTGTACTGCCACAAGGTAGGAAGTACATGAGTGGTGTGCTGCCACAAGGTTGGAAGTACATGTGTGGTATGCTGCCACAAGGTAGGAAGTACATGTGTGGTATGCTGCCACAAGGTTGGAAGTACATGTGTGGTATGCTGCCACAAGGTAGGAAGTATGTGTGTAATGCTGCCACAAGAAAGGTGTGTTGGGCACCGAAAACATCATAAACCCCCATAAATCCTTCAAGATAGAGGCTGTGATCTTTGTTTCTTGACACCCAGTGCTAATGAACTAAAACACCACAGAAGAGGGACATTAATTGGCTGACATAGAAAAAGAGTTTGATGGTCATCGGGAAGCAGTGGAGAATAAAATTTAAAAAATATAGGTGAAACAAACCACCATAGGTGTCAATAAAAATAAAGAATGGAAAACTCCTGAGGCACAAGAATGTTCCAAGTAATATAACTTTAATGTAAATAGTTAATACATTTACTAACTAGTTACATTATGTTTATATTTTCTGGAACATTCTTGTGTCTCAGGCATTTTTTTAATTTTTATATAGTAAACAAAAATATTTTTCCATCTATGACCTTCTTCTATATGCCTTTTTATATAACTTTTTGACAGCAGAATGCAACAAATATAATAATCTTATTGTTCCATATATAGCATATGCACTTGGTTTACTGAATTTTGGATCAACATTCTTATTTTTTCTTCTTCTGAATTTATTTCTATTTTAGAAGATTTATAACCTTTCATAGCCTACCAGATTTTATATGCATTATCACAAGGTCAAATTCATTTGAAATACCATCCTAGCCTAATATGGAAAACTCAAATAATCTTTATGTCCAGAAAAGTAATCAGAATAATTTGATAAATTATCAATATTTTCATGGCAGCACTTCTTTATCAATCCCAAAAACAATTATTTTGTGTGGTCTCATAGAGGTTGTATTCTTGGTCTTGGAGAGGGTGTTTAAGACCTGCTCCATGGAAAACTAGATGGGGGACAGGTGTTAGGGATGCTTTGGGATATATGTGGTGGGGACAGGGGAGTGAAGTTTACACTTAACCTGTCAGCCAGCAGTTTTGCCACAGATTCTGTATATGTAGTACCATTAACTATGAGTTCAGTGCAAATCTGGGTTTTACCTTTGAGGTTACGGATGTAACTAAAGAAATCCTTGTGGTTATCCTTAGTTAGGGAAGCTAATTTGGATTTGAAGTTAGCTTTAGAGGACTTCACTAGGACTCTTATTTGCTTGTTTAAGTTGAGGAGGGAGTGTTTCCAGTTTTGAGACTGTTCCTTCTTACACTTAGTGGCAGTTGTCCACCAGACAGGTTTGTTTTTCCTTGAGGATCTTGCTTTGGCTCCGTCACATACAGCAGAGTCAACATAATTGTACAGGTACTCGTATAAAGCACTGGTGTATAACTCAGCATTGGTGTCTGTTCCATCATTGGGGGAGGGGCTATGAAGCTATTTAGCCTGTCACATAAGAGGTTGTAAATGGCCTTGGAGAAGTTTTTTTAGTTTAGCTGTTCCTAAGGGGGGCCTTGTGTTATAGTTACTTCTAGCAAAGCTGATTTGTGGTCAGATCTCACTAGGGATGGCCACACACTGGGGGTGGTGCAGTGGGCCACCAAGTTGGTGAACACCAGATCCAGGATGTTTGAGCCTCTTGTGGGTGTGTCAACCAGCTGGTCCAAGGCATTGGAGTTAACGAAGTCCAGGAACTTGGGCAAGTGAGTTACATCACGTATAATTTACCCACTCAATAGATTGATAATTAAAGTCACCCTAAACCAGGGTGTTTGGTTGCATCCTGATTGACTCAAGTAGATCCAAGTAGGCTGAGTTGATGTCCTGATTCATGCAGTGGGTCCTATAGCTGCAATGACCTGAAGAGGGGTCCTACCTACAGTCAATTGCTCCTGAAGTAATTCAAGGAAATCATGCTGTTTAATCAATCAAGATATGCATTTATCTTTAATGAATATTGATACACCACCTCCTTTAGTTCTCATGCCTTCAGTTTGTGGTCTAAACGTGTGGAAGGAATTTTAATCTGGTATAGCTGGCGTACTGTCCTCAGCCTTAAATCAGGTCTCAGTGACTGCACAAATGTCAACCTCTTCTGAGGTGAGGACTGCTTCCAGTGAGTGCAGTTTCTGGTTTAGACTCCTAGCATTTAGCAGCATAACCTTGAGGTTGTTTTCAGAGGGTATTTTTATATCAGGAATTTTGTTCTTGTGACATTGCCTGAAAAATGGGTGCATATCAGTTCAGCAAATTGCATTTAATCGAAAATGCTGTTCATCGAATTCCGCTCATGACACTCCCACTAATTATATATACCAACTCCAAGATTGCACTACAGTGAGGAAAGGGCAAATTTCCCGATCCTCACTGTACTGAGATTGCAGTATGAACAGTTTGGTGAGTAGATAGTAACCTCTCCTTTGATAATCACATTGCCAAAATGGTTAGAACAGTCTTCTATGTTGCCCACCTAATCACAAAAGACCTAGGTCTGATGAAGTCTGCTACTGAGTAGATGAAAAGCGCTTTACCATTTTTACCATTTTTAACGTTTAATAAATTTCTGTTTTAGGAAGTATCTGCTATCTTTTCGCTTATTTGTTTTTTTGACAACCTACTTAATATCAGATGAACTGACTGGTGAGTGAGAGAGCCTAGATTCCAGGTTCTGGATTTAGATGAATCTCTCACATAATGAATTTGTGTGGACTAGAAGTGGTCTGCCAGTGTACATGAGGCAATTGCTACATGGCCTCATGATGCCCATGTCTACCAGGCTGGCTGGACAAAAATTGTGGGAAATTGTCCATCCATAATGCTAGGTAAGTTGATGTGTTCAAAGTGCAGGGAGAAGAAAGAAAGCTCCAGTAATGTAGAGGACAGGAGAAGTGGACAAAGATACGAATGGTTAGTGGGTAGGCTCTGTGTTGGTGCCTCAAGAACTTCATTGAATTTATCACGTCAGTGAGGGACAATAGTGAGAACTCACTGATGGAGCACCAGCAAAGTACTAAGGGAAAATTTGCAGACAGAAATGTTTGAGTTTGTAACTGCCAATGGTGCCCACTGCTGCTCAGCAGTGTGCGATGGGCAAACAAGCACAAACCCCTGCAAACGCGGTGCTTATGTAGCAAACAAGAGCAAACTGATCTAAACAATTTAACCAATAAAAAAGCTCAAAACTGAATCCTGTTCCAGCAACCTTCAATCAGATGAGTTCTAAGTGCATACTCCTGCCACTATGGTGCAAGGGAATCCTCCACCATCTCCAACAAAAGATGGCCTGGTTTAGTGCTGAAGTTATACAAATAGAATTAGATTCAGAAGGTCTGAATCTAGTCTATGCTACAGCAAACAATGTGCAACAATTTCAGAAAAAGACAGTTAAAATAAGCAGTGATATGGTAAAAATGCAGTCCAAAAGTGCAATATACGGTGAAAAAATGTACTTAAATTCTGCAGAGATTAGCAGATGCCTCAGACTGATCAGATAAATACAGCAGAGCAGTAGGTGGTTGCCAAACTCTGTGGAACTTTGCTAAAACACGTGCAAACTGCTTTATAAATCAGATGTAAATGAAGGAAGTTTTTAATGCAAATATGAGAGAATGTGGTACATTGTGGTCCTTTATTATTTTATTTCTGTATGCATATCTGTATATATGTAATTGCCACATTTTAAGCTCTCCATACACTTCCTTTTTCTTTCTCATAAAGGAGTGATTATAATTAGAAATGGTATCTGTGAATAAACTGCTACAATTTAACATTTTAAACAGCTTTATTGAATTATCACTTGTAACATAAACACATTTACAGTTATATAAAAGTAATCAAACTGTATTAACAAGTTAAAATTAACAAACATTCTGCTTCACATATATTGCTATATATCATATAACATAAGCAGTGTTACATAAATTATTCAATTTCTGCCCCCTTTTTAAAACAAGAAACATCTTTATTAAACCATTACCTATGACATAATCAGTCATACATTTATATAAATGAAAACAAACCCTATCAACACGATTGTTACTTTGCTGTGAAGTGATCTACTTCCCACCACAGAAAAGTTGTATAAGAGAAAGCAGGCATGATCAATCTATGATAGCAACGTGGCATTCAACAATCTAAAAAATGACTCTAACTAAAGTTAACATAAAAAAGAAACTTTTAGTACTGCTTTGTATAGATTACATTTGCTCCTATGCTTTTTTCATGCAAATGTTTTGACATTTTATGCAATTGTATTAACTTCTCAATTACTTGGAGCTTTTCTCCCCAGACCTCTGCTGAAAAAGGATTTGTGTCCAGTCGGACTTTTCCGGTTAACAAATGTAAAATAAAATAAATAAAATAAAATATCATAGCAAGGTATATACTCAATTTATACTCATAAAGAAAATAATGCAGAAGGATGATAAATGTTGTCCTTGGCAGCAAACGTCTTCCAGTTTGGAGAAGAATCTATTTTCTTTGTCAACTTATTTTGCAAACTTATTATTTTTATTATTAATATTCTTTAGATGTTCCTTAATTCTTATTTTAACTTATCATTCAGTCTTTGCTACAAAACGCCAGCAATCTGGCAAGTTTGTCTGTCATGAAGTACAGATTCCCATGGATTAAGGGTTCATCAGTGGAGAACAGCACTCCTATTTCTACAGCTGTATGGTCAGTTGGCATAGAGGTTTACTCATTCCCTTCACACGGCATAATGTGCAGAAACAACTGACCGTGCATGGTCTCCTGAATCAAAACAGACTGACAGTGAAATGAAGTTATCACTGTTGTTATCTTATCTGTGGTCTTCTAGTCTCAATGATGGAACTGTGCCAGCAACAATTACTACTGTTTGAAGGAACAATGTGAACTTACAGAACTGTGAAATGATTGAGTCTCAGATCATAAAAGTTCCTGAGGTAGCTCAGGATCACTTGTAGACTGATTGCTATAGAATTAGGCACTTTTCTGCCAAAAAATGAGAAATGTTAACACTTAGAAGCATGAGACTCTCAAGATTAAGACTTCCTACCAGGTTCACTCAATCCAGAGGCCCTTGCAAGCATGTATGCAGGAATAAAAAGGCCTACAAAAGGAGCCAGGGATGGAGGGGGAGCTGGTTGTCCATTAGCTGAATGGGTGAGTGGGTGTCCTAGGCTAGGCATAAGATAGTTTCCTGTACTGCTAGGTCCTTTAGGTATTCAATGCATGACCTTTCCTTAATCTGAGATAAGAATGAGCTTTGGTCTTTCTTCACTGAACTAACATAATGTGAAATTACTATGAATGGTGGGAGTGTGTAATGAGACCCCTGTTCCATTGCAGGGAGAACATGTCCACTGCTACAATTAACAGAAAAATAGGAAGGACCATATTATTGTATGCTCCAAACTGGTGAATCCTTAAAGTTTTCTACTTTTAAGTTAAACTGATCTGGCATCCCTTCTGAATGTATAGGTCAGCAGAAAGGCAGAAGCTTAGCCCAGACATTTTAGAGCCTGTCCACTTTTCAATAGATGAGTGCTGCTAAGGGAAGGAAGACACTGTTTAGTTGTCATGCCAGACAAATATCAATTCCCTACACAGGGGCACCTTGTGCCTATTTCTTTATTAGCTAGCACATAATGGACTCACTGTTTGACAAGTTCAACAGACTCCTCAGAACTAGCCTTCAAAGGAATTCAGGATCTGCAAGAATGACAATGCTTCCTGCACCATATGAAAACCAAGGAGGACACATCAACCACCCACCAGTTGGAACTGAATAGTCCTTAACGGGTTTGTATGAATTGTCCACCACTCAAGGACATCGTGACAGTGAGCTAGCACTGCAAGCAGGTCCATGAAGGAGAATTGTTTAAGGAGCTTTTGACATCACAGAGTCCACTTAATCATATCTACCATCATACATGCAGATGATTTCATGAAAGTCATGACTGCCATGAACCCCAAAATACACAGTGCAGTCTAGGTTTAGAACCCGCACTGTTTCTTCGTCCAAGATGTCCAAATTATGACTTCCTGGGTGCTCTACTTTGGCAGAAACAAATAATGCATAAGAGTGTCAATTTCATTCCAGAAAGGAATTCATCTGAACTTGGTTCAGAAAAATATGCATGCAACTTTTATATATCTTCAGGGCACATCTATAGGACCCCACACAGGACGACTACTTTAATAAATCCCTGGATAGATTTTTCAGGATCAAATCATAAAGGTCTGTAAAATAAGAGATACTTCTCCTTGCAAGGCTTTGGCCTCCATGCCCAAGGCCTTTGTTAAAACACTATATGAAGAAAACCCATATAGCAGCTACTGGAAGCGATTTCAGCCAGAGCAAACCGGAGGGGTTTATTGTATGGTGCCCAGATACTTATGGGCCAGAAGGTACAGAACATGTAGAGTGACACCATCACTCACCAAGCGGCTTTACAGATAATTTGTAAGACTGGTTATTTTTCTATTAAATGTTAGTGCCGCTGACACTGGGTAATATATTCGCACTGTAGACAATATAAGAACAGAAAACTGTACTGTGTTCAGAATTTTGACATTGCAAAATATTTTGTCATGTAAAGTTAACTCCGGGGATAACTTCACCTGCAACTGAACATTGCCAAATCTATTTATAAATCTGGTATGGTAAGGTATATGTGGAATAAACAATGTACACTGAATTCAAATAATTTATGTAATGCACAAAGCATATTTTTGAACTGGATTCAGCCATTGAATCCTACACTTCGACTCTACAATAAGTTGCACCTAAAGAATGGCTTTGGGAATTAGATCATATATCTTCATGGGAAACCCCCAGTAAGTAAGTGTAGAGTCAGGTTTATTTACTTAATGGAGTGTGTCAAGTTGTGAAAGTAAAATTGCTATCCAATGATTGCTGTTGTAGAGCAGCTACCTGGGATGGAGTTGAAGGCAAAGACCAGAAACTATCAGTCAGCATGACCAGAAGACTCTGGATATATGCAGCTGCCAGAAACCTTGCACTTTTCTCATACAAGGCCAGTAATCTGCAAACTATCAACATATTTAGAGCCATTTAGTTGTGCAGTAGATTGCAATGTCTATGGCACAAAAAGTAGCACCATTTACCTTTGGTGTAGAAAGCTGTGGGTTCTATTCCTACACCAGGTAGATGGATGGCTGACACTGCAGTGTAGCATAAGAAGGCTGCTGCAATCCTAAGTGAGTCATCCTTAAGATGAGACATTAAACTGATGCCCCATCTGCCTGAAGAGGTGGTTGTTAAAGATCCCATTGCACCTATAGAAAAGAGGAGGAGTCCTTTATTTTAAAATACGTTCTTTACATATTTAGAAAATGTACATATCTACTGGCACATATATACACATTTCTATTTTTTTAACATTTATAATTGTTCTAACATACTCATTGTTGTTCTTCCGCGAATGCCCCCCACTCCTTCCACAAACATTATCTATTTTTTTCACAATATATCTGTCAAAATCTTATGATAAATATACAAAATCATATTCATAGCTATATTGTTTATGTCATTAATGTTCTCAAACATTGTTTCTTCACACAACTTTTTCAGGAGTTACACAACTCTTTTACATTAAAAAAAATGTTCTTTTGTCTCTTCCTACCCACAAAGTAAACTTGTTCTTTCAGCTTTCTTTTTATATGGCATTTTCCCCCTCACTGGTAATTTAGTTATTACCAATTTACATAGGAAATCCTGATGCTACTATTTTGATATACCACTTTTTCCTTACTTTCATGGCTTTAATCACTTCTGACAAGTGTTCAGATGGCTTTACATAGTAATATTATGTCATCACATTATTATACCACATCCTTGTACCTTTCACTATATCATCAGTTTTTTTCTGTGTTAGCAGTTTTTCTTGACAGTTTTCAATTTCTTCATTTTCATAGTCTTTTCTTCTCTCTTTTTCTTCCTCACATCACCTCCCAGACTTTTTTTTACTTATATTTAAATGTTCTCACTGTTATATTCGCATTTTCACTCTTTACAAACGTTAATACTCTATACAAGTTTAAAGAAGCAGAGTAAACAACTGGATTTAGTAACCCCAATCTCCCTTCATCAACACCCATATACAACACACCTCGTTTCATTAGGTTTAATCTTGAACCACACATGAAAGGTAACACCAACTGCACAATGTCCTTTTCATATTTTTCTAAGATCATGTAAACATTTGCCATATATTTTATGTTTCCCATTACTACTGATTTTACCAAATAACCTTTTAATGAATGATCATCTATATGCCCTTCACAGAAGGCATATCTCTTTCACTTCTTTTATCAAACCTTCCCATTGCATCACAGCTACATCATTTTTCCCAAATTCTATTCAAAGTGAGGACATTTCATTTATTGAAAAATACACACCACCATTTTTTCCACGTCACCAAAACCCTTACTTTTATCGTTATTCAAGGTCATTCCCATTTCCTTTAAACATCCATTCAGACAAACCAACACTTCCCTCATCCATATTTTGGTATTACTAACTACAACAATATCATCTGTGTATTTCAAAACTACTGGAATCACCACCACCTTTTGTATCACATAGCTAGACTCATTTTATAAGCTACTTCACTCACAATCATATTCATTACTAATGCAAACAATATTCAACTCATGAGGCATCCTTATCTTATACCTCACTCCACACAATTCTTTACTCAGCCACAAATTCACTAACTTCCACTCTATTATTCTGATATGCTGACATACACACTATCCAAATTCTGTTACCTATCTGATATTCTCCATAACATCCCGGAAAGAGTCATGTCCTACAGTATCAAATGCTTTGCTAATTTCATCAAATCCTCCTTTTCACTTACAATATCATCCACAATTTCTCTCACAAATAGCAATTTTTGACATCCCTTCTTTTTAAACCACGTATACTTTTTTCCATAGTATCCATAACCATTCCTTCCATTCTTCTCTGTAATATTCTCATAAAAATTGCAGTTGGTATTATTTTGTGTAATGGATCACCAAATATTTATTTCATTCTCCTCATCTTCTTCCATACAAATTTTAATATCCCACTATATAACTCTCCATAAACCCTTCCTTCAACCATTCATTAAGTGCATTTACAAAATACTCTTTTTGCCAGTTCATTATTTTTTCTACATTCCATACCATATACCATCTGGAACTGATATTGAATCAACATTTACTTTCCTAAATACTTCATCCAGTTCACTAATAGTAATTTCTTTTTCAAATTCTGGTTTAACCCATTTTGCATTGTTTTGTTTTACTTTCCATTCTCTCTTATTTCTTATCTTTTTAGTCTTATTCATATTTTTCACATGCTGTACTACAATACTCACAATTTGCTCTTGTGTTATTTTTACCTCTCCTTTTACAGTTTTCATTTCCATCATTAGACCAATATCCTCTGTTTTACCCAAATGTGAAGGTACCTCATCCCTTCTCTTTTTTTAACTACTAGATCTACCTAAACAGTAATGCCTTAATTTGTTAATAATTTTTATACAGTATATTTTGCATACCATAATAATCTTTTGTATTATTCTTGAAATTAATACACTTCTATACATTTTCCTATACTTTACTTTCTCTTCCTTGCATCATACAGACATTGAAAAAATGCTTTTAATACTTCTTTTTAAATTCACTCCATCATTCAGACCAGTTTTAATAGCTGTCCGTCAGGGTTATATGATCATTCTATAACAGCAGTATATCCTGCTATCCAGCTTCATCCAATAATTTTTCATTAATTCTTTTTATTCCCTTTCCTATTTTAATATACTCCTATTCTTCCATCACATCCATCCATGTTGCTAAATAGTATGAAAAAACATTATAACTGTATCACCATCTACTACCTCCAAGCCTTCCAATAATACAAAATAATCAATTTCAGATCCAAGTGCTCCCTTCTATAAGTCCATTGACTTTAGTTCTACAAAGCTAATTTACCACTTTTCACTTCTTGTATTTTTTACATCTTTCCATTTCATTTTACATCTTCCCCTTAAATGACAATTAAAGTCCCCTGCAATTACGATTTGCATGTTAACCACCACATACTCAAATATTTAATGAAACAGATGTTCTTTTTCCTTGCTAGTTACATATGAATATACTTCTATAAACATGTTCTCTCACTTCCACAGGAGTTAACCTTCTCATCCATAACAACATTGCAGCTAGTATTTTCAGTTTTTTTTTTACACAACACAGCTACTCCAGAACAAATTTTACTTCCTGAGTTCAATATTATATTTCCACTCCACAATTTCTATTTGCATTATTTCATTTGTCAGGAACCTTACATCCTCTAACAGAATAACATTCACATCAGATTTAGCACATCATTCCAGTGTTCCTGTCCTTATAATATTAATAGTACTTGTGACAAAAGGGATACTGCCAGCCCAGTGGTCTGGAATTTTGTAAATGGTTATGTGTCATTTGTGAATGTCAACATGCTTCGTGTAAGATGGTTGTGTTACAAATGTCTTAGAGCTATATGTCATGTATATCTCAAACTGGGTTTGTACAGACATGGAAAAGATATTTTATAAAGTACTGAGCTTAAAATGGATCCACAGCATGCCCTATTGGAATAGAACAGAAACGTACATGCACTATTGTAACTGTTTAAATGTATATATTTTAACAGTGGAAACTGGAACAAAGAAGGTTAACCTCCTGTCTGGTAAATTTCAGAAAATAGCTGAAATTAAATTATTTTATGGTAGCAAGGCGACACAAGTCTGTGCTGAGAAGCTTCCTGTATTGTTTTGGAAGTATTTTATTATTTTATGACTTCCAGCATTTACACTAACTGAATCCAAACTGAACCAAATAAACAAAAGTCTTCCGGCACACCAGTCCAACACAAAGAAAAGATAAAACACATTTAATGAAGCGCTTTTCGTTGCCTTGATTAAGGCAACTTCTTCAGATTTCAAGTTACATTCACAAGACCATTTAAATAACAAGCAAAACTGTCATATGATCAAATTTGACAAATCAAATACTTTCACACTAAAATATCTAAAATTCCAAATGTCTGTCAACTATACTTAAAGTATACTTAAACTAATTTGTAATATTTTATATAAAAGAAACTTTATACTGACTTTGGAAACGTCTCCAAAGTCATCTACCTACGCATGTATTGAAATAGAACACACTCCATATTCGTTATTGTAACAGTATGGAATTTCCATGAACTAAAACTTTTATATAACTACTGTCATTTATATATATATATATATATATAAAATATTACAAATTAGTTTAAGTATGGTTGACAGACATTTGGAATTTTAGATATTTTAGTGTGAAAGTATTTGATTTGTCAAATTTGATCATATGACTGTTTTGCTTGTTATTTAAATGGTCTTGTGAATGTAACTTGAAATCTGAAGAAGTTGCCTTAATCAAGGCGACGAAAAGTGCTTCATTAAATTTGTTTTATCTTTTCTTTGTGTTGGACTGGTGTGCCGGAAGACTTTTGTTTATTTGACTTCCAGCATTTGCCATATATCTGAGATCTATGTATTTAAACTGGTAGATGCCAAATATGGCCAGATTCTAGCAGTAGGGGTTTCAGCTGGGATAGAGTCAGATGCCAAAAAGTGATGTCATTCTGCAAGCTATCCCAGCAGTATTATTTGAGATATTAATTTAAGAAGTCTCTAAGAGTGAGACACAGCACTCTGTAGTTTGTCTTGGACCTGACTAGATGACCCATTCACCACACATTTGCCTTGTCTCTAAGTAAGTTAACTAGGGTATATTGATTATCTTTGATAAAGTCAGGAATGTAGCAAAGCTTAGCTTAGATATTTTTTTATTTATTTGAGACTGCCCTGCAATGTTGTTTTAAATATTGCTTATGATTTTAAACTCTGTCACTGTAAATATATATTTAATATTGTCTTGTTCTTTTATTTTTTATTATTAAATATATTTAACATTTCATTGTGGCTGATCTGTATAGAGATTTTAAGTTTTGAGAGTACTTGATATTTATTTGGTGGCACTATAACTAATAATATAATAATAAACTAGTAAATAATAACCTTTCTCTTGGTCAAACTACCATTTATATTAGTACTAACATTACACAGTAAGATTGGACACCCTTTGTTAAGGGCCTTAAAGTAGCTGATAAGGAGCTGGCTGGTGGCAGTGATAACTACCTTATAGTCTGGGCAAAAGGGAGCATAGCTAGTAAACCTGTGCAAGCCTTTCTCAGGTGTGTGTGTGTGTGTGTGTGTATAAATCAAACCTCAAATAGGCTCATAGGTTCATAGGTTGGTACCAGGCTATCGGCCCTAAGGCCTATGCAAGCCTAGCCATAACAATTCCCTGGAAATTTTTTTCCCACAATATTTACTTCTCTGGGTCCCTGTCTAGCAGGGTGACTGACATGATCCCCAGGGTGAATTTCCTATCTCCCATCCAATCATCAAGGTTCCTTTTGAAGAGGGACAATGAGATGCTCTGCTTGACATGTATGGGCAGTCTATTCCAGAGTATGGGGAGTCTCTGGGTCAGGAACCTATCCCTCCAGCATGTTTTGTTCATTGTGATGATAAGGTTTAGATCCCTGGAGTGTGTGGCTCTGAGGGATTGGGATTTCTTTAAGTGGAGCATGTCCAACAGCTCAGGGTTTGTCATGCCCTTGTATGTTAAGCAGAGATCAACTCTGAGTAGACGATATGCCACAGAGTATAGCTGGAGTTTTTTTAGACGGTCAGCATATGGCATCTGCTTTAGGCCTGTGATTCTTTTAGTGAGGTATTTCTGTGGCCTTTCCAGCTGTTGCAGATGTCTTGTGAGGTACATACCAAATGGGGCATTATACTCTATAATGGGTCTAATGAGGGATGAGTACAGTGGGACAATGACCTCCTTTTTTCTGGATGAAAAGCCCTTAGTGATGAGGTGTGCCACGTAGAAGGATTTCCTGACTGTTGTGGTGATGTGGTTATCGAAAGTGAGACCACTGTCCACTTGTGTCCCTAAGTCTCTCATCACATTTTCAATGTTTAGTGTCCTGCCACCTATGTGGTAGTTCATGGGTACATGTGTTTTTCCAAATGGGATGACTATACATTTCTTGGCATTAAGCTTGAGCCCATGGCTCTGACACCAGGCATCTGTTCCTGTAAGGCCCTTTTGTAGAATATCCACATCATTTGGGGATTCAATAATGGCTCCCAGTTTGCAGTCATCTGCAAACTTTGTTAGCCAGAGTCCCTTAGTGTTGGCCTGTACTTCAGAGAAGTAGATGCCAAACAAGAGTAGTCCCAGGACTGAACCCTGAGGTACTCCACTTGTCACTTGTCTGCAGCTGGATTTGGAGTCGGCTAGTTTTACAGTCTGGGTTCTGTCAGTAAGCCAGTTGGCAACCCATTGAGTGACGTAGGGATTTATGCCCAGCTTAGTAAGTTTATCTATGATTCCTGAGTGGGGGATGGTGTTGAAGGCCTTGGCGAGGTCCAGATAGGCTGTGTGGACCTCCTTACCCTCGTCCACAGCTCTGGAGACCGATTCAAAGAAGTCAATCAGATTCAGGAGACAAGATCGGCCCTTCACAAACCCAAACTGGGTGGGGCCAGTGTCTGGAGGTTGCCAATGTCTTTGTTTATAAGTTCCGTGATAATGCTTTCCATGCCCTTGCAGATCAGGCTTGTCAGACTGATGGCATGGTAGTTCCCAGGATCCAAGGTGGATCCTCCCTTGTGGATCGGGATAACTGTAGCTGTGCGCCACTCAGTGGGCACGAAGCCTGAGGTGAGGCTATGATTAAACATGACACTTAGGTGGGGTGCCAGTTCATTTTGTAGTTCATGTAGTACACAGCCTGGGATGTCATCTGGTCCCATGGATGCTGTATGCTTAGCTTTGGAGAGTGCTGTTTCTACCTGTGTGGCTGTGATTATTGGAATTTGGCAATCTTTTGGTATTGAGATGGGCCCTTTAGGGGGTGAGAGGGGAGTGAAGTTGTCACTAAATTGATCTGCCAGGATATTGGCAATATCCTTGGGACCAGTATATTTAATGCCATTCTGTTGTAGCTCAGAGCAGATCTGAGCATTGCCATTTAGATTCTTGACATAACTATAGAATGCCTTGTGGTTGTCTTTGGAATCTTTGGCAATATTATTTTTGTAACTAGCTTTTGAGGATTTTATGAGGGATCTCAGCTTCTTACTGAGGCTGGTGAGGGAGTTTTTTGCATCCTGTGATTTTCCTCTTTTCTGCAACAGTTTCTTCCTTCTGTTGTATAGTTAGTTTATAGCAGGGGACCACCAGATTGGCTTCCTGTTTTTTGGAGAAGAGCATCTTGGTTCTATTTGGGATGGCACGATTCATGCATGAGTGGATGTGCTCGTACAGTGCCTTAGTGTAGGATTCTGCAGTCGAACTTCCAGATCCCATCTGCATGGGTGTTGTGAAGTTTGTCACTTCTGACTTCAGTAGCATGAAGTTGGCTTTGCAGAAGTTTTTTAAGGAGGTTTCCTTACTGGGGGTGGGATGTGGATGTCAAGGGTGATTTGCTTATGATCAGAACTGACCAATGAGGGGGTGACCACTGGTGTGGAGCATCTATCTCCCATGTTGGTAATGACCAAGTCTAGGATATCGGAGCCCCTCGTGGGACAATGGATTAGTTGATCCAGGGCATTGGAATTTATGAATTCCAAGAACCGTTGGGAAAAGGAGTTGGTACCCGAGTAGTTTTCCCAATTAATGTCAGGGTAGTTGAAATCACCTAGTATTAGGGTGTTTGGTTGTATCTTAATATTTTCCAGTATGTTTAGGAAGGTGTAGTGAGAATCTTGGGGTATGGTGGGGGATCTGTAGCAAGCTACAATTTGGATTGCAGTCTTACCTAGTGTTAGTTGCACCTGGAGAATTTCAGATGCATTGTGTTGGGCAACTAGCCTGGAGGTGTGAATATCCTTGGTGAATATGGACACTCCTCCACCTTTAGTGTTTCGGTCTTGGTTTTGTGGCCGAATAGTGTGGTAAGAATTGTAGCCTGGTATTGCAGGGGTGCTCTCTGGAGCCTTGAGCCAGGTCTCAGTCACTGCACAGATATCGATGTTCTCCATTTTTAGGAGTGCCTCGAGAGAGTGCATTTTGAGGTTTAGATTTCTAGCATTGAGTAGCATTACCTTCAGATTTTGCATGCTTGTATCTGTTACGGTGGTGGTTTTATCCTTTGAACCTTGCCTAAAAAAGGCACAATAGGGGTGGCAAGAGCTTTAGCCAGTAACCTGAATCCCAGGGGTGACAGGTGCAGACCATCTCTGGCAAAGCATCATGGTTTGTCGATCATGTCTTCCCAGGCAGACAAATACTGGATCCCCTTTGAATGACACCAGAAGCTTAGCCAATTGTTGAAGTCAATCATTTTGTCCTTATACTGTGGTATCATTCTGGACGAAGGCAGGATGCTACTCAGGGCTAGGGTCATACCTGCCTGGGTCACATGATCCAAGAGCTCTTCCATGTCTCTTTTCATGTAGTCCAGGGAGGTACATCTCAAGTCATTTACTCCAGCATGGACAATGACAGAGTTGTATTTGTACTTGTTGTGGAGTGACTTGAGTGCATGCATTATGTGGCAGATCCTGGCACCTGACAGGCAGCTGACTGTAATTTTCTCCTTGTTCAGCCTGGTGAGTGGAACATCAGTGTGCCTGACTATAGAGTCACCTATGACTAAAGTGTTGGGTACATTGTCTTGCCTTAGGGGCTATTGTTGGGTGACACACTGGTGTTGTCACTTTGTTTGTGACTGGTGTTTGCTTGCGTTTTGGCTTCGGAGGTCCTTGTTGCTTGGGCAGGTTAATATTAAGGGCCTCCGCATACGTATATAGTGTATACATGTATATACTGTATACATAGTGTATAAATAGTGTATGTACCAGCTACTTGGGCAGGGAGAGTGCTGGAGGTATTGGCTTGGACACTCAGCTGAGAGCTCAATTCTATAGCTGTTCCAGTGGGGGGGTCTTACTGGGGATCTTGAAAAAGAGGGAGTCTTTTGTGGTCTCTGTGCGCTTGTAAGGGAAATTGCACTTGATGCAGAGAGCTGCATCTGGTAATACTGTGTGTGTATACCTTGTCATTCTCTCAGTGTACATCCCCCACTGGTGGCAGTGGTGAGGACTGAAGCTCCTTGATTACCAGTCCAGTGGTGGGGTATCACATTTATTGGTGGCAGTGGTGGGATATCCACATACTGGGATTCAGTTGTGTGGATATTGAACTCCTGTAACCTATAAAGAGTAGTTACTAAAGAAGGTATTTGTACTCTCAAGCAGCCACACAGTGAACATTCAGAGTTTCGTATCACTATAGTTTTATCTATTTATTTTTTTATTAGCTTAGTTAGTCAGTTAGACAGGGAGAGCAAGGATGTCAGCAGAGGAGTATGGCAAGCTGACAAGGAGCCAATTTTTTCATATGTGCCAAGCCAAAGGACTGGTGCATGCCAACCTGAGTAAAGCAGAAATGATTGCAGCCTTAACCACAGCTGCGTAACATACCAGCAACCAGGAAGACAACCAGACTGGCCTTGGGATGTACAACTCTCAGAAAATGGACAGTTCAACTTTGCCTCAGACAACTTAAAAATCCATATGGAGTTAAAGAGACTTGAACTGGAGGCCAACCTGTTGAACTAGAATCAGCAGAGAGACTGTGGGATTTGGAGGCTGAAGAAAAGGAGAACAGATGACATTAGAATCAGCAAAGAGACTGACATGTCTGGAAGCTGAGGAAAATGAGAGGCAGAGGCAACACAAAAAGGAGATGCTGACTCTCCACCAGGGTCATGGTGGTAATGGGGAAGGGAATAACCAAACCCCAGAAGAAATAAAGGTAACTAAGTGTCTTCCATAATTTACAGAGGGTGATAATTTTGATAGCTTTATTCATATGTTTGAAAGGGTTTGTAAACAGTATAATGTTGACCAAGGGCTCTGGGTATGGTTCCTGACCCCCTTACTCCATGGCAAAGCTGTAATTGCGCTTTCTAAATTGTCTGATACTGATTTCTTAAATTGTAATACTGCTAAAGTTGTTTGTTAGAGTGTTCTAAGTTAACACCTGAAGCTTATAGAAAAAAAAATTGTGAGCATAGGTGCAAGGCAGATGAAAGTAAATTTTGATGAGTTAAGCACTTATTTTCATAGATGGGTGAGTGGGTGTCAGGACACCACTTTTGAAAGCCTGGCAAACCTTTTTATCAGGGAACAAGCCCTTAGAACTTTGCCTGAGGACATGAGAATCTAGTTAGCAGACAGGGAATGTAATACCGCAGATGAGTTGATGAAAAAGAGAGACCTATACCTAGCAAGCAGGGCATCACTACACAGGAAACGGATACGCAGTACTGCTCAAGGGTCTAAGAGAACCTATGGTGGGCAGCCTAAACCACCCCAAGAGAGTCTGCCAGTAGTAGGAAAAGCCACTAGTTCAGGGACATGGCCAGCACCAAGGGTTGACCATTTTAAATGCACCCAGTGGGGCCATGTAGCATATAGATGTCCATGGAGGCAAGGTGAGGGACAATAAGTGGGAGATCCAGTAAGTGGGAATGACAGAATGCCAGTAGTTAGCTGTCTGGAGACAACAAGAATACCAAACTACCACAGGAGGTTATATCTTATCCTAGTAGATGGGAAACAGGGTTGACCATTTTGAATGCAACCGGTGGGGCCATGTAGCACATAGATGTCCATGGAGGCAAGGTGAGGAACAAAAGGTGGGAGATCCAGTAAGTGGAAATGACAGAATGCCAGCAGTTAGCTGTCTGGAGACAACAAGGATACCAAACTATGACAAGAGGTTATATCCTATCCTAGTAGATGGGGAACAGGCCAGTACTAAAAGAGACACCACCTCTGACCTAACCAATGTGAAGCCTGCAATGGGTAAGAGGAGCACTACTTGCTTGGGCAGTCTACTCCAGTCAGAGCTTTAGCAGGGATCCCATTCCAAATACCTCTGGCTAGGGTTCACCTTGACTGGGAGGGTGGAAAGGTAGCAAGCAAGAAGGTGTGTTTGAGGATATCCCTGCAGATGTCCTGAAAGGGAATGATTTTGATAATGCAGTACGTTATGTGCATGCAGTGACATGCAGTCAGGCCTGGAAACAACCATGTGGGTCTGATAGCCTGGGGGGTACCCAGACAGACCACACACTTGAAGCCAGGACTAGTGAGGTGATTACTTCATGTAGGGAGCTACCCTGCAGCAGTGAGACTAAAGGGTAATGTTCCCTTGGACAGAGTGACTGCAAGGGCAGAGGTGAATAGTACTAATACCCAGGCTTA
Organism: Protopterus annectens; assembly: GCF_019279795.1. NCBI lineage: Eukaryota > Metazoa > Chordata > Ceratodontiformes > Protopteridae > Protopterus > Protopterus annectens. Next base: position 260,960,171 of record NC_056732.1, on the reverse strand, counting down.
CATTGAGGCATTGCTGTATGAGAATACCAGATTTCCTGTGGAAGAGCAGCTAGGAAGGGTTACCAAGACAGAGTTGAGATAGACTCAGCTCTCAGACCCTACTTTGCAAGGCCTGTGTTAGGTAGCCAGTGAGGCACCTGATTGTCAAGGAAAAAAGGAATCTGTATACTGGGACAAAGGGTTACTGTATAGAGAGTGGACCCCTGCGGGAGGGCTAGAGGATGAGAGAATACAGCAGTTGGTAAAGCCCATAGCCTACCATCTGGCACTTCTAGACATAACCCATGACATTCCCCTTGCAGGTCATATGGGCATAAAGCATTCAAAGAGATGTATTATGCAGACTTTTTATTGACCTGGAATTTTCAGAGATGTAACAGGGTACTGCAGGACCTGTGAGCAGTGCCAAAAGGTAGGCAAGGTAGGAGACAAGGTCAAAGCTGCTTTAGTGCCTTTGCCTGTGATTGAGGAGCCATTTTGGAGGATAGCTATGGATATTGTGGGGCCTCTGAGTACCCCACGTTCTACAGGAAAGAAGTATATCCTAGTGGTAGTAGACTATGCTACCAGATACCATGAGGTGATGGGTCAGCCCTCCATTGAGGCAGAAAAGGTGCAGAATGCTTTGTTAGAGATTTTCAGCATGGTAGGTTTCCCAAAAGAAATACTGACTGACAGAGGTGTCAATTTCATGTCAGACCTGTGGACTTGCATGTAGGAGCAATGTGGGGTGAAGCACCTAATTACCATCCCCCACCATCCCCAGACTAATGGTCTGGTGGAGAGGTTAAACTTTACACTAAAGACCATGTCACGGGCATTTGGAGACCAGTTTAAGAGGGAGTGGGACAAATATCTGCCCCATCTGTTATTTGCTTATAGGGAGGTGCTCCAGGAATCCAGAGGTTATTAATCTTTTGAGTTGACATATGGGCATAGGGTGAGGAACCTCTAGATTTGATGTAAGATGAGTGGGAAGGTGAGTGTGAATCCTACAAGGAGTGTGTTGCAGCATATGTCCTAAATCTGAGTACAAAGATGAGGGAACTCACAGTCTTGGCCCAGGAGAACCTGACAGAAAGGCAACAACAGAAAAAGGTCTGGTATGACAGGAATGCTTGAGCTAGAGAGTGTGCTGTGAGGCAGCAGGTTATGGTTCTTATTCCTGTCAGATACAATAAGCTGCAGGCAACTTTAAAGGGACTTCAAAATGGTAAGGAAGGTCAGTGATGTTAAATACATGGTAAAACTGCTAGGCAGGTGTCAGGGGCACAAATTTTAACATGTTAACATGATGAAACCTTACCATGATAGGGAGGCCCTTGTGCTATTTGCAGTAGAAAGCAGGAGGAGTCTGAAGGGGATCCATGGCTACACCGAGACAGCCAGCAATAAAGGTGGAGCCTAGAGTTGCAGGCATATAATATGACAGTGCAGTACCACAGTGGGGTTAGGAATGCCAACACAGATGGGCTCTCAAGACAGGGTATTGGGTAATGTATTCCCAGATAGGCTCATCCCACTCAAGTAACATTTCTCAAAGGTCAATTGAAAATCTAGCTTGAGTCTTTGGGGGGGGGGGGGGTGTGACAAAGGTAGATACTGCCAGCCCAGCTATCTGGAATTTTGTAAATAATTGTATGTCATTTATGAATATCAACATGATTTATATAGAAGTGTGACAAAGGGAGATACTTCCAGCACAGCTGTCCGAAATTTTGTAGTTATGTGTCATTTGGGAATGTCAGCATGCTTCATGTAAGATGCTTCTGTTACAAATGTATTAGAGCTGTATGTCATGTATATATCAAACTAGGTTTGTACAGATATGTGTGTGTTGAAAAAATATTTTATAAAGTACTGAGCTTAAAAATGGATCCACAGCATACCCTAGAACATAAATATACATGCACTATTATAACTGTTTCAATGTATATATTTTAAGAGTGGAAACTGGAACACAGGAGGTTAACCTCAGTCTAATACATTTTAGAAAAATAGCTGAAATTAAATTACTTCATGGTAGCAAGGAGACACAATGTCTGTGCTGAGAAGCTTTCTGTATTGTCTTGGAAGTGTTTTATTGTTTTATAACTTCCAGCATTTACCATAGATCTGAGGTCTATGTATTTTTACAGATGGATGCTAACAACTTCATATTTTTGCAGTGGGGGGGTTCACCTGGCATAGAGTCAGATGACAAGAAATGATGTCATTCTGCAAGCGATTCCAGCAGTAATATTAGAGATATTAATTTAAGAAGTCTGAGAGTGAGACACAGCATTCTGCAGTTTGTCTCGAACCTGACAAGAAGACCCATTCACCACACATTTACCTTGCTCTGTAAGTAAGTTAACTAGGGTATAGTAATTATCTTTGATATAGTCAGGAATATACCAAAGCTTAGCTTAGATATTTTTCTTTATTTATTTGAGACCATCCTGCAATGTTGTTTTAAATATTTCCTGCAATTTTGAACTCTGATGTCACTTTAAATATATATGTAATATTATCTTGTTCTTTTATTATTTATTATTAAATATATTTAAACATTTCATTGTAGCTGATTTGTCTAGAGATATTTAAGTTCTGAGAGTACTTGATATTTATTTGGTGACACTATGGCCCACTCTTAATAACCTTTCTCTTGGGCAAACTACCATTTATATTAGTACTAACATTACACAGTAAGATTGGATTGCCTTTGTAAAGGGCCTTAAAATAGCTGATAAGGAGCTGGCTGGTGGCAGTGATAACTACCTTATAGTCTGGGCAAAAGGGAGCATAGCTAGTAAACTTGTGCCAGCTTTTTGCAGGTTTGTGTGTGTGTGTGTGTGTGTGTGTGTGTGTGTGTGTGTGTGTGTGTGTGTGTGTGTGTGTGTGCGCGTGTGTGTAAATCAAACCTCAAAGAGTGTGTATGTTAGCTACTTGGGTAGGGACATGAAGCACTGGTTGGACAGAGAGAGTGCTGGAGGTCTTGGCTTACCACTCAGCTGAGAGCTCAACTCTATAGCTGTGCCAGTGGGGTGTCTTATTGGGGATCTGGAGAAATAGGGAGAAACCAGCTCCAAACTGAGTGTAGTCTCAAGGGAAACTGCACTTGATGCAGAGAGTTGTATCTGGTAAATACTGTGTGTGTACCTTGTCATCTTCTCATTGTACATCCACCACTGGTGCCAGTGGTGAGGATTAAGACTCCTTGATTACTGGTCCAGTGGTGGGGTGTCACAATACTATTCACATTTACTTAAAGCACTCTAAAATTGTTGTTCTTCCTTCTTTTTAAGTTTAGGGAAATATTTTTAAATTTTCATTTTCTTATTTTTACTCCTTACCCGGTGGTGGTGCTGTTGTAGTGTTGTCGCCTCACAATAAGACGCTGTCCAGTTCAATTCTCAGCTAGAGAGTCTTCTGCATGGAGATATACATGAATGTGCATACCTTTGTTGAAGGTTGTGCATAAGGGCTGGTAACTCGGCATGTAAAAATCAACTACCAATCATTAGTGGACCGGAGTTCCACTGTGGTAACCCCTAACCGGGAAAAGCCGAAAGACACAAACAAACTCCTTATCCAAAATATCTTTCTTTGATTTATGTACAAATAATACTACATCCTCAAAATCAGATTTTTCACTGGCTCGAACTTCAAAATAATTAGTGTCAATCCCTCCTTTTCCTGACCTTTCTTCCTGTGTGTGCTCTCTCTCCCCTCATTTTTCTCCTCCATATTTTTTCCTCTTCTATTCACTTTTTTCTTCACCTAGTTCACCTTCTCTCCAGTCTTTTGTTTTTACTCGTGTATGTTTTGTTCCCTTTCCTCTTCTTTTTCATTATTTACTGTTTGGTCATGGCAATCCATCCAAGATTGCCTTTTTTATACAATCTGCATTCAGGTGCACACCTTCTTGTTGTATGCCCCCCTCCCCACCATTACATTGTCTCTTGTCACAATCATTAATTAAATTAGAAAAGTCCCCACAGACGAAACAGGATTTAGGCTAGTCATCCTATCTTAATGTTCCTGTAGGACCAGCCTAAAATATAACACTTAGCAAGTGTTTCACCATGTTTCTTCACATCTCAAAACAGCTTCCAACCTTCACCCTCCATTCCATAAGTTTCTCTCATCTCTAACCTTTACAATGTTATCAACACTTTCACACAAACTCTGCATACATTTTTAGCATCCTCTTCTATTTCATCAGTCCTAAACTGCAAAGCAACATTTTTTAGCATTTAAGTTACCAGAAATCAAATGATTGTTCCATGGATAAATGTCCTTATTTCTGTTACACAATTCCAGAAATTTCAACATCAGTCCCTCAGTTTCAAATGTTAAGTCACAAAAAGTCTCCATCCCAATATACAGTATATAAAAGACCAAATCAAATTACTGAGCTTTAAAACCCATAACAGCTACTAAATTATCCCTTGCATAATATCTGTCTATTATTTTTTGCTCTTATTCTCACAGTTTTTTTGTCTTCTTTTTAAAAAACCTTTTTACTTACAGTTTGTTGCTGCTCTCCTTTTTCGCCTGCTGTCACTGCTACATATGTTTTAGTTACTGCATTATCTGCTGCGACAAAAACCAGAACCTTCTCAGTTTGTTGCGGATTTCCACTTTTACTTTCTGTCACTACTGTATAACTTTTTACTGTTGTGTTCTCCGCTGCCATATTACCTGGCTCTTTCTCCATATTTCCATCTTCAGGACTTCCAAAAAAGTTACCTGCCATCTCATGCCATCAAACAGCAGAACTGTCACCTTGATCATTCTGCTTGATTATTTTTTGCAGAGCATCATCTGCTAGCCGTGCATGACAGTTATGTTGTCTGTATCACTCCAACAGACTCAGTTACTTCTTTTCCCCTTGAGACAGATAAATGTTGCTAATTTGTCTCATGCACCACATAGGAATCTTTGTTTACATTCAGATGCTCTGTACTGAACATTTTTTTTTCAAATTCTCATTTTCTACCTCCAATCTCTCCATAACTTTTCTCTCCTCCTCCTCCATGCTGCTGCTTTCCTTAAGACCCTCACTTGCTTCTATGGGAGCCTCTGGTGCCACCTAGTGGCTCCAAAGAGTAGGAGAAGTTCCCCGATGCCCTGACCAAATTTCCCCTAGTAGTATAAATGCCACCTTGGGTCTTCCCTGAAATGAGGTTACTAGACTAGTGGGAGGAATCCAGTCAACAAAAGATAAATAAATTGTAGTTTCTATTATTGAAGGTTGCAAAAGGTTATAAATACCTGTTTGTCAGAGTACTTGGACTGTCAAGGGCAGAATGTGCTCTATTTCTCTGTAAGTATGTGTTGCTGTTGAACAGGGTCAGCAGATTATTATAGTAATTGAATCAACAGTCCGAAGTTAAGTTTCAGTAGAAGTGGGTCTTCAAACCAAAAGATGTCGAACAATCAGTTTTTGTTTATGTGATTTTGCTACCATTGCTGTCTTCAGCAATATGTACTCATGAATCAGTTGAAATAAAGTAGTTAGAGGCACATTACTGAAAAGAATCCCTGTACATTTAAACAAAATGAAGTGATTAAGCCAGGTGAGTCTGAGTTCTTACTACTCCATAATTAACATCTATTTCTTTTGCATCTGCTACCAGCTGCTAACTTGCTTAGTGCAATCTCTGTTTGTCCACACTTCTCCAGTCAACTACATGAAACAGCTCGACCTAAAGATTATAGGTTCATAGGTTCATAGGTTCAAACTAGGCTATCTGCCCTGGGGCAATTATAAGCCTAGCCCGATTCTGTATGGCTTACGCCACCCCTTGATTTGAGTATACTGTGCCCTTTTTAAGGTTTAGTTTACTGTGCCTCTGTCTAATAGTGACACGGGAGTAATCCCTGGGACAAACCTACGATCCCCCATCCACCTATCGAGATTCTTCTTGAAGAGATTCAGTGAGGTGCTCTGCCTCACATGAACTGGAATTCTAATCCAGAGCGAAGGGAGCCTCTGGGTTATGAACCTGTCCCTCCAGCAATTTCTATTTATTTCTGTGCTGAGGTTCAAGTCCCTCGAGTGTGTGGCTCTAAGGGATTTAGATTTACTGAGGTGGAGCATGTCCATTAATTCTGGATTTGACATAGCTTTGTATGTCAGGCATAGATCGCCTCGAAGTAGGCGGTATGCAACTGAATAGAGCTGGAATTTTTTTAACTGAGCAGCATAAGGCATCTGTTTGACACATTCATCTTTCAAATGCCTTTATCTGTCAGATATTTATAATTAGAACTTTTCTTATGATTGCATATGCAGCCCTACCTTTTGGTAGAGCTAAGGTTATCCCAATGAAATAAAAATACAGGGGTAATAGAGAAATATTTTTACAACCCAAATTGTAGCTTGCTACAGACCCCCCACCATGCCCCAAGATTCACACTACACCTTTCTAAACATACTGGAAAATATTAAGATACAACCAAACACCTTAATACTGGGTGATTTCAACTACCCTGCCATTAACTGGGAAAACTACTCGTGTACCAACACCCTTGCCCAACGGTTCTTGGAATTCATAAATTCCAATGCCCTGGATCAACTAATCCTTAGTCCAACCAGGGGCTACAATATCCTAGACCTGGTCACTACCAACATGGGAAATCAATGCTCCACACCTATGGTCACCCCCTCATTGGTCAGGTCTGACCATAAACTAATCACCCTTGACATCCACATCCCACCCCCACCCCCCAGTAAGGAAACCTCTGTAAAAAAACTTCTCCAAAGCCAACTTCATGCTACTCAAGTCAGAAGTGACAAAGTTCATAACACCCATGCAGATGGGAACTGAAAGTTCAACTGCTGAATCCTACACTAAGGCACTGTACGAGCACATCCATTTGTGTATAAATCGTGCCATCCCCAATAGAACCAAGATGGTCTCCTCCAAAAAAAGGAAGACAATGTGGTAGTCCCTTGCCATAAACAAACTTTGCAACAAAAGGAAGAAACTGTTGCAGAAAATAGGAAAATCCCAGGATGCAAAAAACTCCCTTACCAGCCTCAATAAGAAGCTGAGATCCCTCATAAAATCCTCCAAAGCTAGTTACGAAAATAAAGTTGCCAAAGATGCCAAAGACAACCACAAGGCATTCTATAGCTGTGTCAATAATCTAAATGGCAATGCTCAGATCTGCTCTGAGCTACAACAGAATGGCATTAAATATACTGATGCCAAGGATATTGCCAATATCCTGGCAGATCGATTCATGCAAAGTTCACCCCCCTCTCACCCCCTAAAGGGCCCATCTCAGTACCAAAAGATTGCCAAATTCCGGTAATAATGGCCACACAGGTAAAAAACTCACTCTCCAAAGCTAAGAATACAGCATCCATAGGACCAGATGACATCTCAGGCTGTGTGCTGCATGAACTGGAAAATGAACTGGCACCTCACCTAAGTGTCATGTTTAATCATAGCCTCACCTCAGGCTTTGTGCCCACTGAGTGGCACATAGCTACAGTTGTCCCACTCCACAAAGGGGGATCCAGCTTGAATCCCAGGAACTACCGCCCCATCAGTCTGACAAGCCTGATCTGCAAGGCCATGGAACATATTATAATGGAACTTATAAAAAAATAAAAGACATTGGCAACCTTCAAACACTGGACCCCATGCAGTTTGGGTTCATGAAGAGCCGATCTTGTCTCCTGAACCTGACTGACTTCTTCAAATCAATCTCCAGAGCCGTGGACAAGGGTAAGGGGGTCCACACAGCCTATCTGGACCTTGCCAAGGCCTTCAATACCAACCCCAACTCTGGAATCATAGATAAACTTACTAAGCTGGGCATTAATCCCTACGTCACTCGATGGGTTGCCAACTGGCTTACTGATAGAACCCACAATGTAAAAGTAGCCGACTCCAAATCCATCTCCAGACAAGTGACAAGTGGAATACCTCAGGGTTCAGTCCTGGGACTGCTCTTGTTTGGCATCTACTTCTCTGAATTACAGGCCAACACTAAGGGACTCTGGCTAACAAAGTTCGCAGATGACTACAAACTGGGAGCCATTATTGAATCCTCAAATTATGTGGATATTCTACAAAAGGTCCTTACAGAAACAGATGGTTGGTGCCAGAGCCATGGGCTCAAGCTAAATGCCAATAAATGTATAGTTATCCCCTTTGGGAAAAAACATGTACCTGTGAATTACTACATAAGTGGCAGTACACTAAACACTGAAAGTGTGATAACAGACTTAGGGACACAGGTGGACAGTGGTCTCACCTTCGATAACCACATCACCATAACAGTCAGGAAATCCTTCTATGTGGCACACCTCATCACTAAGAGCTTTTTCATCCAGAAAAAAAGGAGGTCATTGTCCCACTGTACTCATCCCTTATTAGACCCATTATAGAATACAATGCCCCATTTGGTATGTACCTCACAACACATCTGCAACAACTGGAAAGGCCGCAGAAATACCCGACTAAAAGAATTACATGCCTAAAGCAGATGCCCTATGCTGGGCATCTAAAAAAACTCCACCTATACTCTGTCACATATTGTCTACTCAGAGGTGATTTCTGCTTAACATACAAGGCCATGTCAAACCCAGAGCTATTGGACATGCTACACTTAAAGAAATCCCAATCCCTCAGAGAGACACACGTTCCAGGGATCTAAACCTTGTCATCACAATGAGCAAAACATGCTGGAGGGATAGGTTCCTGACCCAGAGACTCCCCAGACTCTGAAATAGGCTGTCAATACATGTCAAGCAGAGCACCTCTTTGGCCCTCTTCAAAAGGAACTTTGATGATTTGATGGGAGATAGGAAATTCACCCTGGGGATCACGTCAGTCACCCTACAAGACAGGGGTCCAGGGAAGTAAATACTGTGGGAAGAAATAGCCAGGGAATTGTTATGGCTAGGCTTGTATAGGCCCTAGGGCTGATAGCCTAGTACCAACCTATGAACCTATGAACCTATGAATCCATTTACATCTACACTTATTTATTTCAGTTGGTGTGACTCCTTCTTTTTCTGCATTGATATATGTATGCTTCACCAGGGTTTCAGCTGTTACCAGCACTTGTACCTCTCAACTATCCAGATTTTTGCAGACTGTCCAGATTTTTGCTTTATATTTTTGATGTGTTCCTAATATTTTTGGTTTTCTGGCAAATGAATGAGAATTGATGTCACTAGATCTGCTGTGAGCTACAACAGAATGGCATTAATATACTGATCCCAAGGATATTGCCAATATCCTGGCAGATCGATTCAGTGCAAAGTTCACCCCCTCTCACTCCCTAAAGGGCCCACCTCAATAACAAAAGATTGTCAAATTCCAGTAATAACGGCCACACAGGTAAAAAACGCGTTCTCCAAAGGAGTTTCAGACATCATCGCCTTCAGAAATTGCATGGTAATGCAAAACCTGTTATTCTAGCGACTTCCTAAGTTTGTAAGACCAATAATTAAAATCTGTCCATTATTTTAGGCCTTTTTGTATTGTCCTTTACTGTTTTTGTATATGTTTACTTTGTGTTTGCAAAATATGCAATATATAACCTCAATGCAGTTAAGTACGATTGCTACTGAAATGTATACGACAGTACAGCAAGTACCTGCTTGTACTAATCTACTCCAAACTTATCTTGAAAGTGTGTGTGTGTGTGTGTGTGTGTGTGTGTGTGTGTGTGTGTGTGTGTGTGTGTGTGTGTGTGTGTGTGTATTTGTCCGTGTGGGTGAGTGGGTGAGTCCCAGGAAGAATAAACATGAATTGTTTTTAGTCATTTAGTGGGATATCATTTCTTACAATTTAAATTAACTTACTGTCTTCCTGACTGCAGTTTTACGAGCTCCCCACTCATAAGTTGAGCAAATGGGACAGAGTACTAAAGAATAACTAAAAGTCTCTAATTTACCATCTAATTGGTAATGCAGTTGCTTGCACATTAATGTACCCTAATTTACCATCTATTTAAAAGTGCAGTGCACTGGTTTTATTAGTAAATACTGCCCCCTCCATATTTATTTATTTTTCTAATACATTTGAATGAATTCCATAGTATTTATACATAACATCTTAAATACAATGTACACAATTTACATTAGCCTGACACTATAACAGATCTTAATGTATACAGTTACTTTATAAGTATGTCCAATCCATTATCAGAGTGTCTGATCAATTATTGCATAGTGTCAATCAACTATAAGACTTTTCCCCAAGGGTTGTTGATAAATGGCATTGGATACATTCTTAGTTCTTTAATTTTAATTTCCAATAATACTGTGGTCTTCAGTAGGCTTAGAAGTCTTCCAAAGTTGGTATTGTGTTTGTATTCCAGCTTCTTGTTATACACTTCCTTGAAATTGCAAGTATAGCCCATACTAGATACATGTTTGACTTATTCAAATGAGGGCCTTTGTTCACATTTAATAATACAAGACTTTAGTTAAATAAAATGATTCATTAAATAAAGCTTGTAGGAAGTTATTGATACCATTCCAAAATGGCTTATTTTCAACACAATCAAAGGAAATGTGGTTCCAATCTGCATTGTGTACTTGCTCACATCTCCAACATATTCCTTTTATGGAAGAACTAATTTTACTGATTCTGCCTGGGGTTAAGAATGCTCTGTGCAAGCATTTCCAATAAAAAAACTTGCCAGTATTGTATAAAGGAAGTATATTTTATCGAAGATATTTGTTTTAATATCTTCAGTTAACTGTATTGAGTGTTCTTTTTGTTATATATTTCCAATATGAGGTTTTGGGTGTTGTTTTATAGTTTATCAATATTTTGTAAAATTTTGAAATACTGTTTCCCATGTCAAAGTCATTATATCTGATTTCATATATGTATTTCGTAAATTTAGGTATTTCTTTAAATGAAGAATTGTTAATTATTCTACTTAAATCTTGCAAATATGACAGAATAGTCCGTAAAGTTAACCAGTCCTGTTGTGGAATTTTGTATGTTGTTTTTATTACTTGCATATCTAAAACTTTTAGTTCTTTGATACATTGGAGCCAACAAACAAATCCTTTCTGTTCCCAGGAATTAATAATTTCTCTATATATTTTATGTGGAAAGTTCTTTGTGACTATAAATGGTGTTAAAAGATCAAACCAGATTTTTAAATCTATATTTGCATTAATAATTTTCCTAAATGAGTCAATGTAATAATTATTCATATGAGTTTTAGCGGGTTTAGTTATGTTATGTTACATACTAATACATATGTGCCGTGGCAAATTGTTTTTATCTGTTATTTGAAATGTTTTTGTAAATAAAATTCATTTATTGATATTACAGTTAGTCATTCTTTCCAATTTGCATCATAATTTGGACTTATCCAATCTGAGATTGTTTTAGATATTGATGCTTTTATATATGTTTCTATATCAGGAAAGTTTAATCCTCCCTGTATCCATGGTCTGATATGATGTATTAAAGCTATTCTGTTTCTTTTGGGAAACCATAAAAATTTTATTAGGCATGAATTTATTTCTTTAAGTATGGTAACAGTTGTATTGAGAAGGCTATATATAGGAACTTGGGCAGTAAAACCATTTTTATTAACTGTAATCTATATTCAAATGTTAATATTATTGTGTTCCATTTTCCACAGAGATTTTAATTGTATTGATGATATTATTGTAGTTTTTTGAGTCTAATTCATTATTATCCTTGCATAACTCAATTCCTAGATATTTTATGGTAGATTTGTTTTTCCCTATGATGTGATCCCCCATAGTCTGCAGTTCTTTTTTTTATTTAAAAATAAAAAAAATGATTTTGATTTATTGAAATGGAGTCCTGAAGTCATGTGAAATTTGTCAATTAATATATCTAATTATTCTAATGTCTCTTTTGTAATATGTCATCAGCAAATAGCATTACTTTAGAATTGTATTGTTCATAAACATCTATTCTTTTGCTTTTTTTATTGTTATGAATTGAATATGCCAATATTGCAATAGCCAGAGCAAATAGAATCGCTGACATGGGACATCCTTGTTTAGTGCCTTCTGTTATATGTATAGACTCAGAGGTAAAAGGACCTAACTTGACATACGCTAAATTATCTATATGTATATTTTTAGGAGATGAACAAAGGATGTAGGAAATTCAAAAAGCATTAGGATTTTGAATCAATAGCCCCAATTTAGGGAATCAAATGTTTTCTCTATGTCTAAGCCAATTATGAGTGTTTCTTTATTTTCTTTATTAACATAATCTATAAGAGAAATTATCCTTTTAATATTGTCATGTGTGTGTCTATGATATATAAATCCATATTTATCATTATTTATTGTTTTGGATAGTGGTATTTTCATTCTGTTAGTTAATATTGTCATAAATATCTTACAGTCATTATTTAATAATGATATAGTGCTATATGAGGTACAGAGGTTTGGGGATTTGTTTTCCTTTAGGATTGGTGTGATTAAGGAATATCTCCAAGAGGGTGGTATTAAAGCTTGTGACTGAATTTTTTATGGAAGAGGGATAGTATCTTTGAAGGAAAAAGTTTATATATTTCCATAATTATGCCATCTATACCTGGAGCTTTATTATTTTTATTTTTACCCTCTTTTATTGTATCTGTAATTTCTTTGTAGGATATAGGTGCTTGCTAATCTAGTTTTAGTTTTTCTGCTATTTTTTATATTGGAACAGTTTTCATCTAGATTTAATTGAGCAATATGTATATTTTCTTTTTGGAAATGTTCCATATACTGATTTCTGTAGGCATCAAGAATGTCACCTATATTTGAGACTTGTTTCCCTTTCTATTCATGGAAGATACTTTTAATGTTATTAGCTTTTGATTGTATTTTGATTCTTGCTGGTAAATTATGTAGATATTTGAGAGAAGTGGCCAAGGTATTATTTTTTAGTTTTTTAAAGCTAAACTAGTTTTATGTGTTAGACTTTCATTGTATTTATTCTTTTTCATCTCCAAATGATTTTGATTTTTTTCAGCTTTTACTGACAAAAGTTTGGATTGTAGATCTAATGATTCAAAATCCCATTCTCTGATTTTTTTTTATACCAAGTTAGGGTTATACCATATATGTAAGCTTTTAATGAGTCCCATATCATTATTTTATTTATCTCTGTGGTGTAATTAATATCTAAGAAGAACTGTAATTCAGATAGTAACCAGGGTTTGAACTCTTTAATTTTTGTTATATATGCTGGAATTCTGGAGTTAAAGATTAATGGTTTGTACCCATTTTGAAGTTTTAGTATTAATGAATTGTAGTCTGAAAAGGGGCAGGGAGTGATTGAGAAATTAATGCTTTTACAATATAAGTCTTGGGCACCAAACATTTTATCTATTCTGGTTTGGGTGCCAAATATGTGATCTTGATGGGAAAACAACAAAGATTTATCTTCTTTAAATTTGAAAGTATCTACCAGATGAAATTATTCTACCCACTTGTTTAAAGCTTTTGATACAGCAGATGTACGTAGTGGTCTTTTATTTGTAGTTTCAGAAATATCAACTATACAGTTAAAATCTCCTCCTAATATTAAGTTGCCTTTATAATTATTGGAAATGAAATTCAAGTGTATTTAACAGTTCCTGTTCCAATACCTGGGAACCAGTATAGATTGGCTAGGGTCCATATTCTGTTATTATATTTAAATATTACTAATGTCTTAAGGCATTATGTATCTTCATACTTATAAATGATTTCTGGGTTAATCACATTTGTTTCTGGTCTTTGTCTTTCCAGCAGATTGTGCCAATGTCATGTATTCCTTAGGATTCCATTTGTAAGTGTCATTTGTTTTGAAATGAGTTTCTTGAAGGAGGATAATTTGTGCTTTGTTCAGTTTTAAATATTTCAGTAGATTTGATCTCTTGCTCAGATTTTTTAAGCCAGTGGTATTTAAAGATAATAAAGATAATAGAGTTAAATCCATCTTAGGTTATTTAGAGTATGTGTTTTTTGTTTTATTGTGACTATTAAATATTTCCTCTGATAACTATAAACTATATGTTTCAGCTTTTAAATGAAATTATCAGGTTTATACTTTTGTGTTTACCAATAAAGTAATGTTTGGTCAGGCATACTAAAACTGTTTTTGTGAAGTAACAAATTTAAATTAATAAATGTTAACAAAACTAAGATTCACACTAGGAATGGAATGAAAATCATTCCTTATCTGATGGATAAACCTAGGTCCATCAGATTATCACTCATACTGTGACAATCCAGAAAATCTGAGCTCCATAAATTGAATTACCATATGGAGAATATTTGTAATAGGAATAAGCAATATTTATATTATTTTGAACAGATATAGTACTATTGTAGATTAGACAGAATTCTAATACAGTGTACATGTCTATGTATTGTATAAGCAATTAATATTTACATGAAAGATAGATGACATGCAATTCAATCATAGTAAAGTAGAATGTCTCATATATAAAACCTCAGGAAAAGATTATAGCACACGGTTATTTAACATATTCACCTTTATTGATGAAGTCTTTCAAAACGTATTACTTAATATAAATAGATGGTAATAATATTTATACCTAATCTTTATAATACAATGTATTTTACTAGATATATCAGAAGTTATATTTCACTGTCTGCCAGCATTTAAGTAATCACTTTGTTTGTTGCTAACTTACTTAAAGCATCAAGTTTGTTTTATGTGAACATTGATGAAAGTTAGTGCATTTTAATTATCAGTGCACCCCCCATTCCCTACACACAAGGATTTTCATATCTGTCATTTCTTATTATAAAATGAGTGAAATTATAGGTTAAAAACAACAAATTCACTTATTGTGATTAATGATTACAAGTTACCTTTCCATATGCATAAATTGCCATTTTATGGCATATACTGAAAGTTTTTTTTAGATTTAAATGGCAACATTCTATTTTGTATAATCAGCAAAGGTTAAACTGAGTGATTATTGTCAATTTAATACTATTTGTTCAGAATGTGATTGTTACATTCTGTGACATTCCTAGTTCAGGCTTCTATTGTTTCCCTTGAACAATTCAGTTTGATGTCATGTATAAAACATTAGTTACCTTGGTAACAGCTTAAGTATTATGTATGGTCAAGATGAGTTACAAAACCACAATTCAAGTTAAAGCAATTATATGACTTGTTATGCAGATTTACTTATATGAGAAAATCATCATGCTTCCCCTTGATGTTCAATATAGTGCGTGTCATTTATGACAAGTTAAAACAGTAGTGTTATTATACACAAGCCCATGTTATTAAACTGAGTGTCTAGTGTCAATTTAATACTATTTGTTCAGAATATGATTGTTACATTCTGTGACATTTTAAGTTCAGGTTTCTATTGTTTCTCTTGAACAACTTTGTCGGTTTGATGTCATGTATAAAACATTAGTTACCTTGGTAACTGCTTAAGTATTATATATGGTCAAGATGGGTTACAAAAACTACAATTCAAGTTAAAGCAATTACATGACTTGTTATGCATATTTACTTATATAAGAAAATCATCATGCTTCCCCTTGATGTTCAATTTAGTGTATGTCATTTATGACAAGTTAAGACAGTAGTGTTATTATACACAAGCCCATGTTATTAAATCCTGCCTTTAATATCTAAATTCAGCAGACTGCTTCATCTTATATGACGATTATATATTTTATGTCTAGATTTACTAAAATCATACATTATATAACTATTGTGTGTGTGTGTGTTTTTTTTTTTTTTGGCTGTTAGTAATTTGAAAGACCACAAGCTGTAATGCTTATTCTTATTATTAGCTCCTTCCAAGCATGTTTATACAGTCCATAGACCTTAAATTATGAGACCCTTCTAGTTTGTTATAAGTATATTTCCATCCTTACATACACACATATCAGTACTTCAGGCACGGGCAACAATGCCCATCCAGTTTTGCCAGAATACCATTCACTAGTTCATGTGGTGTGTTTCCAGGCTGTTCTTAAAATATCCAAACCATTATTTGTCCTGTTCCATTTTACCAACCTGCTCCATGCAGTGGCCACTCTGTCAGTGAACCACTCAACACACCTTCCATTCCCAAGGATATTTCCACAAAAGAAATCTGATGACTCTCTAGCACTTCCCGGCAACCCCAAACATCCCTAGAATCAGCTATCTCCATATGCCCAACATGTCCGAGCAAGCTCACCTCCCAGACCACTACAAAGGGTACTGCACAAGACAAAGTGCTCTTAGAATTTCAGAATAAGTCAGACTTCTCTTATGTAAGTCCATAATGTGTTTGGACCAAAATACATTTTAAATATAAATTGCACTTTTTTTATCAAGAATCAACTTAATGAGCTAAACAAAGTGTTGGGAGACCATCAATATGTGTACACATGGTTTAAAACAGCCCCTTTGTTAGATATATATATATATATATATATATATATATATATATATATATATATATATATATATATATATATATATATATATATATATATATATATATATATATATATATATATATATATATATATATATATATATATATATATTCATAT
The DNA here is from genome assembly GCF_019279795.1 of Protopterus annectens. Lineage (NCBI taxonomy): Eukaryota > Metazoa > Chordata > Ceratodontiformes > Protopteridae > Protopterus > Protopterus annectens. Next base: position 260,943,634 of record NC_056732.1, on the reverse strand, counting down.
ATATATGTATATACACATATATATATATATATATATATATTTTTTTTTTAACCAAAAACTTCATTGCCGAGAATCATCCTTGCGGCTCCTCAGAGCTATTAAGCATTATCATCACTCTGTCTCCATTACCATAGCAACCTGGGAGCATCTGTTTCTGTTAGTATGTCTGTGTACTGCATACGAGAGGCTCACGATGCACCTGAAGCAAAGCTTCACTTCACTGCAACTTCAAGCCTAAATTCCCTCCCTTTCAGCGAGGCAGCAGCCAGGAAAAGAACAGAGAGCAAACATATCAAAAGAAAAAAAAAAACTTCCAACAAGCCACCACAACAAAAGATAATACATTCTTCCAGCCTTCCCACCTCTCACTCAGCAGATGTATAAACAAACTATTCTCTGCTAAAATATCCCAAATCACAGTTTTATCCACCCCCTTCCCCTGGATCCAGGCTAAAACACCAAATGTCTCTTCCTAATACACAAGCATCAGTAAACTTCGATTACAAGCCACAACTCACAGCTTCCCAGAGACATAAACGGCAATATACAACAGCTGCCAGACACAGCTGCATCCACACACACCATGTCAGGCTTAATCAAACAGCTCTCGAAGCTATGATACCTGCCATAATTGATATTAACTATGTTTAGACAGAATAATAATGACATTTGTACTAGCTGCCAGACATGGTTGCTTCCACGCACACCATATCAGGATTGATCAAACAGCACTCAAAGCTATGATACCTGCCATAATTGATATTAACTATGTTTAGACAGAACAATAATGACATTTGTACTAGCTGCCAGTCACAGCTGCATCCACGCACACCATATCAGGATTGCTCAAACAGCACTCGTAGCTGTGATACCTGCCATAACTGATATTAACTATATTTAGACAGAATAATGATGACATTTGTACTAAGAGCTTGCTACTCTTATTCAACCAGGATATACATGGCATTTCTAAATCATATTTAATGGAAGAAGGCATTAGTCGCCATGACAACATTTTTTTTTCAAAACACTCTACTGTTACTGCTATTATATATTATGTTAATTTGTTACATTTGAGTCTGAACTCTGATGAATGGTACCTTGTTGAATTAATTAATTAATTACTTAAATTATTATAAGCAAAATCAATGAAAAATGAACAACATACATATTCACTGAGTTCAAGTAGGGGAATAGAAACTTCTATGTTTGTATTATATGTTGCTTTGTTTGGCTTATATATAATGCAAATAGTAACCCATCTTGACCTACCTTTGTGAAGAATTATTGTACTCTGAACATTCTAAATAAATCATTACTGTTTCTCAGTTGTTTATGAAACCCTCCTTTTTTAAATAAAAACAAATGACAAGTGATGTACCATATCAGTTGATACTTTGAGAGATGTAGTTGTTAAGAGTTATCTTTTTGGGACAGCAATCCTGGAATCAGTGTTTTGTTTCTTCGTTCTAGCATCAGTCCAAGGATTTGTTTCTTTTATTCTTTTAAGAGTAGGGGCCATCCATTCCATTTCTTCTGGGATAGACACTATGTTGTTGCTTTTGATGAATATAGAAGCTTATTCAAAGTCATTAAAGGTTCTCATTTCATTGGCAAAAAGTACTTTTATCTTGGCTGGAAAGGCCAGCTGTGCTTTAATGTTGTTTTGTTTCAACAGTTTTATTATTGGTCAGACTTTTTTCCTTTGTTCTAGTATTCTGGAAGAGTAATCATTGCCAAACTTTATCAGGCTTTGATTATATTTTAAGAGTGATTTTCTTCAAGAAGATTTTAATGTTAGTTCCTTGTCCAGAAATAAACAAATTGTATAACTATGGATCTAGGTGGAGTATTTGTTAAGTTAGAAGTAGGTTTCCTCAGTGCTCTATGTGCCCTTTCAATTCCAAATGAAAGTCCCTATTTCAAGTCTAAAAATTCAGGAATCCAGGTTGTTAAGAATGAAATAAAGTCTTCTACTTCAATGTTTTCAGGCAGACCAAATATCCTTCTATTGTTTCTCCTTTCTCTGTTTTCTAAGTCATCTATTTTGTTAAACAGCCACGTATTCTGTTTAAGCAGAAATTCTTTTTGTAATTCTTCCTCTTTGAGTCTCCCTTCAATGTCATTTAGAGAAGTCTCTTTATTTGTTATTTTTGTATGGTGTTGCTGTAATACTTCCTTAAGAGTATCAGTCTGTTTTTGAGAATTTAATTTGAGGTTTTCTAAGTCATTTTTAAAGCCATCCATCTTCAAAGATAGTTCCTGTAAGGTAGACGTCATCAATTGCAATTATTTTTTCAAGGCAGCGTTTGGATGAGAATTCCTTAAGTTGTTCATATTCGTTGACTCAATATACCACCTAGTTACTTGACAGGAAAATTTTTGTATATCTCCACCAAAATTGATATTTATGTAATTTAGTAGTTTATCTATAGATTTCTGATGTTTTAAGCTTGAAAATAATAAAAGTTTCCTATATTTTTATACTACTTTATGGAGCTCTCAAAATTTACTGCTCTCAGTTGGCCATCTAGGCTCAGTCCTCCTCCACTCCATATTTCTAGTGTGCTGATAAGGTGAACATGAGACGTTGCTAGACATTCACTTGTATGGTTTTCTTCACAATCTCCTTAATACAGTTAAATTCCTTCTATTACAGCTGTGTGAAGGATAATAACAGTGCAATATGACTGAGTCACATTATGCATCATAACTGACAAATGGTCTGCTTTACAGCAAATATATCTGAGGTTACACCATCATGAGAGTGAAGAGGTTGCCTCCCCCCACTCTGACAGTTACAGAATCAAGAGTAGGTCCCAGTAAGGGTGAATCTGTAAGACTACTCAGACATATATGCTACAGAACTTTCCAAAGCACAAATCATGGGATCCAAGCAAATAAGAAATTACTGCTGAAATGAGAAGAAAACAGGCAAAGACATGATAAGCATAAAGGCAAAATAAAAACTGTTGGACTGAATCTGCTTTCATCATTCATGTGGAACTGGTAATGAAAGTAAAGCTCAACCAATGGAAGATGAAAGTTCCATGGAGAGTGCCATAAGCACTGTACATATGACAGAAAGATACGGAGCTCTCATACTGCATTATTAATGTTTACAGAAGTAGTAATGATACTATTCATACTGCACCTCTAATGGTTACAGCAGCTGTAATGGTAGTAGTCATACTACAGTATGAGGGGTCACAACAATAGTAATGGCAGTGACCACTCATACTGCAGTATGAGGGGTCACTGCAGTAGTAATGGTAGTGGTCACACTGCATTATTAGAGGTTATAGTAGTACTAATGGCTGTGGCCATTCTGCAGTATTAGTGGTTACAGCAGAAATAATATCAATGGTCATACTACAGTCTTAGTGGTCACAGTGGCTGTTATACTGCATCATTAGTTGTTACAGTAGTACAAATGGCTGTGGTCATTCTGCAGTATTAGCAGTTACGGCAGTAGTAATATCAATGGTCGTACTACAGTATAAGTGGTGACAGTGGCTGTAGTCATACCGCAACATTAGTAGTTACAGTAGTACATATGGCTGTGGTCATTCTGCAGTATTAGCAGTTACAGCAGTAGTAATATCAATGGTCATACTACATTATTAGTGGTGACAGTGGCTGTGGTCATACTGCAGTATTAGTAGCTACAGCAGTACTAATGGCTGTGGTCATATTGGGGTATTGTTTACAGCAGCAGTAATGGCATTGGTCATATTGCAGTATTACTGGTCATGGCAGTAGTAATGGTAGCGATCACACTTCAATATTAGTAGGTACAGCATTAGTAATTGTTGTAATAATAATAATCATTAAGGGGGTGATAATAGGGTTGAGAACTTACATGTGAAGTGGAGGCAATAATAGGCAGCAAGAATAATGTTCTTACAGATGAGTACAGGTACATGTAGTGATTGTGGATCATATACACTTGACATCCCTTCCAAAATTGCTGTAATGTTCTTCCTCCACACAAGCACAGAGCATAGTTTTACTGAGTTGATCACAGGCTCATGATTATTGGCATCTTTTCCTTTGTCAGCCTCCAGTACAAGAATTCAGTCCTGCATTTAGCCCCAGCTGTGGTTGAGAGATCAGGAAATCATCACTTGTATAATTCACAAATGCACATATCCAGTACATAAAAGTGCCATATACTTTTATTGAAAAAGAGTCATGGGCTCAGGGAGAGCTACATAGTCAAAAATATTGTGAGGATAAAAATAAATAATGCAATCATGCACTAAGTATGTCCACCAATACATCTAATGTTGAACACCTGGGCTTGCCAAAAGGATAAAAGCATGTTGGCTATATTTGCAGTTCCATTTGCTCTGACCATCTTACCTGATCCTGCTAACATTTCATAATGAAGTTCACATGCACAAAAATTCTAAAAGACATATGGTGAGAGTCAATAAACTCCATGGAGGCTTCGCACAAAGTGTACATGACGTTTACATGTTTGCGCGGTGAGCAGCAGTGCCAATTACATATTCATGCTGTGCACCACATTTAATCATAACCAAGCATGGTTTTGTGGCTGGCAACAGTGTTGCTGGCCAGGAAACCATTTAAAACAACATGAATTGCAAACCTGTTAGTAGAGCAAACTAGGTTAGCAGGATTGCTCGGAATTCCACAATGATTACCAAGGTTTATTATATAGTGATGTGTATGGTCCAAACACAATACAGGACAGTGTACACAGTGCAGAGTATTGTGAAATCCCATTCCAGGCATTCTGTGCAAAAGTTGTATAAATGATCTATAAGGGTACAGGGAGGTACATGAAGAACCATGCACTGTACTCAGTTATTGTTGTGATGAAGGCTGTAAACTATGGAGGTATTATGGCCTTTGATGCAGATGTCCTACACACATGCAGTAGTTGTGTTACATACAAGGGAGTACACACCACTGTGGCCACATACAGGTGGACATTCCACATACCATCTATTTCAGAACACAGGTTGCATACTTGTTGGTCTGCTTATAGGGGGTGATGCCTACATTATCCTTGCATTGTGCATTTGTTTTCATAATTTAACAAATCCCCCCAGGTGTTTGTTTCATCTCATGTGTTGTCATGGCTGTGGCAGAAATATTGTGTGTGTGTGTGTGTGTGTGTGTGTGTGTGTGTGTGTGTGTGTGTGTGTGTGTGTGTGTGTGTGTGTGTGTGTGTGTGTGTGTTGGTAGTGTCTATATTATACTAATATCACAGTTGGGGTAAATGATTGCCCAAATTTTGTAGTCCTCCAGATAGCTGGTTGGACACAGTATGTGTATGTCATTCTTGATGTCTGTGACTTAAATAATGGACAGCAAAGGGCCTAGAAGCAGCACTAATATATGGACCTGATCACTGGACCAGAGATGAATGTCACTTCACACATTTCAACATATTTAGATGCCACATATGTGATCCAGTGGTCTATCCACTTGGTGATATAGGTGTTTATGGCCATATTTGATAGTGCTGAGTGAGTACCTCAGCATGAATTTTTGTCAAATGCTTTGGCCTAGTGAAGTTCGACAGGATGATAGTGTTCTCATCATGCATGCCCTCAATGACCACTATCAGGACATCTAACAGATGTAAAACACATAGATGTAGCATGAACAACCCACACATGTCTGTTGCACACAGCCAGGATATTACTAGTGTCCCATATAGAAAAGGTCCAAGATTTCTCACAGAGAAAATACAGACATTACAAACCATGCCATGACATATATGGATGCTCCGAAGGCCCTGTAACTCTAATCTGTATCGTATAGGATGAGGTAACTTGTGCCTGACCTACAGGCCAGTCTCTGACCCTGCTCTGATTGGAATATTGCACATCTACAAATCAGCTATAGCTGATGGTATCAGTAGTGTCTAGTGAAGATAAAATGCTAATAACAGTGTCTTACATGCTGGTGTAAAATGCTGTCTGTAATGTCAAGCAAGTGCACAAACACACACGCACACACACTGAAGTTGACTGCAGTGAGAACAGAACCCCTTCCTAAGTACACCGACTAGATAACTCTGTATTTAAAGCAAGTGCCACAGCTCAAGTCTGACTTACAGTGTCAGACAGTTTATATGTGATGACATCAGTAGTGTGGTGTGTGGGGAGGAGAAAATGTTAATAGCAGTGTCCCACATGCTGGTGTAAAATGCTCTCTGTAGTGTCAAGCAAGTGCACAAACACACACACACAGCCCCCAGTTGACTGCAGTGAGAACAGAACCCCTACCTAAGTATACAGAATAGAGAAATCAGTACTTTATGCACATTCTATGGCACAAGTCTGACTTTTACAATACTGCAGGACAACTTATAGTAGATGACATCAGCACTGGATGTTGGAAAGAAGGGAGGCCTGCATGAAATGGATGTGTAGGCATAATTCAAGTGTCAAAATGTAAATCCATAGGATTGGTGTGGTAACTGTTGGATACATACTTATGTTCCTTTGGCTAGATACACACACACACACACACACACACACACACACACACACACACACACACACACACACACCTCTAGTTGACTGCAGTGTTAACAGAACCCTTACCTATCTAAGTACACAGAGTAGAAGCACAGTACTTTATGCAAGCAACAAGTCACAAGCCTGACTTTTAAAAGGCTACAGGACAATTTATGGTGGATAACATCAGCACTGGATGTTGGACAGAAGATGCTGGGAGGCCTCTATTAAATGGATGCATAGGGATGCTCAACTGTCAAGATATTTCAAGTTCTGCATGTTACCACATTGATAAGTGTGCAATGTGTAGCATGTGGTGGTTGTGTTCCAATGTGCAGGTATACTGTAAGATACAGCTTTACAAACTACATGCATACATTCCAAAGACATGCATCTGGAGCATTTCTCCCCGGGCCTCCGCTGAAAACAGGCTCTATGGAACCTAGTCGGACTTTCCCGGTCAACAAATGTTAAATAAAATAAATAAAAATAAAATAAAAAATATGCAAATAGGTCCCCACATTACAAGTATTTGAAACTCTCAATGCGTATTGTCATTCTAAAGATTTACATGGTACATAACACAATTATTTATTAATGTACTATAGTTGATCTATTTGTGAGCAAGTACTGAGAGACCAAGGCTGCGGTGCATGGGGAGAGGTAACACATGGCTGCATTGTAAATATGTGACATTTTCTTAGATAGGGTCTTCATTTTTTTCTGTTTCCACATGTAGTTTCATGCCATAAACACTAAATGGACAGTAAACAAAAGTAATGCATGCTATTCTCCACTTTGCATAGTGCACTGCCAAGCAGAGAATTTGTGTGATGGTTGGCAAAATGCTTGCACATACAAGCTACACATTTGTATTGCTTTCCCTGTTTTCACATAGTTAAACAGTGCACAAACATGAAGCTCATTGCTAAAATTATGACAGTTAGTATTGACTGTATGAAACACAACTGCAGCCTAGCTGAATCTGTGGACCAAATGATATAGAATTTGAATCCAGGTGTATGTAATACTTGTAGTGATAATGCACTGAAATTATATCTTTTTAGTTTTTTACTTTTTTTTAATTTGACGTAGCACAGTGTGTTTAAGTGGTATTGTGCAGAGGTAAGTACACCAGGAAAAAGCTGTTCACCATTGCTTAGCATTGGTGTGCAATGCTAAACTCCACACAAATGTAGAGGCCGAAAAGTGAAGAGCTTTTTGGTGTTTATGTTTGTTGTGTGTGATTCCATTTTTTTTACCAGATTATAGGTGTTAAAATGGGGTAAATAGGAAAGTGGTGAAATGGGGGGGTAAGCAGGGGGATGAACAAAGGGAAAAACAATATAGGAATGTGCAGGATAAAGGTAAGAAAGAGCAATAGCTATTCATTTCTTTAACAGTGTAAACTGAAAATATGTACAGAATATTAGCTGAATTTGAACTGTCACTTCCACAAAGAGGGGAGACAATGCAATCATGTTGTACAGCCATCAAGTGTGTCAAGAAGACATATGTGCAAAATGGAGAGATATGTATGGGACATTTTTTTTTTTTTGTGTGGGACAGGTTCCAATTTTTTTTTACTTCAGTAAGAGAGGAATGCTGGGCAAGGGACACTGGTATTTCTGGGTCAGGAAAGTTGGCTAGGTGAGGAAGCAAATGCAAACAGGACAAACTAGAAAAGACACAAGGATGGTGAGGGACACAAAAGTTTGGGAGACATCATGACTGGGGTGAAGGAGGGACAATGCAAGCTCATGCTCATTAAACATGAGGACAGTGGGAATCTAGTCCTCACCCACATGACTGTCATCACTGACCCCTTACTCTGCTGACTGCAGGAGTGCTTGATATCTTTTCCTCGTATGGACCATGAGGGAGAGCAGCCTTTCCATCTGGCATAGGCATACGCCAATGGTGTGGTGTATGACCCTAAGCACCAACCCTGGTATCTCCTGGTGGGTGATGAAATCCCCACCTCTGCCAGTACTGTCGGAAGAGACCAAAGCACCAGTTACCAGGGTAGTTCTACCTGAGAGAGCAGATAGTGCAGGGGCCGCACAGGCCGTACTGCCAGGTTGGGTCCCAGATGTGCTGGTGGAGTGGGGCCAGGCTGACCCACTGGGGTTGGCATACCTCACTGTGCTGTGAAGCATTTAGTGATTTTTTACAAATGGATAACATGGAAACCTTTTGATGACATATAATAGAAAATAAAAAAAAATAAAGTAAGGGTCGGGGTAAAAAAGATAAGATTAGTACTATCATATGTGACATACAACACATTATCGCAATTATACAACTGCTTTATCTAAACTATTATATTTAATAACTACAAACTAAATTACAGATTGCTCAAGGTAATCCTTGCAATGTGCATATATTACACATATGTTTGGTACAATTATACAGATTACAGTCAAGAGCAGGTCATTTATGCCACTTGTATTTAGTTTAATTTATGTAATATTATTAATGAAATGCAGTATTGCATGGTTGTTACTCGTGGTATTTGAACTCATAACCTCTGACTACAGTCTTACACTTGACTCTTAAAGTTGGTTTGTGCTACAGATTTATGCATGTATACTTGCTTTTACAGTTAAAATATGCATGCTCACTTTGCTACTACTGTAGAGAAAACAAAACAATTCTATCTTTAACTTTTAAAGCTACAATAATACTTCTCTTGTGCTCCATACATTCCGCTTGATTCCCTCAGTCTCTCCAAATGATTAGCATGAACGTGCCAATTCAAATCAATTTCAGGATTAGTTGAGAAAAGAAAAGAAAATAGAAGAACAATAGCACACCAGTCTTAACTATATTTAGCTTTCTACATATTATAAATTCTCTTCATTAACATGCTTAAACAACTGTGGGATTTCACTAATTTGAAACTCATCCAACCACTCATTGAGTGTATCCATCTTGCACTTTTTTAGGTCTTTGAAGTGGTGCTTACACTGTTCTCCAGTGTGTGAACTTGCTCCAGTGTGTGGGATGCCAGTCACACTAGATACAGACTTGTCCAGATTATTCTAAGCCACAGACTTGTACTATGAGCCAGGATAGTCCCCCTGCAGAAGCCTTTGGCTGTGGCACTTTACCAGGAGCCCAATAAGCTACCTCTGTGGCTTAAATTGGGCACTGTCCCCTCTAATGACAGACATGTCTAATCCCAAAAGTAGAGAAATGGCAAATGATGATTTCCCACTAATTCCAGTTATCATCTTTACTGGTAGTGTGCAAACCTGAGAAATGATGTCAACTGTGTTTGCATGATGTTAAGTGAAGAACAACTGTGCTAAGTGGGAAGGAAAGTAATTTTTGAAATTGTAAGATTAATTTGACACTTGACATTAGTTTGAAGAGTGTCTGCTTCTGTAAGCGTTATGTGATTTAACTTTGCAGACATGCACTGGGGTCATAAATTTCATGACCTGACAAATGTCTGTTTTGGCTATATACACTGATAAAATTGATTTTTGCAGTGTGAAATTCAAACCTATGCATAAGGGACAAAATATTTTCTTCTACAGCAGTGATTTTCCATCTTTGCCACAGAAGAAGTGCTTCTCAGACATAGTCATGAATCATTCATAAATACAGATGACAGATTGAGATGTTAACCATGTATGTGTGTGACCTGACAAGGTCCTTCTATATAGATTCATTTGTGTATGTGCCTTATTTAAGTGTGAAGGCCATCCAAGTCCAGATAGCAGAATTATACTTTAAGAAACATAGTAGACAGTATACCCTCAGTCATACATTTCAACTTTCAGAATACAGTGAGGGTGTCTTATCCCTCATACATATAACTCATATCAGCTCCACTATTTATGATTGTGTAATGTGTTATAAGTGAGACTGAATATAATGTGAAATGGAGCAACAGCAAACATGTCTGGAATCTCCTGCCATGTGTATGGCAGCCCTACAGGTATACCTTCTGCCACAGAACTATTGAAATAACACTTGTATATTTTCCCTGTGCATTACTATATACTGGGCTGTCACAAAAGTAAAAATATTTTGCACTTCCTGGATTAGAACCCAAGGTCATTTGTATTATAGCCCTACACTTACACCTGCTGCCACAGGAGTAGTTAGATAACAGTTGCATAATTCCCTATTAATTCTTAAGTTGTGTGTGTTAACCACCATGCAACACCACTAAGAATGTTTGCATGGTGCCCAGCAGAATTAATAGAATGCATCCATTTTAAATTGTTCACTTTCTGTGTCTTGTCTGCAGGTGCTCAATGACTGCAGGTGTTGGGCAAACTTGATAACTGCCACACAACATCGCTTAGCAGCATTGAGTGATGGAAAGCAAAAACTGCAACAATCTATCCTTCTTGACCTTTACATTGTCTATGTCCTTGCCTGCAGATGTTCTGTATGCTTCCTGTATGGGCCACAAGTCCATGTTTGCACACTAAGTGTCATCCAATTGAGATAAGCATGGCTAAACCTGACATTCATTGTGTTTCTCCATCCTTATTTGAGCTAAGCCTCACACGACAAAAACACTGGCATTTAAAAATAAAAAAGAAATAAGAAAAAAACACAAAAGGGAAAATTAGGTGCAATGAAGAAAGCAAATATATTAAATAAACAACACTACAACATTTATTTTGGTACACATGAAATATTTTACACAGGTCTGGATTTGAACTCTCACTGCAGTGGACTTTCAAAACATAAGGGTGCCTTATCCCTCTTTGCCAGACAGCTTTGCAGCAGAGAACTAAAATCATTGTGATTACAACCAACTGCAACATCATCCACAGTACTAACAAAACATTTGACAGTTGTTTGTTCCTGTGGTAATTTCAGAAGTACTGCACTGAGTGATCACACCACCATTTCTGACTACTGTTTGCATACATACAGCTCTGTCTTATCTCTCTGTGTTTGTCGCCCATTCTTGTCTTATCTGACCAGTTATCTTAGACATGCAGTCTGTAAGGCATTCTGTATCATTGTCCTTAAAAAGTGTGGAGATATTAAATGGCAGTAATATACAGCTGTTAAGATATAAAGGGGAAGTTGGATGTTACTGAACAGAAACTGGGAATGTGTGCTGCTTACTTACATTTAAAACATTGGTACAATTACTTCTGTACTTTGTATGTCTAACTTGGCTGACACACACACTGGAGGTAGGGGAGTCTGAATTGCTGTTGTGTTTTCCTTCTCCCTACCAGTAATCATTTTCAGTTACAATCCATTAGCAACAAACACTGAGGGAATGCCTGCACTATGTTTACATAAGCTACATGGAGCCAAGTATTTTGGATTCAGCAATTCTAATGAGTTCATACCTCAGTTGCATTTTCACCATTCACACAGCCCTGAATCTACTCTATAAAAAGGGAACCATGTAGATAGGGAACCTGAAGGTGAGGAGACTTGTTTATGTGGATAACAGAAAAGATGATATTACTTTGGGGTTTATCTGCACAGAAGACTACTGATCCTGATAAGGTATGTTTGCATTTTTCAGCTATATACTGCATATGTTCCAATGTCAATAAGAAAAATCTGCTAATATATGCATTAGCAAATGCTACTTTTATCTGTATGCATTTCTTGCAAGTGTACTTATGGCATAGGCATGTTTGTCATGGCATTTTACTTTCTGAGATGCACAGCCTTATTAACTGTCATCACAAGTGCTAATGTTACACCTGTTTTTCTCTGTACACTCTTCTATTGTTATTTCCATGTAATGTAAATAACCTATATTGTCAATGACACAGGGGTGTTAGCCATCTAGGATGGACCATACACATCTCTAAGGGAGGGCTGGCCATAGGTAGATATGAGTAGCAATTGCTCAAAATTGAATGTTCTGTGGTAAATGCGTACACATGTTTCAAGGACAGTTTATTTGATAGCACTTTTAGCATTTCACTGATGGTTTGTTAGCAAAATATGTTACTTGCCTATTGTTTTGAGGGTAGGGGAGCAAAGTTGCATTTCTGATTTGGTAAAAACAAGATTTCTCTATTGTTACTCTACTTGTTTTGGATTCAGCCTTGCTCTGTGTGCGATTGTAATATGTTACAACCGCACAATTTATCATATATATTTGAATATCTTGACTGTTTATGCTTCTCCAGTAGGTAATAGTGAAATACTTTTAGCTTTTCAAAGAAGGACTTTTATTTATGTGATACTTATGTGTATTATCCTTCTTTTGAGTTTTAAGTTAACTAAGACTATGGCACCCAGGCTTCCCAATCCCAGAAAATCCTCCTTCACTGACTATGAAAATGAAGTCATTGTGGAAGCATTTAGGAGGCATGATGCCTTTCTGTTTGAGAGGAGATGTGGGTATACATCTGACTGAATGAAAATTTGGCAGCAGATAGTTACTTATGTGAACACAGTAAGTGGTTAGAGCAGGACATATGATCAGGTACACCATAGGGTCACTGACATGATTTCATCTGCCTGGAAGAGAGCAGCTGCAGTGGCCCATGAACAGATGGCTACTGGGGGGCTGCTGCTACTGAGCCACCACTGACACCAAATTCAGAGTTACTGTCCACTGTCAGGGATACAAACATCTCATTGAAAAGTGCACAACAGCATGTCATTGACATTGATGCTCTGTTTCAGGGAGGACAACTATGTCCCAAGAGGAGCTCCCAGGTAGGCTTAAATACTTTCTGTATAGTAAAATATTGACAGAAATGCTTAAGTTCTGTTTAACATTAAATTTGTTTGGTGGGAATAGTTGTAGATTGATACAGTTAACAAATTCTGGTTGATTACATATGGGCTTCAGGTAGACTTGTCATCCAAGTTCTTGTTAAAAGTATCGTTAATGTACATATAAAGGGAAAATGTTTTAACCACTATGATACTGTTCATTCTGATGATGGTGTCCTTACCTTTTGCTTAACTCCTGCAGAGGTTGAATCTGACACTGAGGTTGATATTCAGTCATCCTCTGTAATTCTATCGGACACAGCCAGTAGGCATACACCAACCCATTCCAGTGAGCCCTCAGATATTGGAGAGGTGGAGGGTGAGCCACTCGATCAGGGCAGTGTGGTTATTCTGGTTTCAGTGCCTGTTGGCTTTGGCTGTAGCCAAAGTGTGAGTGAGGTGCCATGCAGGAGTACTGTTAGGGGTGCTCAGAGGAGGCCTGCTGTCTATCCTCCATCTGATCAAGGTGTGTCTTCCCATGCCACTCAATGTATGTTAAGTCCATCATGGAAGTGCAGACACATTCCAATAGTTCCTCCAGAGAAATGCTTAGGGTTGTAGATGTGGCACAGGCTGACATGTTTCACTGCCTCCACTGTGTTGCTGATTCAATGGATCAGACGAATGACACGTTGGAAAGGGCGATGTCTGTGATAGAACATCTGCTGGGAGGGGGATTGTATCCACATGCCTAATTAACTCCCATAGTGGCACTATTTCCACTGCTCCATCAGTGGTTGAAGTGTCCACACCCAGACATATCAGGGCATGTGGTCATGATCATGGGCATCCTCATGAGGGGAGCTTGTCCAGCAGACATAAATCATGTTCAGGTAGCAGCAGTGCATGTGACTGTGGGCATGGCCATGCCAGTGCAACTCCTGGCATCATCAGTTCTTGTGGTCAGGTACAACAACAATGAACTGCCACCTCTACCATGGACATCTCACACCTGTCTGACATACCAAGATGTAGAGCTGGAACTGAGCTTAATCTGTGTGCCTGCTGAAACTCACACACCAATTTCACCTAAAGAGCCCATACAGACACACCCACAACAGTTACATGGTTCAGCCGTGAAGCTTAAATCTCATTCTGTCTCACTGGCCATTTGTTAGTTTATCCAAATGTCTGCCTTCTTCTGTTTTCTGCTCGCTCACACACACTTACCTCGTGTCAGCCTAGGCTTCCTGCCCCCCCATACAAACACACACACACACACACACACACACACACACACACTCAACACCTTATGCAAGGAATAATAACTGTGCCATATCCTTGTTTTCTATCTTTTGGAATCAGGGATACATAAGATTTGTGTTTGATGCTCAGGGTGCATAGCTGACTTAGTGTTCAGTATATCTGCATTTGTGATGTTGTTTTTCTATTTGTACTTTTGACATATTTTGTCTTAGAAAGTTAGACAGCTGATAGAATCCAAGCAGATTTTGGCATCAGTAATTTTTAATAATCTTCTAAGGGCTGTGAAGTCTGAAACTGAAATGCGTCTCATTACTTTCTAACTTCTGCCTTTAATGATTTTACAGTACAGAAGTATGAGGCCAAACATATGACATTCAGTGACCATCAGTACTTTTGAGAAGTATGAATGTGTGAATCTTTGATGCATGAGGCCTACTACTTACTAGAGGACACACATATTCACATAAGTCTCTGCTGTCACATGTTAAAGTCATTGCAGTACAAATCACCCACCTTTTACTTACTTACATTACCAAGTAATAACATGCAAGGATATCCCATTTGTTTGTATTATTACACAATTCTGTTTTAACACTCCAGGTTCAATACTTACCTTGTAAATCCAGCAGCTGCTACAGTTTTACTTCAGGACTGAATCTGTATGATGTTAGGAGTACACAGCCATTATATCAGTAGGTAAAGCTTGTGAGCATTGCCTAACATCAGTGTTAGGAT
This sequence comes from Protopterus annectens, assembly GCF_019279795.1. Taxonomy (NCBI): domain Eukaryota; kingdom Metazoa; phylum Chordata; order Ceratodontiformes; family Protopteridae; genus Protopterus; species Protopterus annectens. The sequence goes on along the minus strand of NC_056732.1, from coordinate 260,928,461 downwards.
GAAGGTTTTCAGCCCCTTAGGTGGTGGTGAGTGTGCTCTGTATTGCCTCTTACCTAATTTGAGGGCATTTCAAGCATGCCTACTTCTGCCTACACCCACAGCAGCTACTGTTTTGCCTTCTGACTCCTCACCTGCATGTGGCTGTCATCATTTTGCCACTGGTGGTGGGATGTGTGCCCCCCCCCCCTTCTTGATCCTACTGAAGGTGCTTTCTCAGGATGATGTTGTGAAGCATGACACAGACAGTGAATATTTCAGTACTTGTAATTGGATTGCACTGCAGGGTTCCTCCAGATATATCTAGGCACCAGAACTGCAACATCAGCAGCCCAAACACATGTTCTATGATATTTTGGATTTGAGCGTGTGCTTTGTTATGGCATTCTTCAGCATATGTGTGTGTGTGTGCTTTTTCTGATGGGTGTCATCAGCCATGGTTCCAGTGCATAACCTGCATCCTCTAGTAAATGACCCTGTGGGATATCACCCCTAGTGAACATCTGATACAGTTGGGAGGAGTGGCAGATATGTGAGTTGTGGTAACCACCCAGGTAGCCAGCACAAACATTCTAGATGATTCCCATAGCATTATACATGACTTGGTAGTTAATAGAGTGGAACCCCTTTCTATTTATCTAAAGCCTTCCATGTTCTCCCGGGTGGTGCCTTAATTTCTATACATGTACAATCTATGGCATCCAGTACTTCAGGGTAGTGTGCTATAAGGTAGAGCTCCTGTATATTTGTAGCCCTGTGTTCAGGACTATGGGAAAATATATGTAGATACTGGCATGTTGGAGAATAGCATTCAGGATTTGATGGAATTTCCTGGATGCTGATGCCTGTAACACCCCCAACACGTCCTCTGTTTGTCTCTGAAAGGTTCCTGTAGCTAAAATTCTCAGTGCTACACATACCCTGGTCTCCACTGGTATGGGTTCCCCTTTGTTTGTCCTGGATCTGAGCTGAGGATGACAGTGGTTGCAGAGATTCTGTAGTGTGTCTCTATCCACCCTGTAGTGCTCTACAGTTTCCACATCATATAGATTGTGATAAGTTAATTGGGGTCTGAAAACACTTCTCCTTCTTGGCCTTGGTCTATTAGCAGCAGCAGCAGTGGCACAGACTTTAGCCTGTTGCACATACACAGGAATTAAAACAGCAGCAGCCCCTAACATTCTTTCTATGTAGACTCCTTTCCATGGCTGTATTCTAATAGGTTTTGGAATTCACAGAGAAAACCAGCACTGAGTCTACAGGGCTGCTTTATAGCTTGTTGAATAGCTCCTGCATTTTGGATTGGTTGATTAGCATGCAGTTCAGCTGCTTATGCTGTAATTAGCATGCCACAGTCTTTACCATGCTTGTGCAGCTTTACACACCATGTAGAGCTGCTTACTGAGTACAAAAGAGTGTGCGACCATGTGCATGTCATGGCGCAACACACGCATGCTGTTTGTGGACCATGTAGGGTATATTGAATCTTCCTGGTAATCTTAATGTGTTACTCTAGTATAATATAATGGCTATTTAAAAAACTCAATTAATATGACAGTAAACTTTCCAGATTCCAACTCAAAGTCTGCTTCTTACGAACCTTGATTATGAAATGATGCCAAAGTGCATGTCAATTATAGCCATGGATTTCAGCTATGACCACATGCAGAACATTCATTCGAAATTGCAATATAAGAGCTGAAAGGCAAGCAAATGTTCCACAGGTGGAGAACTGGTGTTTCCCAAAAACTCTATTAGGACAGTAAAATGCTGGCTTATTTTTTGTTAATGTACCATAATGCATACATCCCGATATAAAATGACTAGTTAACATCACAGCCAATTTTAAAAACTTGATTTCCTTACTGCAAGTCATTCTGTTTTGATAAGAAATGTCAAGTACATAACTTACTCTGATGCTGCAATTATTATTGGTTTCTTAATAAATATTACTCCATGGATACCTGTGACTGTTGATAGAGTTGACTCTCGAGCCTTGATACTATTATGTCACCTGCTCTAGGAAAATTCTAATGTGTAGGAAATCACACAAAAGCCTGTGGTATATAGACTGAAATCTATGCATTGGTTATACTAACCATAACCTATTTCTGTGTTTAGCAACAAATCGTGTGAAATTGTCTTCAACCAATTAGGCAGTAAGCTCAAAAAAAAAAAAGACAAGAAACAGAAAATGTGCTTCAGATAGAGACAAGTACTTGAATTTGCAGAAATGTTATACTCATAAAAAGCATTTAAAAGTAAATAGAAGTTCATAGACCAAGATAAAAGCCATTTCTCTGGCTTTTTGCAGTACCTCTTAGAAAAGTGCTTAGAAAAGTGCTTAGCGGACAGAGGAAAAGGTCAAATGCACTATTAAAATGCCATAATTGTCTCACATCTTGACATTTTCAACTGTGAGGCTGTTAAAGAGGTTGTATATATTTAATGCAGCAATTAGGCTGAACACTTTTTTCAAATTAAACCTACATCTCTCAGTCACTTAAAAAAATCATTATTATTCATCTTGAAAATGTATTTCTGTGGAGTATTTCTTGCCATGATTATATTATTCATATTATTTATTTCAGTAATTATAAATGTAGTTTGCCTGCAATCAGTTACCAATTATATAACTGAGACAGATGGAGAGATAGACAGACAGATGGACAGACAAATATAAACACACATATGTATATGGGCATATGTACATATCCATATATTCTAAAATGTATCACTTTAATAGAAACAGCATAGACATTCATTTTTTTCATTTATCAGAACCATCAAATTGCTAACAATGCAGTGAGGCTTAAGAAAACATCATTGTTAGGGCAGCAGTAGTGCTCTGTTTCATTATTATTAAAATCACTGGCATAAATTCCCATATGGATAGATGACATTTTTTCTTTGCGGTAAAAACAGGGCAACATGCTTTTCAGTTTTATGTCATTGGTGCCTCTATATGTTAAGGGGGAAAAGAGCTCTCTGGGAAACAAAGGCAAAACATGTATTAGCACATGCAAGACAAGAGTTACTTCTTTGGGCAGGCAAATTACATAGACAGACACACAAACTCTGACATGATGTGCTTCATTCAAAGAAACCATGTGTCATCATCTTCATGTTTATACATGTGGAAGAAATGTGAAGAAAATGTGAGGAGATGAACCTGAAATCATAACATGCTAACAATGATGCTGCTGCTGGAGTTCAGACACCACTAATGTCGCAGTCAGTTCCTTCTATTGTAACATCAGTATGGTCATCAGCTCCAGAAGGACAAATCAGAGCTAGAGATATTTGCTTTATTATTGAATCAGTAAAGACAGGCTTTATGTAAACTGGGAAATGAATGAATGTGTCTTTGTCTTTTGGCTTATCCTGGTTAGGGGTCGCCAAAGTGGAACTCCGGTCCGCTAATGTTTGGTAGTGGATTTTTACGTGCAGAGTTACCAGCCCTGACACACAGCTTTCAACGAAGGCACGCCCATTCATTCATGCCTCCACACAGAAGACGCTCTAGCTGAGAATCGAATGCGACAACGTCTTGCTGTGAGGCGAAATGCTAAGATAATTGCATTAATGCAGACCTGCTGTTATGGAGTGCTACTGGACACAGGCCGTGAGTTGAATTAAAAGGTGTAGAGTGTAGAGTCTGAGACAGATTTAGAACCAAGAGATGATTAGGATTTCTGATCTCTAATATGACACTATAGCTAGAAGCTTATGTGGCCACTGAAATGTTATCCAATTGAAGGAAAAAAGTGTGACACAAGCCATCACAGAGCTTACCTCATTCAGAGGCCATTATGGTTTGCAGCTTACAGTGGTTCCAAAAGAACATGAACTCCTTTATATTTACACAGAATTAAATTGCCACATGCACTGAGTACATATCTGCATTACGGCATTGTGTTTACACACCAACAGGAGATACAACTCTCAGAGCTTCACATCCTTGTGCCAACAGAAGCACACCATGTTGGATAATAAAGGAAGTAGTTTTGTGAGATGCAGGATATGACATGAGAGGTACGATTAGAAAACTGGTATGATAGAAAAAAGATAAAAATTGAACTATTTAGTCTAATATTTCATGGAAAACATTTCATTTTCAAAGGAAAATGTTTTACTTGAATTCAATATTTTTGAAGTCTCTTTATTCTATTAAATTCCAGCAGAAAATCAACCTGGGAAGCTTCAGCAAACTTTAACATGTGAAATGAAAAACTCTACAAAGAAAAATGAAAAACATATTTCTTCACAACTTAAAACTCTAATGCACTTCATTCATTCCTAAAGTTGCTCATTACATGTTACTTTGTTATTCCTGAAAATTGTAGTGATGGAGACAATAATACTAATATAATAATATTTGTTAGTTTGTTTGCCTTGTTCCAACAATATAATCTGCAACCCACAATATGACATAATCTATGTATAATAAACAAGATTGAGTGCCCTTTGAGAAAAAGTTTTTCTCACTAAATTGTTTTGATTTGTCTTAAATACAAGCTGATAAAAGCCATTTGCTGTACATCTAATTATTTAATCCACAGAAGGTAAACTGTAGTTTTTGTTAAATGTTCCCCCACACACCCTGCAAATTATATATATGTATACCAACTCTGACATTGCACTACAGTGAAGAAAAGGGCAAATTTCCCAATCTTCACAGTACAGTGATCTCCATTCAAAAGCTTCGAGTTTTCCAAAACTCGATCATATGGTCTTGACTATATGAATTTTGAGTTCCTCAAAACTCGATCAATCTATATATATATATATATATATATATATATATATATGTGTGTATGTATATTTATTTTTTTACTTATTTTATTTATTTATTTTACATTTCTTGACCGGAATAGTCCGACTGGATACATGTCCATTTTCACCTGAGGCCCGGGGAGAAAAGCTCCAAACACAACATACAGAAAAAAATAATACAGAAAAATCATATCAATACATGTTGCAAACACTTTACAGACACTTTTCAGTCAAGCACATTATACATTCAGTCATTATTAAACTTATATAAGTATCTAAACTAACAATTATGTCACAGCTCGTATGTAGTATAAAGTACTGTTTGGGACATAATTATATAAAGGAGCTAGTCAGGATTAGAACAAAGAGGATTACTGGCTTCAAACAGATGCCTTATGCAGATAGACTCAAAAAACTCCAGCTTTACTCTGTCGCATATCGCCTACTCATAGGTGATCTCTGACTAACATACAAAGCTATGTCAAACCCAGAGCTGTTGGACATGCTCCACTTAAAGAAATCCCAATTCCTGCAAGCTACATGCTCTAGGGACCTAAACCTTGTCACCTCAATAAACAAAACATGCTGGAGGGATAGATTCCTGTCCCAGAGACTTCCCATACTCTGGAACAAACTACCTATCTATATCAAACAAAGCTCCTTATTAGCACTCTTCAAGAAAAAATCTTGATGATTGGATGGGTAATAGGAAATTCACCCTGGGGATCACTTCTGTGGTTCTGCTTGACAGGGGCACAGAAAAATAATTTTCTTGGGTGGCGAAAACCAGGGTACCTTTTTGGCTAGGCCTGTCTAGGCCCTAGAGCCAGTAGCCTAGTACCTACCTATGAACCTGTAAGGACATAACCAGTGTGTCTTAAAATGTTGTCTGAGACTTTTTTTTGAATTGAGTTAGTGAGGATACTAGAGTAAGGTCGGCAGGAAGGGAGTTCCAAGTTTTGAGTTATTGGTTTTGAATGTTTGAACCAGCATTCTGTTAGATGAACGAAGTGGCCTGAGGTTACTGTAGGGGCTAATGATGTTTTTAAGTGTAGGTGTATTTTCAGGTTGGTTGAGTACTTTATATGGCACTATAAGCTGGTTGTATTGAAGTAGGCTAGGTAATTCAAGCCACCCTAGAAGATTTAGGTTATGAGAGTGGTGTGTCCTAAATGCCATGCCTGTGGAAAATCTATCAATGTGGTTATAACAGCTAGAGAGCTAGCTAAGGTCAGATTTGTTCATACTGGTGAATAAAGGGGAGGCATAGAGAAGGGTAGAGAGTAGATGGGAATGGGCAATAGCAGTTCTAGCAAGTGGAGTAAGAAAAGGTTTAGTCTTATAAAGGGAGCCAAGTTTTTTATTAATGGTTTTGATAGTTTGGTTGACATGCATATCAAATTTAAGGTTATTATCTACTGTAACACCTAAGAGTTTAGTTTGGGCTTCTGGGGAGATAATGGTGCCATTATTAGATTTAATGCTAAAGAATAGTGATGAGGACCTACGAGTGGGGGAAAAAGTAGCAGCTTTGTTTTGTTAGGGCTTAAGAACAGATGATGATGAGAGAGCCAGTTTTCAACAATGTTAAATGTATTCTGGGACAATACCATTAGTTTTGTTTGGGAGGTGGCTGAGCAAAATAAAGTGCAGTCATCTGCATATTGAATACAGGTTGCATCTGGGATGACAGAGAGGAGGTCATTAATAAAGATAGAGAAAAGAAGAGGTCCTAGTATAGAACCCTGGGGGACTCCTAGGGTGATGGGTAGAAGGGAGGATAGTTTGCCTTGCCATAGGACGGCCTGTTGTCTACCACAGAGGTAGAACTGAAACCATTGGAGAGCATGGTTATCTAAGGAGAAGGCCTTCAAAGTATGGATGAGTTTTTGGTGGTTGACCATATCGAAGTCCTTGGAGAGATCAAGAAAGAGGGCTGATAATAGTTTATTATTATTTTGGTTATGGTTTATGACATTAGACAAGGAGAGGAGGACTGAGGTAGTACTATTGAATGGCCTAAAGCCATGCTGAGAGCTAGCCAACAGATTGTTCTGGATAAGATAGTGCAGGAGTTGTTTTTGGATGCACTTCTCCATAATTTTAGCCAGCGGTGACAGAATAGCTATGGGTCTGAAGTTTGACAGTTCAATGGAGCTACCTCCTTTATGGAGTGGTATAACATGGGATATTTTCCATATGGAGGGGCTGGTAGCATCAGATACAGTTCTATTGATTAAGATGGAGATGGGGTATGCTGTGGCATCTGCAGCTTTTTGTAGATACTCTGCAGGGAAGAGATCAGCAGATAGGGTGGTTGGCTTTAATTTTTTAATTAGGAAACAGATAAGTGATATACGTACTGGTTGAAAGCTAAAGGAGTGTTGGGTACTGGGTGTACCGGCAGCTGAGTTAGAGCAACTGAGAGTTAGCTGACTAGCTAGGGACTGGATAGTCTCCGGAAGAAATTATTAAATGTGTTGGCAACATCCTCTGGGGTTTTATGTTTGGAAGATGAAGGGGTTGGAGTGGTGGTTTGACCTGGGTGAAGAAGTGTGTTTATTCCTTCCCAGATTTTTTTGAGGTTTGCTTTGATGTTTCTGTTGAAGATGGCAGTAACTTTTTTTGTCTAATGTAACACATTTCTTTGTGTCATTCCTAACTGCCGATATCTTAGTTGATCTAGTGGGGTTTTTGTGACACACCAAGTGGCCCATGCCTTGCTTCTAAGTAAGATTTTTAATTTGGTATCTTTTGAAAGCCACGGTGCAATTTTTGCTTTGGTTCTAACAGAGTGAGCAGGAGTGTGAGAGTCAAGCATGACAAGGAAATTGGTACTAAAGTATGCTACAGCTTCATCCAATGGTAATTGTTTCAGGACTGACCAATTACATAATTTGAGTTAATTTTGGAAATTGGTGAGGATAAAGTTCCTATTATTTCTTATAGTTTTGTAGATGGGCCGGTGACTTGTACATATGAGGATGGTTATTGATAAGTATTCAGTCTAGGATACTTTCTTTGTTATTGGGTTTGCCTATCCTGGTGGGGAAGGATATGATCTGTGTAAACCCGTGTAGGTTTATGTGGGTTGCAGGAGATTCCGAAGAACAGGTGTTCCAGTCAATGTTGAAGTCCCTGAGAACAATTTTTTTTTGGGATAGGTACTGGATAACCAAAGAACAATGTATTTTAGTGTGTTTGTGTTATTATCTGGGGGAATGTAGCCACAGATTATGTTTATACATTTGTTTTTGTTAATTTGCAGTTTGGTTATAAGAATTTCTGGATTATTATCCTGGGGTGGTTGTAAGGAGTCCTTAGTAACATTCAGTGTAGTTTTATAAAGTATAGCTACCCCAACACCCCTCCTAGTATAATGGTCTAATGTGAGTATGCTGTACAATTGTGGTAATACCTCATTATTTGTAGTTGCAGGTTTTAGCCAAGTTTCTGTTAGACATAATGTATCATGGGAGTGAACTGCCAAAAGGGCATGCAGGTTATGGACCTTATTATTTATGCTTCTAATATTTAAGTGGCAGACCAGGAATGAATTAGGGGATCTATTTGAAGGTATTATTTTAGGGGATTTAGTAGTGTATATATAATACATATATATATATATATATATATATATATATATATATATATATATATGGGTCTGCTGCTTTTCATCGAATACCATGTATTCAAAAAATAGTAGTAGACCGATCAGTTAC